>NC_135811.1:104581303-104909212 GCF_964213995.1 Mustelus asterias
GGGAGAATTTAGCATGGCCAATGCACCCTAACCAGCACGTCTTTCAGACTGTGGGAGGAAACTGGAGCACCCGGAGGAAACCCACGCAGACACGGGCAGAACGTGTAGACTCCGCACCAACTGTGACCCAAGCCAGGAATTGAACCCGGGTCCCTGACTCTGTGAGGCAGCAGTGCTAACCACTGTGCCACCGTGCTGCCCAGTTAATAGGGCTAGAGGGGCTGTACGCACCCACTGTGTTATGGGGATGGGTTTCAAGGGTAGGCGGGAAGGCGATTTTTGCTAGCCACCCAGCATATTCTATGTGAGGCACAGTTAGCGGAAGGTCGTAACATCCAGCCCCAAGCTTTACCTCCTTCTCAGTCCCTGTGCTGTTAATTTCACAACCCTTCAATCTGATTAGTTAAGGAGATACGCAGTTGCTTGCCTTGGTTATTCAGGTCCAGGATGTTGTTTCCTTCGCTGTGACATTGTCAAGTCGCCTTTTCCGCAACTTAACTACAAAATAACCTTAAAACCTGACTATGAAACAGCAAGTCTCACTAACAGCAGGCTCCATCAGATGTTCTGCTGATGTAAATTATAGCCCAGTGTGAATGAGAGGTCAGTTTTATTTTATTTTTATTGCTTTTTCTCCCACTAATGGTTGCTACTCTGATGGCCAATGCTGAAGGATAAATAAGTTGGAGAGTAGACTTTTAATAGACATGGAAATGCCACCTAGTGTATAAATTACTCTATAAAGAGGGCCGTAATACAAAGCTTGATTGAAACCTAATGGTAAAGCATGAATGCGAGGGTGATCTATTAACAAAAGACAAAAAACATTCTGTTCTTGCAAAGAATTGTACATTTTTGATTCTAGAAATTACTACTGCTGATACAAGCAAATATTTAATAATTGTGAGGATATTCTTCTCTCAGCTGTTTCAACGTAGGAGTTATTTTTAAACAAGTAATTCTAAAGGAGGTGCAGCAGCAGAGGGCCCTGAGTGTTTTTACGATCCTAGATCAGATCCTCAAGTTGTTGGTAAGATTTGGTAAAGGATAAATAATGTTTTGTTTACCAAGACACACAACAGCACAGAATCGCCAAGCAGAAATTGATAGCCAAGTTCCGCACACATGAGAACGACCTCAACCAGGATCTTGGGTTCATGTCACACTATCTGTAACCCCCACCATTTGGCTTGGGCTTGCAAAATCCTACTAACGGTCCTGGCTTGAGACAATTCAAAACCTCTTTAACTTGTCATTATCCCCCTCTCCACTCGCACTGTCTGTACCTGTAAAGACTTGATTACCTGTTAAGACTCACATTCCAACCATTATCTTGCCATTGAGTCTGTGTCCATATATGCCCTGTTTGTGAACCCAACTCTCCACTTACCTGATGAAGGAGCAGTGCTCTGAAAGCTCGTGCTATCAAATAAACCTGTTGGACTTTAACCTGGTGTTGTGAGGCTTCTTACTGTTTTGTTTACAGTGGACAAAGTTTGAGATTCAAGCCACTTGCTCAGTGAATAAGCCATAAAATTCCATACATTTTGAACAAACAGAAATAAACTTTACAACACAAGGTCAAAACGCTAAATTACTGATAATTTATCCTGACTTGGAATTATATCATTGTTCCTTCACTGTCACTGGATTAAAATTCTGGAATACCCTCCCTAACAGCAGTGTGGATGTACCTACATCACATGGACTGCAGCAATTCAAGAAAGCAACTCATCACCACCACCTTTTCAGGGACGGACACGAAACGCTGACCTTCCAGTGACACCCACTTTCCGAGGAAGAATTTTTAAACAATCCACCTGAAAAGGGCAGATTTTGAAGTCTAGTTTAAATGCTTTATTTCAAAGACGACGCCTTTAAGATTGCCGCACTCCCTCAGTACTGCACTGAACTGTAAACCCAGATTAAGTGCCCAAATCTGTGGATTGAAATCATGAGCATCTGACTCGGGGCTGATTGTGCTACATTGAATCGAGGCTGACAACAAAACAGTTCACATGACAGGTGACTTCATTCTTACAAACTCTAGCTAATGCTGTGGTGTGATTCAGATATTGGGAAGTAGAGGGTTGACTCCTGCTTATTAGAGAGACTGTTGAAGCAGAACCAGCAATTACATGGTGCTAACCTGAAATTTATAACGCCCTTCCACCTCACTATTTCCATCTCCTCATTTTTTTTTTAAAGTGCCAGGGTGACACGGTGGCACAGTGGTTAGCACTGCTGCCTCACAGTGCCGGGGACTCGGGTTCGATTCCCGGCTTGGGTCACTGTCTGTGTGAAGTTTGCACGTTCTCCCCGTGTCTGTGTGGATTTGCTCCACTTTCCTCCCACAGTCTTAAAGACATGCTGGTTAGGTGCATTGGCCATGCTAAATTCTCCCTCAGTGTACCCGAACAGGCTGTGGCGACTCAGGGAATTTCACAGTAACTTCATTGCAGTGTTAATGCAAGCCTTACTTGTGACTAATAAACTTTAACTAACTAAAAGCCTCCGCCAACTTAACCTCTTTGCCAGCAACATTTGGTCCCTCGCTGGGTTATTTCTTGCTTTTAAATGCATTTTCCACAACTCCCATTCCACAAGGGCCTTTCAGTTACATAAATGATACTCTAAAATAAACTGTGAAATAACTGGAATCTTGCAAATGGAATTTTTTTTCTAACGTTGCATCACATTTGAGATGTGGAATAGAACAAACATGCTCCCCTACCTTGGTAGATTCTGGTGTCCATATTGTAAAGAAGGATACAGAGGCTTTGGAGAACATTCAATAAAAATTTACAAGGTTGATATGAGAAATGGTTATATCTGCCAGGGAATATTGATCAGAAATGGCTGAGGTAACCTGATGGAGGCCTTTTTAAAAACTATGAAGAGGTTTGATAGGGCAGACACAGAGAAGACGTTTCTACTTGTGGGGGAACCAAGACGGGGGCTGTCGATATAGTAGTCACTAATAAATCCAATAGGGAATTCAGGGGAAATTTCCTTACTCAGAGAGTAGTGAGAATGCGGAATTTGCTACCACTATCAATGATCAAGACAAATAGCTTTGATACATTTAAGTGGAAGCTGGATAATCCCCGGACATGTACTGTTGTGGTTGAATGGCCTGTTTCTGTCCTTTAACTGCACTCCAAGAATAGGGCATTCAGTCCGTAATGCTGAAGAAACTAAACAGCACTGCTTCTGTTTGTCTTGAAGACTGTTGCAAAGTGATACAGTCAAAAACATGGGCAAGCCTTGGACATGAGACCAGTTTGCATGAAGAAGAATCTTCATGCAGGTGCAGCTTATAACAAGAAAGGCAAATGAATCTTTAAAAGTAAAGAAGTGTTGTTACAATTGTGTAAGGCATTGGTGAGACCACAGCTGGAATACTGTGTCCAGTTTTGGTCTCCTTACTTGAGGAAGGATGTGCTGACACTGGAGGCAGTTCAGAGGAGGTTCACCCGATTGATTCCAGGGATGAAAGGGCTGTTATACGAGGAGCGGTTGGATAGCTTGGGCTCGTACTTGCTAGAGTTTAGAGGAATGGGGGGGATCTGATTGAGGTATATAAAATGCTAAAGGGGATTGATGAGGTGGACGTTGAACAGATGTTCCCCTTTGTGGGACAAGAGGTCATAGATATAGAATGAGAGGAGATAGGTTCAAAACTGAGATGAGGAGAAACTGCATCTCCCAGAAGGTTGTGAATCTGTGGAACTCACTGCCCCAGAGTGCAGTGGAGGCAGAATCCATCAACAGATTCAAGAAAGAGATAGGTATGTTTCCGATGAAAGGCGGGATAAAGGGAGCAGGCAGGAAAGTGGAGTTGAGACCAGGATAAGATCAGCCATGATCAGGTTAAATGGCGGAGCGGGCTCTAAGGGCTGAATCGCTGACTCCCATTCCTAATGCCTATGGTCCTATGTTGTTCATCCCATTTTCTCTCGGTCCTCTGGAATGTTCCTGGTTTGCACGGATTCCTGTGTACCATCATCTGCCCGGTAAACAGCCACCCGCGGAGGTCCAATGTTGTGATTTACGACATCAGTCAATTTATTTTTTACTAGGAGTTAAGCAAATGGAATCCTAAAATACATACAGGTACGTCAACAAATCTCTTTCTGACGTGCATGTTGCTATCTCACTCCCTACAGTGGAATGTTATCAGAATATAAAGGGACCAAAGGTTACAGGTATTTGTACATTGTGACAGACTGTCCGAAAAAGCAAACTACTTATTGTCCATTCGTAACAGCAATAAAAGACAGAGAACAATTGGTTGGGTGGGAGACATACACTCATATCAGGAGGGAGCAGTGCTCTGCAACAGAATGCAGAGAGTGGTATGTTTAATTCAAGTGATCTAATCAATCATTCAAACCATATTTTTAACTAAATCTATCCCAAGCTCAAGTGAACAAACTATCCATTTGTTTTCACCTGGGCAATGACACTATATGCTGTGATGTGGGGATGCCGGTGTTGGACTGGGGCGGGTACAGTAAGAAGTCTCACAACACCAGGTTAAAGTCCAACAGGTTTATTTGGAATCACGAGCTTTCGGAGCGCTGCTCCTTCGTCAGGTCCGAAAGCTCGTGTTTCCAAATAAACCTGTTGGACTTTAACCTGGTGTTGTGAGACTTCTTACTGTACCATATGCTGTGACGCTGAACCATTTGCAACAGAGGATCATGCGTGTGTTTCTTGGTGCATTTTGCTGGAATCAATATAGCAGCATCAAATTCAAAGAAAGAACAAAGAACGGGCATAGAATGCATTGAGTCCATCAGGGAGGGGTGCGTTGGAGCCGGCGATTTTACCTGCCTTCATCTTGTAGCCTGTTATGTCTTGTAGACCTTGCCATAGTAGGCGGGGGTCCGTGTTGCTAGTCTGGGACTCTAGCTTGGTCTGGTACTGTCTTTTGGCATCTTTGATAGATCTCCTGAGATCATATCTGGCTTTCTTGTATAGGTCAGGGTGGCCTGACTTGAACGCCTCAGACCTGGACTTCAGCAGCTAGTGGATATTCCTGTTCATCCATTGGTTTCCGGTTGGGAAACACACGGATTTGCTTCTTTGGCACACGCACTTATTAATGAAGTCAGTTGCTCGTTCAGGCTGGTCGCAGAGTGGTGGTCACGCCAACCAACAATGTCATGGACAAAATAAATCTGTAACAGGCAGGTTGGTGGGAACAAGGTCAAGTAGGTTTTCCCTTTTGTTGGTTCCCTCAACACCTGCCACAGATTCAGTCCAGCAGTTATGACCTTCAGGACCCAGCCAACTCAGTCTCTGATGGTATTAAAGTTTATTTATTAGTGTCACAAGTAGGCTTACATTAACACTGCAATGAAGTTACTGTGAAAATCCCCTAGTCGTCACCTGTTCGGGTACACTGAGGGAGTATTTAGCATGGCCAATGCACCTAACCAGCACGTCTTTCAGAATGTGGGAGGAAACTGGAGCACCCGGAGGAAACCCACGCAGACATGGGGCGAACATGCAAACTCCACACTGACAGTCACCCAAGCCAGGAATTGAACCTGGGACTCTGGCGCTGTGACACCACAGTGTGGAGTGCCACCCCGGTACCACTACCAAGCCACACTTGGTGATGGGCATTCAAGTCCCCCATCCAGAGTACATTCTGTGCCCTTGCCACCCTCAGTGCTTCCTCCAAGTGGTGTTCAACACGGAGGAGTACTGACTCATCAGCTGAGGGGGTGGCTCAGTATTTGATAATCTGCACAGTGAAGGGGGTGGAGGAGGTTAAGAAGGAGCATGTAGTCATTGCTGGAATTTAGAAAACACAACTGCCAATTTTCACACCGCAAGTTCCTACTAACAGCAATGTGACAGTGAACATTTACGCTGGAATTTTACCACCCCACCCACTTGCTACAGGAATTGGAGTGGGTGAGAGGCGGACAATGGGAAGGTCCGCTGACCTCAGGTGGGATTTTATGGTTTCAGGGCGAACGAGGCCATAACATCCCATCCCATAATCTAGTAGGGTCATAATGACTTGAGATGGTAACACGTTTTTCTCTCTCCAGAGATGCTGCCAGACCTGCTGAGTTTATGCAGCATTTTCTGTTTTTATTTATTATAATCTATTTTTTGATTGATCGATAAATATTGATCAGGGCACTGGTGATAACTATTCTTCAAAACAGCGCCCAAAACATGCATGGAATGCATTGAGTTCATCAGGGAGGGGTGTGTTGGTGCCGACGATTTTACCTGCCTTCATCTTGTAGTCTGTTATGTCCTGCAGGCCTTGCCATAGTTGGCGAGGGTAAGTGTGGCTAGCCTGGGACTCTAGCTTGGTCCGGTGCTGTCTTTTGGCATCTTTGATGGATCTCCTTAGGTCATATCTGGCTTTCTTGTATAGGTCAGGGTGGCCTGACTTGAACGCCTCAGACCTGGACTTCAGCAACCAGTGGATATCCCTGTTTATCCAAGGTTTCCGATTGGGAAACACACAGATTTGCTTCTTTGGCACACAGTCTTCTATGCATCTATTAATGAAGTCAGTTACTGTGGTGGCGTACTCGTTCAGGCTGGTCGCAGAGTGGTGGTCACACCAACCAACAATGTCATGGACAAGATAAATCTGTAACAGGCAGGTTTGTGGGAACAAGGTCAAGTAGGTTTTCCTTCTCGTTGGTTCCCTCACCACTTGCCACAGATTCAGTCTAGCAGTTATGTCCTTTAGGGCCCGGCCAACTTGGTCTCTCATGGTATTAAAGTTTATTTATGAGTGTCACAAGTAAGGCTTACTGCAATGAACTTACTGTGAAAATCCCCTAGTCGCCACAGTCCGGCACCTGTTTGGGTCAATGCACCCAAACCAGCACGTCTTTCAGACTGTGGGAGGAAACCGGAGCACCCGGAGGAAACCCACGCAGACACGGGGAGAACAGACAGTGACCCAAGCCGGGAATCGAACCCGGGTCCCTGGCACTGTGAGGCAACAGTGCTAACCACTGTGCCACCGTGCCACCCCGGTACCACTACCAAATCACTCTTGGTGATGGGCATTCAAGTCCCCCACCCAGAGTACACTCTGTGCCCTTGCCACCCTCACTGCTCCCTCCAAGTGCTTCCTCCAAGTGGTGTTCAACACGGAGGAGTACTGACTCATCAGCAGAGGGGGTGGTTCAGTATTTGATAATCAGCACAGTGAAGGGGGTGGAGATTAAGAAGGAGCATGTAGTCATTGCTGGAATTTAGGAAACACAATTTTCACACCGCAAGTTCCTACTGACAGCAATGTGACAGTGAACATTTACGCTGGAATTTTACCACCCCGCCCACTCGCCACAGGAATCGGAGTGGGTGAGAGGCGGACAATGTGAAGGTCCGTTGACCTCGGGTGGGATAAAATCCCATCCCATAATTTTGTAGGGTCATAATGACTTGAAATGGTAAGACTTTCTCTCTCCATAGATGCTGCCAGACCTGCTGAGTTTATGCAGCGTTTTCTGCTTTTATTTATTATAATCTATTTTTTGGTTGATAGATAAATATTGATCAGGACACTGGTGATAACTTCTCTTCAAAATAGTGTCCAGGGATCTTTTACCAACTACCCCAGAGGGCTGAAGTTTAACGTTTTATCTGGGTGCTTCCTCTGGCACGGAGTGGATTAACCTGAGTTATGAGGTGAGGTCTTTGGAGTGTAAATTAAACTCACAACCTGCCGAGTCAGAGGCTTGAATTATTGTCAGAGAGTCACAAATCACTTGATTTTTAAAAAAAAATAAAGGGGGGTATTTAGAATAATTACCAAGGTGGCTGAAAATAATAGTCCAGCACAAGGTTGATAATGTTTTCGTATTGACCAGATAAAGCAGACAACTGCAATGGGTAAGGAACCTGTGTCCCACTCACCTGTACTGACACTGCGCGCTGCCCCTGTACACTCAGAGCTCGGGGCCCATTCATTGCAGAGGCGCTGCAGAAGTTCACTCAGCCCCGTTTCTTGTCGGAAGGCTTTGTTAACTTGTGATCTTGCACCGACCAGGAAGGTCTAAAAGCTCAAACTACAGCCGGAAGATAAAACTGCAATGTCCGCCCCCTTTTTTATTTTGGTTCCCGGGTCACCAAGTCGAAGTGAAAACCCCAGGAGGACGAGATCTTGGCTGGTCGGAAATTTGCTATTTCTCCCCGTTTGAGTCCAAATGCTGTCCTCCCGGGGTTTTCCTGAGATATGTATATCAGGAACATTATTCTCTGCACTTCCAAGAGTTCAGTGTTTATCTTATAACTTCAAATTTGCCGAGTCTTCAGCTGCCTGTCATTTGATTTGATTTGATTTATTGTCACATGTATTAGCATACAGTGAAAAGTATTGTTTCTTGCACGCTCAACATGTCAGAGGAAATAAAGTTTATTTATTAGTGTCACAAGTAGGCTTACATTAACACTGCAATGAAGTTACTGTGGAAATCCCTTAGTCGCCACATTCCAGCGCCTGTTCAGATACACTGAGGGAGAATTTAGCATGGCCAATGCACCTAACCAGCACATCTTTCAGACTCTGGGAGGAAACCCACGCAGACACAGGGAGAACGTGCAAACTCCACACAGTGGCCAAAGCCAGGAATTGAACTGCGTCACCCTGTAAGTGAACATGGAGCCATCGAACAGCACCAAAAACCATCCACTCTGAGACTCCCAGCTAAGTGACCAGTCCCTTTTTTTGTTCACTATTTTGCAGGTGTTCGTTGGGACTGGGTGGGGTGAACTCACTTGCACAAAACAGAAAATGCTGGAAAATCTCAGGAGGTCTGACAGCGTCTGTGGAGAGAGAATAGAGCCAACGTCTCGAGTCTGGATGACCCTTCATCAGTCTCTTGCCTCGGATCCTCAGAAGGTCCCGATTTCAACTCCCCTTCCCGTGACTTGAGCAGCAAATTCAGGTTGAGGCTCCCGCAGCGATGCTGAGGGAGTGCTGCACTGTTGGAGGTGCCTCCTCTTTCAGTTGAGAATGTTAAATTCAGCCCCCAACTGCCCACCCAGCCCCCGTTTGTCCTCTCAAGTGGATGTAAAGAAACATAGCACCATTTTGAAGAGTTGTCCCTGGTGTCAGGCTGCTAGTCTGTGTGGACTAAAACAGTTTTGTCAGGTCATTATCACATTGCTATTTGTGGTAGCTTGCTCTGTGCTCTTTGGCTGATTGCATTTCCGACTTTAAACTAGTGTTTACACTCCATCTCTGGCAGCAAAGCTCTTTGACATGTCCTGAGGTTGCGTAAGAGGCTACCTAAATTTAGTTCTCTTTTTGCCGATTCCGGTTGGTAGTAGGTTGCCTCGGGCATTAGAGAAAAAAAAATAAGCCAAGGTTCATGCTATAGACCTCTGCTTAATGGGGGCATGCAAGAATATAAGACAGAGGCACAATCCCAATCATACTCAATTGTGATGCCCCGTGTTGTCAAATAGCCCCCTCACACTCACAGTCGACGCTTCCACATGATAACCTTTCCACATGGTCAGACCATTTGGCTAATGTGCCAGGGCATATCGGAAATGCCTGGAGCCATTCCTCAGAACAAATCAGGAAAGGAGAGGAAGGAAATGGGTAGAAAATGTTTGGGGTGCGGTGCAAGACGTGGGAGAGAAAATGTCCCTGCCGAATTCAATTTCATTTGGACAGCACCCTTTAAAGTCACAGATGGAGATTATCTGTAAAATGGAGATTCCCTGTAAGAAACCTGGACGATAATAAATATTTGCTTTCGTTGAAAAGCAGTAAGGCAAAGCAAACTTTTGTTTGAATTCAATAATTTTAAGATCAGCTGTATAAAGACAATGTTAAAAGCAAGGAAGGGGAAATTCCTTGAACACTGCCCAGTTTACTCATCGTAGGGATCCTCACAGGGACTGAATAGGATCTCTTCTGTGCAGTAAACCTGAGCACTGGTTGTTCCAGATTAACCTCTGTAGCAGACCAAAGTACCAGGTCTTGTATAACTGAAAGATACTGCTTCGGTCTACTGTCCCGATAAAATAGGACACAATCAAAATCCTCAGGGCCTACAATGGGGCATTTCCTTGTCATGAATAACATTGAAGTACGTTAGTCAGAGGATAAATAGTTTGGATATTTTTTCTGGTGCAAAACTTCTTTTTTGATGCTTGGGATCTGGGAGTCATTGGCAAGGCCAGCACTTGTTGTCATTCCTAGTTCCCATGCAACAGTGGTGGGCTACCTTCTTGAACCTTTGCAGTCTCTGTGGATACTTGGCAGCAATATTGCACAGCTAAATGACTTGCTAGGCCAGCTTTTGATTTGATTTCATTTGATTTATTATTGTCACATGTATTAACATACAGTGAAAAGTATTGTTTCTTGCGCGTTAAACAGACAAAGCATACTGTTCATAGAGAAGGAAAGGAGAGAGTGCAGAATGTAGTGTTACGGTCATAGCTAGGGTGTAGAGAAAGATCGTCTTAGTGCGAGGTAGGTCCATTCAAAAGTCTGATGGCAGCAGAGAAGGAGCTGTTCTTGAGTCGGTTGGTACGTGACCTCAGACCTTTGTATTTATTTCCTGATGGAAGAAGGTGGAAGAGAGAATGTCTGGGGTGCGTGGGGTCCTTAATTATGCTGGCTGTTTTTCTGAGGCAGCGGGAAGTGTAGACAGAGTCAATGAATGGGAGGCTGGTTTGTGTGATGGATTGGGCTACATTCACGACCTTTTGTAGTTTCTTGCGGTCTTGGGCAGAGCACCTGCCTTTGGAGGGCAGCTAAGAGTCAATCTACACTTCAAATTTACTTTATTGCTTGGAAAGTGTTTTGTGATGCCCTGAGATAGTGGAAGGCGCCACATCAAAGGAAGTCTCACCGCCTTTCTTAAAGATGTTTCGTCCTCACCTCTGTGCAACATCTGACTCCTGGGGTACAGCAGGCAACAGGCTCCCAGTTTCTTTTAGGACTAACCAGCAGGTGACCTTTACACTGCGTGGCCTGGAGACTCCCACCTCCAATCTTCCACTGTGACCTTGACACTTCCCACCAGCAACCCAGCTGAAACATGTAGAGAGAGAGGAGAAACAAATCCATCAGAACTGTGACACATGAATTATTAGACCGTTACCTGGTGCAGAAGCATGAAGGTTAGGAGGGAGGTTAGGAAACCAATGATTTAAAAGCAAGGGAGCCAAGTGGCCCCCTGACATTCCCCCTGTATTAAAGACTGACCCTGGATTTAAATGGTGGATTTATAGTATTCTTCATGATACTTTATCAAAACAAAGGGTGAAATAAATAAGGGAATTGGATAAAAACATGAAAAAATAATCTATTGCAGGGCTCCGGGGAAAGGGCATGGAAGTGAGACTAATTTGTGGTCCTTTCAGAGAGCTAGCACTGACATGATGCGCTGAATGGACTCCTTCTGTGATTCTGTGAGTGGCTTTCTAAACTCTGCATTATAGCAGAACGCACTTCAGTTTGGCACGGTTACTGTTGTGTCTGGCCATTAGAGAAAGATGCTCAATCATATGCTGCTTTTCATGACATTAGGATCTCTCGAAGTGCTTTACAGTCAATGAAGTACATTTTGAGGTCCAATTGCTGTTTTAATGTAGAAACCGCATCATCCACTTTGCACACAGCAAGCTCCCACAAGAGATGTATTAATGATCAGATAATCTGTTCTGGTAATGTTGCTTGATCGATAAATAATGTCCAGGTCATGGGAGAGAATCCGCCCTGCTCTTCTTCGAAACACTGACGTGTAATCTTTTAATTCCACTCGAGAAGGAAGATTTGGTTTAATCCCTCAACTGAAATGCGGCACCTCCAACAGTGCAGCACTCAGTAATGTACTGCACGGAAGCATTAGGCCAGATTATATATGTCTCCGCAGTTGGACTTGGACCCAAGATCTTTTCTATGTAAGAAACATTAAATTAATTCTAGATTCCCAATGGATCAATGGGCTAATCAGTGACATTATGTCGCCTAGACGATCAACAGATTTCCAGCTTTGATGATCATCCTGAGCTATGAGTCATAGAGTCATAGAGGCTTACGGCATGGAAACAGGCCCTTCAGCCCAACTTGTCCATGCAGTTCTTTTCTTTGAAAGCTTTAAGCTAGTCCCAATTGCCCGCATTTGGCCCATATCCCTCTATACCCATCTTACCCATTTATCTGTCTAAATGCTTTTTAAAAGACAAAATTGTACCCGCCTCTACTATTACCTCCTGCAGCTTGTTCCAGACACTCACCACCCTCTGTGTGAAAAAATTGCCCCTCTGGACCCTTTTGTATCTCTTCCCTCTCACCGTAAACCTATGCCCTCTAGTTTTAGACTCCCCTACCTTTAGGAAAAGACCTATGCCCCTCATTATTTTATAGACCTCTATAAGATCACCCCTCAGCCTCCTACGCTCCAGAGGAAAAAGTCCCAGTCTATCCAGCCTCTCATTATGACTCAAACCATCAAGTCCCGGTAGCAACCTAGTAAATCTTTTCTGCACTCTTTCTAGCTTAATGATATCTTTTCTATAATAGGGTGACCAGAACTGTACACAGTATTCCAAGAGTGGCCTTACCAATGTTTTGTACAACTTCAACAAGATGTCCCAGACATCCTATGCTGTTGATCTAAGCAAATATGACACTAATCGAAAGGAAAGCTGGTCTTGGTGCCTCTCGGAAGGGCAAAATATCAGCCAGGGTTCTTACTCCTGGCTCCTCTTCATTCAGTTTTAATAGAAAGTACAATTAAATATCCTGATCCATGCCATTGTTACCTTAGAGTTAACTGTTCCAATACACACCAGACAGGCCTCCCATCAACACCCTGGGGGTTAGATTGGAGAGGTTGGGACTGTTTTCCTTGGAGAAAAGAAGGCTGAGAGGAGACTTGATAGAGGTATTCAAGATCCTGAGCGATATGGACAGGGTAAATAGTGAGAAATTGTTCCCACACAAGAGAGCATCAAGAACTGGAGGGGACAGGTTCAAAATAATTGACAAAAGGAGGAGATGTGATGGGAGGTAATCCTTTTTCACCCAAAGGGTGGTTGAAGTCTGGAACAAACTTCCTGAGAGGGTGGTTGAGGCAGATCGAAGTATTCAAATGAGAACAGGATTGCTATCTGAAAAGAGAGAATTGTGTGAGGTTATGTGGATAAAGCAGGGGAGTGCGATTAGGTAGAATGCTCTTTCAGCGAACCAGTGCGGACTCAATGGGCTGAATGGCCTCCTTCTGCACTGTGAAGATTCTATGGGTTACCATTAAACCAGAAACTGAACTGGAGTAGCTATATGAATACTGTGGCTACAAGAGCAGGTGGGAATTCTGCAGCGAGTAACTCACCTCCTGACTTCCCATTGGCCTGTCCACCGCTCACAAGTCAGGAGTCTGATGGAATTCTCTCCACTTGTCTGGGTGAGGTGCAGCTCCAACAACACTGAAAAATTTCAACACCATTCAGGACGAAGCAGCCCACATGATTGGCACCCTATCCACCATCGTCAGCACTCGCTCCCTCCATCATTGGCGTGCAGAGGCCGTATTGTGTACCATCTACAAAAGGCACTGAAGCAACACAAGGCTCCTTTGTCAGCACTTTTCAAACCAGTTACTTTACTGCCGAGAAGGACCAGAGTAGCTGACACATAAGAACATCAATACCTCCAAGTTCCCCGCCAAGTCACTCACCATCCTGTCTTGGAACTATATTGCAATTCCTTCATTGTTGCTGGGTCAAAATCCTGAAACTCCCTCCCTAACAGCAAATGTAGGGTGTATACCTACACTTAATTGAATTGAATTTTATTTATTATTGTCACCTGCATTGGGATACAGTGAAAAATATTGTTTCTTGCGAGCTGTTACAGACAAAACATACCTTTCATAGTGTACATAGGGGAGAAAAAAAGTTAAAAGTTTATTTATTATTAGTCACAAGTAAGGCTTACATTAACACTGCACTGAAGTTACTGCAAAATTCCCCTAGGAAAGGATAGGGTGCAGAATATAATGTTGCAGTTACCGATAGGGTGAAGAGAAAGATCAGCTTAATGTGTGATAGGACCTTTCAAAAGTCTGATGACAGCAGGAAAAAGCTGTTCTTGAGTCATTGGTACATCCACCACATGGACTACAGTGGTTCAAGAAGGCAGCTCATCATGAACCACTCAAGGATGATTTGGGATGGAGAATAAATGCTTAGCCAGTGACACCCACATCTCCTGAATAGAACAAAAACAAATTCTACCTCCTGGAAATCTGAGGCTGTCCAAAGTTCTGTTGCCTGTGTCCTTACACGCACCAAGTCTTTTTGATTTGATTTATTATTGTCACATGTATTAACATACAGTGAAAAGAATTGTTTTTGCACGCTAAACAGACAAAACATACTGTTCATAGAGAAGAAAAGGAGAGAGTGCTGCAGTCATAGCTAGGGTATAGAGAAAGATCAACTTAATGCATGGTAGGTCCATTAGCCAAATCTGTAAGGAATTGCATTGAAGCATTGTTAGAGAGTTTAAAAGAGTTAGAATGAAGTTTTAGAAGCATAGAACGAGAGTAAAAGGTAGAATTAGAAGGTATGCTGGGCACAGCTCGCAGGAAGTCGCCTCGCTGTGGTGCCATCTTGGAGTCATGAAGTCCTGTTCACCTCCCATACCCGTGTTCACTCACCCACATTGGCTCTTGATTCAGCAACATGCTGATTTTAAAATTTTCACCCGTTTTCAAATCTCTCCACAGTTTCTCCCCTCCTTCTCTTCACCTCCTAGCCCCACAAACCTCCAGGATCTCTGCGCTCATCCAACTCTGGCCTCTCGTGTTAAGTTCGTTTTCAGGAGACTCGTTACATTCTTGATCCGATTCAAAAGTAATTTGTGTGTCTTACATGCAAGCTGGCAAGCCTTTGCTACGTAACTTCCACACAGTGTTGGGACTAGGCATAGACGCAGGGGGAGGACCCCTTTTTATACCATTAGCGTGTTTATGGCATTCTTCATTGATGCATCATTTGGGGCGTGATTAGCCAACTAGCCAATTAGGACGCCAGCAACGCTTAGCTACAATTAGCTTCCAATCACATTCCTTTCAAAACAACCATTAACTACACCCATGACTTAAAGTTTCAGTTCCTCTTTTCTTAAGCTAAGCAGACCCCAAAGTGGATTTGTTTGTCTGTCTTGGGGCTTTTTATATACCCTGGTTAACCGCAAGCTGAATGCTGGTCGCAGGTGATCCTGCAGTCAGTCACGTACGCATTAATCTTGCAGTTAGTTTCTGCACGTATTGTTTTATTTCCCAGTGACCATAGTGCAAGCACCACAGAAGCCATCTTAGAAGGGCCAGCGAGGCCCAAAGTGTGGCAAGCGGAATGTCAAATTAGCTTAATAAGAAGAAGGCGCTGTTAGCTGCATCCTGCAAGCTCTAGTAACATGAGATGCCCGAGATTTCAACCCCTTAACATCTCACTCGCACATCCCCAACTTTAACCACTCTACTGTTGATTGCTTAGGCCTTAAGCTCTGAAATTTCCTCCCTTCACCTCTCTATCTTGCTTTCCTCTTTTTCAACACTCCTTAAAACCTACAAACATTTAGCCACCTGCTCTAATCTTGCCGTTTGTAGGTTAGGGTCTGCACTCTCTCATTTCCTTCTCTATGAACGGTATGCTTTGTTTGTATAGCGCACAAGAAACAATACTTTTCACTGTATGTTAATACATGTGACAATAATAAATCAAATCAAATCAAATATGGTCTGATTTTGCTTTATAATGTCTTGTGAAGCACCTTGGAACAGTTTAGTTTAAAGGTACTATATACCTACAGTTTTTTGTTCATATCAATATTGTGTAATGGGCGAGGTGGTGGCATAGTGGTATTGTCACTGCACTGTGGCACAGTGGTTAGCACTGCTGCCTCACAGCGCCAAGGACCCGGGTTCAATTCCAGCCTCGGGTCACTGACTGTGTGGAGTTTGCACATTCTCCCCGTGTCTGCGTGGGTTTCCTCTGAGTGCTCCGATTTCCTCCCACACTCCAAAAATCTGTGGGTTAGGTTGAGTGGCTATGCTAAATTGACCCTAGTGTCAGGGGGATTAGCAGGGTAAATGGGTGGGGCTACAGGAATAGGGCCTGGGTGGGATTGTGGTCGGTGCAGACTCGATGGACCGAATGGCTTCCTTCTGCACTATAGTGATTCGATGATTCTATTCTAGTAATCCAGAGACCCAGTGTACTGCTCCGGGGACCCAATTTGAATCCCATCATGTCAGATGGTGAAATTTGAATTCAATAAAAAATAAACAGTCTAATGATAACCATGAAACCATTGTCAATTGTGGTAAAATCACATCTGGTTCAGTAAGGCCCTTTAGGAAAGGTAACCTTCCATCCTTACCTGGTCTGGCCTACAGGTGACTCCAGAACGACCGCAATGTGGTTGATTCCTCAATGCCTCTGAAATGGCCGAGCAAGCCACTTGGTTCATGAGCAATTAGGGATGGGCGATAAATGTTGGCCCAACCAGGGACGCCCACAACCCCCGAATAAAAGTACATTCAGTGGCCAAATAGTCCACACAACTCACAGTGTTCGAAGGGGAAAATATTGACTAAAAAGCACCCAGCACCCTGCTTCAGGCAAACAGAGAATAGCAGGGTTAAACAAATTTAAAATAAGTACAATATAAATGTAATTCTTTATTATGCTTGTGAATTAATAATTTTTTTAGTTTTATAAGTGCAGCTGGAGGGTATTTTTCCAGTGAATTGTGTTTCCATGCTGTCCGAATGTTGA
The DNA here is from genome assembly GCF_964213995.1 of Mustelus asterias. Taxonomy (NCBI): domain Eukaryota; kingdom Metazoa; phylum Chordata; class Chondrichthyes; order Carcharhiniformes; family Triakidae; genus Mustelus; species Mustelus asterias. The sequence goes on from NC_135811.1 coordinate 104,598,110, forward strand.
TCTAAAATGCAGATAAGCAAGAGGGAGTGACTTCCTCCTATTTCCATCCATGCTTCATCTGTCAAAGTGAGGAATGCCAGGATCAAAGGGCATTACCTCATATTTATTGGCTCTTTTCCAGAGGCAAGAGATTTCTGCAGTGATGCTGGCAGAGCATAAAACCACACCTTTTTCCCCCCTCTCTTTATTCATTCAGGAGCAAGACCTTGAAGTGAAAGATAATACCCCGTGCTGTGAGGTTTTTAAACAATCCCCTCGTTCAGAGTGAGGAATGAGCAGTCAGCGTGCCCACAACCCAGAGCGTCACGGGAAAGGCGTATTTCAACCTCCACAAATTAACTCTGACACAAAAAAACTTTCGCCCTTAATAACCTTTACATGTCTTTCCCTTTGTTCCGCTGGTTTCTGCTAGTTGTTAACAGGTGCAGCTCCCCGACCAGAAATACTCCACAGATGCTTGTGTCATTTATTTCCCTTTAGCACAAAAATAGAAGCTTGTAAATTCATGACTTGTTATGAAAGGGAGGGGTGTCGCAGCATATCGGCGTATTAGGTGGCTTGGCATGGTGAGCAAGGAGGCTCAGCAAGGGCGGATGAATGCGTGACTTTAAACTTAGTGAGAAAGTAAACTCCATGAGCCTCTTATGGTGTTTTTTTTTAGGTTGAGGATGGCTGGTGTGGGGGATGTGGAGATGCCGGCGTTGGGCTGGGGTAAGCACAGTAAGAAGTCTCACAACACCAGGTTAAAGTCCAACAGGTTTATTTGGTAGCAAATACCATAAGCTTTCGGAGCACTGCTCCTTCGTCAGATGGAGTGGATATCTGCTCTCAAACAGTTCCGCGCACATGAGGACGGCCCAAACCGGGATGTGTGCGGAACTGTTTGAGAGCAGATATCCACTCCATCTGACGAAGGAGCAGTGCTCCGAAAGCTTATGGTATTTGCTACCAAATAAACCTGTTGGACTTTAACCTGGTGTTGTGAGACTTCTTACTGTGTAGGGGATAGCAGAGCAGGGAGAGGGATTTGCAAATTTTGGGTCAGACATATCACGAACTGGACCAGCCCCCATATATAAATACTGTGGCTACAAGAGCAGGTCAGAGGTTGGGAATTCTGCAGTGAGTAACTCACCTCTTGACTCCCCAGAGCCTGTCCACCACTAAAAAGCACCAGTCAGGAGTGTGATGGAATACTCTCTGCTTGTCTGGATGAGTGTGGCTCTAATAACACTCAAGAAGCTTGACCCCGTCCAGAACAAAACAGCCCCACTTGATTGGCACCTCTTCAACTCCACCACCTTCAACATTCACTCCCTCTACCACCGACATACAGTGGCAGCAGTGTATATCATCTACAAGATACACTGCAGCAACTCATCAAGACTCCTTTGAAGCAAGTGTCTTTCCAAACCCCTGAGTGCTACCGTCTAGAAGGACAAGGGCAGCAGATACATGGGGAACACCACGACCTGCAAGTTCCCCTCCAAGCCACTCACCATCCTGACTTGGAAATATGTCACTGTTCCTTCACTGTCGCTGGATAAAACTTGGGGAGGCGATGGCCTAGTGGTATTATCACTGGCCTATTAATCCAGAAACTCAGCGAATGTTCTGGGGACCCGGGTTCAATCCCACCATGACAGATGGTGGAATTCGAGTTCAATAAAAAATATCTGGAATTAAGAATCTGCTGATGACCATGAGATCCACTGTCGATTATCGGAAAAACCCCATCTGGTTCACCAATGTCCTTTAGGAAAGGAAATCTGCTGTCCTTACCTGGTCTGGCCGACTTGTGATTCCAGAGCCACAGCAATTGGTTGACTCTCAACTGCCCTTGGCAACTAGGGATGGGCAATAAATGCTGACCAGCCAGCGATGCCCATGTCCCACAAATGAATAAATTAAATTAAAATTAACTCCTGGAACTCATGCCCTCACAGCATTATGGGTGCACCTTCACCACATGGACTGCAGGGGTTCTGGAAGACACCACTTTCTAGAGAGCATTTAGGGATGGGCAATAAATGCTGGCATAACCAGCGATGTACACATCTCATGAATTTTAAAAAGTTACATGGAGTCTGCAGCACAGAAACAGCCTGTTCCACCCAAATGGTTTTAAACTAGTGTTTATACTCTGCATGAGTCTTGTCCCACCCCTCTTCATCCCACCCTATCAACACATCCTTTTATTCCTTTCTCCCTCATGTTGTTGCGGAAGGGTGGGGTATTGCAGGATATTGGTGTGTTGAATGGGGGGGGAGGGGGGCAGGGAGGGGAGGGGGTGTTCGTACCATGTGGAATAAGAACAAACAAGAACAAAGAACAATACAGCACAGGAACAGGCCCTTCAGCCCTCCAAGCCCGTGCCGCTCCCTGGTCCAAACTAGACCATTCTTTTGTATCCCTCCATTCCCACTCCGTTCATATGGCTATCTAGATAAGTCTTAAACGTTCCCAGTGTGTCCGCCTCCACCACCTTGCCCGGCAGCGCATTCCAGGCCCCCACCACCCTCTGTGTAAAATATGTCCTTCTGATATCTGTGCTAAATCTCCCCCCCTTCACCTTGAACCTATGACCCTTCGTGAACGTCACCACCGACCTGGGAAAAGCTTCCCACCGTTCACCCTATCTATGCCTTTCATAATTTTATACACCTCTATTAAGTCTCCCCTCATCCTCCGTCTTTCCAGGGAGAACAACCCCAGTTTACCCAATCTCTCCTCATAACTAAGCCCCTCCATACCAGGCAACATCCTGGTAAACCTCCTCTGCACTCTCTCTAAAGCCTCCACATCTTTCTGGTAGTGTGGCGACCAGAACTGGACGCAGTATTCCAAATGCGGCCGAACCAACGTTCTATACATCTGCAACATCAGACCCCAACTTTTATACTCTATGCCCCGTCCTATAAAGGCAAGCATGCCATATGCCTTCTTCACCACCTTCTCCACCTGTGACGTCACCTTCAAGGATCTGTGGACTTGCACACCCAGGTCCCTCTGCATATCTACACCCTTTATGGTTCTGCCATTTATCGTATAGCTCCTCCCTACATTATTTCTACCAAAATGCATCACTTCGCATTTATCAGGATTGAACTCCATCTGCCATTTCTTTGCCCAAATTTCCAGCCTATCTATATCTTTCTGTAGCCTCTGACAATGCTCCTCACTATCTGCAAGTCCTGCCAATTTTGTGTCGTCCGCAAACTTACTGATCACCCCAGTTACACCTTCTTCCAGATCGTTTATATAAATCACAAACAGCAGAGGTGCCAATACAGAGCCCTGCGGAACACCACTAGTCACAGGCCTCCAGCCGGAAAAAGACCCTTCCACTACCACCCTCTGTCTTCTGTGACCAAGCCAGTTCTCCACCCATCTAGCCACCTCCCCCTTTATCCCATGAGATCCAACCTTTTTCACCAGCCTACCATGAGGGACTTTGTCAAACGCTTTACTAAAGTCCATATAGACAACATCCACGGCCCTTCCCTCGTCAACCATTTTGGTCACTTCTTCAAAAAACTCCACCAGGTTAGTGAGGCATGACCTCCCTCTCACAAAACCATGTTGACTATCGTTAATGAGTTTATTCCTTTCTAAATGCGCATACATCCTATCTCTAAGAATCTTCTCCAACAACTTCCCCACCACGGACGTCAAGCTCACCGGCCTATAATTACCTGGGTTATCCTTCCTACCCTTCTTAAATAACGGGACCACATTAGCTATCCTCCAATCCTCTGGGACCTCACCTGCGTCCAGTGACGAGACAAAGATTTGCGTCAGAGGCCCAGCAATTTCATCTCTCGTCTCCCTGAGCAGCCTTGGATAGATTCCATCAGGCCCTGGGGATTTGTCAGTCCTTATATTCTCTAACAAACCTAACACTTCCTCCCTTGTAATGGAGAGACAATAAGGGCTTTATTCAAATGAAAGGATGCGGAGAGAGAGCAGTTGAGATAAATCAGCTGCATCAGTGTTGCAGCAAATCGCAATGCAAGGCAGTTGAGTTTTTGAAAGTGGGGTTTGGAACTGACAGGGATGGACGCAGTGTTGACAGGGTGGTGTGGTTGAGAAATACAAGCAGTTACTGACACTCTTGTTTGTGATTAAGATCAAGGCGGGAGCAAGGGCATTGGGTGGCACCAAGATGGAGGGTGTAGCTGTTAATATGAGTCGGAGAGTTTATAAAATGGGAGAGATTACCCAGATCATTGAGCTGAATTTAGAACAGAACGGACAACAGGAGTGAGGTGGAGATTAGGAGTCAATTGCGTCCAGGCTGACAGAGGATCCCTCAGTGAGATGCTCTGGGTGAAGTTGGCAGGGAAGGCACAATGCAATGTTGATTTTACGGGATCATAGAGTGATACAGTGCAGAAGAGGCCCTTCAGCCCATCGAGTGTGCACTGACACGTGTGAAACACCTGACCTCCCACCTAATCCCCTTTACCAGCACTTGGCCCATAGCCTTGAATGTTATGATGGGTTAAGTGCCCATTCAGGTACTTTTTAAAGGATGTGAGGCAACCCACCTCCACCACCCTCCCAGGCAGCGCATTCCAGACCGTCACCACCCTCTGGGTAAAAAGGTTTTTCTTCACACCCGCCCCTAAACCTCCCGACCCACACTTTGAACTTGTGTCTCCTCGTGATTGACCCTTCAACTAAGGAGAACAGCTGCTCCTTATCCACTCTGTCCATGCCCCTCGTAATCTTGTACACCTCGATCAGGTTGCCCCTCAGTCTTCTCTGCTCCAGAGAAAACAACCCAACCCTACCCAACCTCTCCTCATAACTTAAATGTTCTATCCCAGGCGGCATCCTGGTGAATCTCCTCTGCACCCCCTCCAGTGCAATCACATCCTTCCAATAATGTGGCGACCAGAATTGCACACAATATTCTAGCTGTGGCCTCACCAAAGTTCAATACAATTCCAACATGACTTCTCTGCTTTTGCAATCTAGCAGGGTGAGCAATCTCACCCTGCTAACACCCTTCCACTTTCAGAGATCTATGGACAAACAATTCAAGGTCCCTTTGTTCTACAGAACTTCCCATTGTCCAACCATTCATTGAATGCGTCCATGTCAAATTAATCCTTACAAAGCACATCACCTCACACTTTTCAGGGTTACATTCCACCTGCCACTTATCTGCCCATTTGACCATTCTGTCTATATCTTCTTGTAGCCCAAGACACTCAACCTCACTGTTAACCACCCGGCCAATCTTTGTGTCATCCACAAATGTGCTAATCCTACCCCCCATATAGTTATCTTGTTGTTTATATAAATGATGAATAATAGAGGACTCAGTATAGATCCCTGTGATATGCCGCTGGACACTGACTTCCAGTCACTAAAGCAGCCTTCTGTCATCACCCTCTGTCTCCGACTGAGCCAATTTTGAATCCACTTTATCAAATTACCCTGTATCCCATGTGCATTTACCTTCTTTATAAGACTCCCACGTGGGATCTTTTCAAAGGCTTTGCTGGAATCTAAATGAACAACATCAACTGCACTACCTTCATCTACACACCTGGTCACCTCATCAAAAAATTTGTTAGGAATGACTTCCATCTGACAAAGCCATTCTGACTATCCCTGATCAAGCTTTGCCTCTCCAAGTGGAGATAGATGCTCTCCTTCAGAAATTTCTCCAATAGTTTCCCTACCACTGATGTGAGATTCACTGGTCTGTAGTTCCCTGGGATATCTCTGCAACCCTTCTTAAATAGAAGAACCCCATTAGCTGTTCTCCTGTCCTCTGACACCTCCCCCATGGCCAGAGAGGAATTAAAAATTTGGGACAGAGCCCCTGCAATCTCCTCCCTTGCCTCCCAAAGTAACCTGGGACACAATTCATCCGGATCTGGTCATTTGTCCACTGTTAAGCCAGCCAACACCTCCAAAACCTTGTCCTTCCCTATGTCAATTTGCTCAAGAACCTTGCAGTGTGTCTCCCTGAATTTCACACCATTGTCCTCATTCTCTTGGGTGAAGCTGGGTGTAAAGTATTCATCCAACACTCTACCAATGTCCTCTGGCTCCACCCACAGATTGCACTCTTGGTCCCTAATAGCCCCTACTCTTTCCCTGGTTATCCTCTTCTCATTGATATACTTAGAGAATGTCTTGGGATTTTCTCCACTGTTACCAGCCAGAGCTTTCTCATATCCCCTCTTTGCTTTCCTAACTGCTTTCTTAAGCTCCACCCTACACTTTCAGTACTTCACTCATGCTTTTGCTGATTTGTTCCCCTCATACCTGCTAAAAGTATTTTCTTCTCAACGTATCCTGAATATCTCTGGTTATCCATGGTTCTCTGGGCTTGTTACACCTTCCTATCACCTGAGAGAGAACTGATTTGATTTGATTCGATTTATTATTGTCACATGTATTAGTATGCAGTGAAAAGTATTGTTTCTTGCGCGTTGTACAGACAAAGCATACTGTTCATAAAAAAGGAAATGAGATAGTGCAGACATAGCTAGGGTGTAGAGAAAGATCAACTTAATGCAAGGTAAGTCCATTCAAAAGTCTGATGACAACAGGGAAGAAGCTGTTCTTGATGGCTTGTACCCTCTCCATTTCCTTTTAGAACGTCCCCCCACTGCTCTTCTGTAGATTTCCCCACAAGTAGCTGTTCCCAATCTAACTTGGATGGATCCTACCTTATTTTATTGAGCTCTGCGCTTCCCCATCCAAAATTTTTCTTTGGACGATTTGTCTATGATGATTTTAATTATGTAAATAAAGGGGATTGGATAATTACTTGAAGAGGAAAGATTTACAAAGGAATTGGGAAAGAATAGGGGAGTAGGACATAGCTCTTTCAAAGGAACAGGCAAGAGGGGCCAAATGGTCTCATTCTGTGCTGTACGATTCAATAATATTTACCAACCTTTGGGCAGCATATATACTATTCCCAGCCAGAATGAGAAGTTAAGGAAGCGTTGAGAATCAAAGAATCCCTACAGTGCTGAAGGAGGCCATTTGGCCCATCGAGCCTGCACCAATAACAATCCCACCGAGGCCCTATCCCCATAACTCCACATATGGGGCAATTTAGCATGGCCAATCAACCTAACTAGCACATCTTTGGATTGTGGGAGGAAACTGGAGCACCCGGAGGAAACCCACACAGACACAGGGAGAACGTGCAGGTTCCACACAAACAGTGACCCAAGTCCGGAATCGAACCTGGGTCCCTGGCGCTGTGAGGCCGCAGTGCCAACCACTGTGCCACCGAAAATGGATGGGGTAACTTGGGGTTTCTGCTCCCGATGGAAGCAGGGATTGGGAACTTTTAGAAATGATTAGGAGGGACACAGAATGGAGATATTCTTAATCGAGGGATATTTGAAACTGGGTGACGGCAGGAGAGGGGAGGTGGGAGAAATGGGAGACACAGGTTGGAGGTAGGAATAACGTGCTGCTGGATTCCAGCGACTGGCGTTGGCAGGAAAGGATAGTGAAAAGAAAGGGAGATAAAGTAACGCACTCGGATCTGGAGCATATATAATAGACACAGATAGAGGGGTGATTAGGAGAAACGTGTTCTGTTAATGAACACAGCTTTCCGTTTACTGCAGGCAACAGATGCATCAAAATGATTCTGTCGCGTACATTTGGTACTTATAACTGTGACAATAAATAAATGTTACATTTAGCAACCATCAGCCTGCAAGGATCCCAAACACAACTTGTCGTTGTTTATGAAGTGTGTATCTCACTGTGTCCTTCTCTCCCCGTCTCTGTTCCTTGACGCCTCTGTTCAGGCTACAGGAGTTAGAAATCATTGTGTTTTAAGTCAAGCCCCATGATTGATGCAGCGAACAGAGTATGCTTATTATTTTTAGAACATAGAACATAGAAAGCCACAGCACAAACAGGCCCTTCGGCCCACAAGTTGCGCCGATCACATCCCCACCTCTAGGCCTATCTATAGCCCTCAATCCCATTAAATCCCATGTACTCATCCAGAAGTCTCTTAAAAGACCCCAACGAGTTTGCCTCCACCACCACCGACGTCAGCCGATTCCACTCACCCACCACCCTCTGAGTGAAAAACTTACCCCTGACATCCCCCCTGTACCTACCCCCCAGCACCTTAAACCTGTGTCCTCTCGTAGCAACCATTTCAGCCCTTGGAAATAGCCTCTGAGAGTCCACCCTATCCAGACCCCTCAACATCTTGTAAACCTCTATCAGGTCACCTCTCATCCTTCGTCTCTCCAGGGAGAAGAGACCAAGCTCCCTCAACCTATCCTCATAAGGCATGCCCCCCAATCCAGGCAACATCCTTGTAAATCTCCTCTGCACCCTTTCAATGGCTTCAACATCTTTCCTGTAATGAGGTGACCAGAACTGCGCGCAGTACTCCAAGTGGGGTCTAACCAGGGTCCTATAAAGCTGCAGCATTATCTCCCGACTCCTAAACTCAATCCCTCGATTAATGAAGGCTAGTACGCCATACGCCTTCTTGACCGCATCCTCCACCTGCGAGGCCGATTTAAGAGTCCTATGGACCCGGACCCCAAGGTCCTTCTGATCCTCTACACTGCTAAGAATGGTACCCTTCATTTTATACTGCTGCTTCATCCCATTGGATCTGCCAAAATGGATCACTACACACTTATCCGGGTTGAAGTCCATCTGCCACTTCTCCGCCCAGTCTTGCATTCTATCTATGTCTCGCTGCAACTTCTGACATCCCTCCAAACTATCCACAACACCACCTACCTTGGTGTCGTCAGCAAACTTACCAACCCATCCCTCCACTTCCTCATCCAGGTCATTTATGAAAATGACAAACAGCAAGGGTCCCAGAACAGATCCCTGGGGCACTCCACTGGTCACTGACCTCCATGCAGAGAAAGACCCCTCCACAGCCACTCTCTGCCTTCTGCAGGCAAGCCAGTTCTGGATCCACAAGGCAACAGCCCCTTGGATCCCATGCCCTCTCACTTTCTCAAGAAGTCTTGCATGGGGGACCTTATCGAACGCTTTGCTGAAGTCCATATAGACCACATCCACCGCTCTTCCTTCGTCAATGTGCTTGGTCACATTTTCAAAGAACTCAACCAGGCTCGTAAGGCACGACCTGCCCCTGACAAAGCCGTGCTGACTACTTTTGATCATACTAAACTTCTCTAGATGATCATAAATCCTGTCTCTCAGGATCCTCTCCATCAACTTACCAACCACTGAGGTTAGACTCACCGGTCGGTAATTTCCCGGGCTGTCCCTGTTCCCTTTCTTGAATATAGGGACCACATCCGCAATCCTCCAATCCTCCGGAACCTCTCCCGTCTCCATCGACGATGCAAAGATCATCGCCAAAGGCTCCGCAATCTCCTCCCTCGCCTCCCACAGTAACCTGGGGTACATCCCATCCGGTCCCGGCGACTTACCAACCTTGATGCCATTCAATAGTTCCAACACATCCTCTTTCTTTATGTCCACATGCTCGATCCTTTCTGTCCTCCGCAATCCAGCAGTACAACCACCCAGATCCCTTTCCACCGTGAATACCGAGGTAAAGTATTCATTAAGCACCTCCGCCATTTCTAACGGTTCCGCACAAACTTTTCCCCCTTCACCTTTTAAGGGTCCTATGCCTTCACATCTCATCCTTTTACTCTTGACATATTTGTAGAAAGCCTTGGGATTCTCCTTAATCTTACCCGCCAAGGTCTTCTCATGACCCCTTCTCGCTCTCCTAATTTCCTTCTTAAGCTCCTTCCTACATCGCGTATACTCCTCTAAATCCTTAACACCTCCTAGCTCTCTGAACCTTCCGTACGCCTCTCTTTTCTTATTTACCAGGTTCATCACAACCTTCGTGCACCACGGTTCCCGTACCCTACCAACACCCCCCTGTCTCATCGGAACGTTGTCATGCAGAGCTCCAGACAAACATTCCTTGAAAATCCTCCACTTTCCTTCGGTACTTTTCCCCAAGAATGCCTCCTTCCAATTTACCCGTCTAATTTCCTCCCTGATGACACTGTATTTCCCTTTACTCCAGAGAAACACTTTCCTAGCCTGCCTGACCCTATCTCTTTCCAATGCTATCGTGAAGGAGATAGAATTATGATCGCTATCCCCAAGATGCTCACCCACCGAGAGATCCTCCACCTGTCCAGGTTCATTAGCCAGCACCAGATCAAGAACAGCCTCTCCTCTAGTAGGCTTATCCACATACTGTGTCAGGAAACTCTCCTGGACACACCTAACAAACTCCTCTCCATCCAAACCCCTAGCCCTAGGGATATTCCAATCTATGTTTGGGAAATTAAAATCTCCCATCACGACAACTCTGTTATTCCTACATCTCTCCAGGATCTGTTTCCCCATCTGCTCCTCAACATCTCTGTTACTATTGGGCGGCCTATAGAAAACACCCAGCAAAGTTACCGACCCCTTCCTGTTCCTAACCTCCACCCACAGAGATTCCGTTGTCAGTCCCTCCACGGCGTCCACCTTCTCTACAGCCGTGACACTATCCCTGATCAACAGTGCCACTCCCCCCCCTCTCTTGCCTCCCTCCCTGTCCTTCCTGAAACATCTAAAACCCGGCACCTGAAGCACCCAGTCCTGTCCCTGAGACATCCAAGTCTCCGTAATGGCCACCACATCACAATTCGAAGCAGCAATCCACGCTCCAAGCTCATCCACTTTATTCACTACACTCCTGGCATTAAAATAGACACATCTCAGACCTTCAGCCTGAGCACTTCCCTTCTCCCTCACTCGTCTAACCTCCCTCTTACCCTGTCTACATTCCTTATCTATTTGCGAGCTAACCTCCTCGCTCTCAGTCCCCTCATTTCGATTCCCTCCCCCCAACCTTTCTAGTTTAAAGTCTCACCAGTAGCCTTAGCCAACTTTTGTATTATTTTCCATGAAATCAATCGTGAAGTTTGCTCCACGTGTCCAGCCGCAGTGTAATACAAGTTTCACTTAATTGTGAATTCAGCAGAAATTATATATTACCAATAAAAAAGATATATTGAAAGGTTGGGATGAACTGGATAGATGGGGAGACCCACATGGTAGGGCTGAATGGCCTGTTTGTGTGTTTTATGCTCTGTAATTCTGTGCATTCTTACCTGGCCTCATCTTAACAAGCGTTTTCCGAGTCACCTTTGAAAAGATTGCATTTGGGGTTACGTGAGAAAGATTTGTTTAGATCACGAAGAGATCCCTCAATACTCGGGAGTATTGAGGGATTATCAAAAGTACTCGTGTTTGCATCACATCTTGTAACGACCAGTGTTCTCATTCACATTTTACAGCCAATTAATTTTGAAGTGTAGTCACTGTTGCAAAATGGGCAATGCGACAGCCAATTTACACACAGCAAACTCTCACCAACAGCAACGACTGTTCAGACAATGCTTTTTGTGGTGTTAATCGAGGGATGAATACCGGCCAGAACACCAGGAATAACTCCCCTGTTCCTTCTGCCAATGGTAGTCATGATGTGGAGATGCCGGCGTTGGACTGGGGTAAACTTCTGCCAACACAGTGGTTAGCACTGCTGCCTCTCAGCGCCAGGGACCCAGGTCCGATTCCAGTTTGGGTCATCGTCTGTGCAGAGTCTGCACGTTCTTCCTGTATTTGTGTGGTTTTCCTCCGGGTGGTCCGCTTTCCTTCTGAAAAATGTGCTGGTTAGGTGCATTGGCCATGCTAAATTCTCCCTGAGTGTACCCAAACAGGCGCTGGAGTGTGGATTTTCACAGTAACTTCATTGCAGTGTTGATGTAAGCCGACTTGCGACAATAATAAACTTTTAAATAATGCCGCGCCTTCATGTGTCCTGCGAGAGAGAACGGTCAGTATAACACCTGGGCTGAAAGATGCCACCCGGCAGTGCAGCACTCCTTCTGCACTGCAGTGGAGTGTCAGTCCAGATTATGTACTCAAATTCTGTGCAGTGGGACCCAACCCCATCACCTACTGACTTGGAAACAAGAGTGTCAGCTACCGAGCCACAGCTGCCACGCAAAACACAAACAAAATGGACACCACACTCTGATGCAAATAAACAAGATAAATTATTTTCTTTTGAACAATTTGCTTTTTAGTAAAAATGTAATCCTTCATAGCAAAATATCTCTCTGACATTAACTCAATTCACATGTTGCACAAAGGCAACACGGCCACCAGGGATCTTCTAAACAGTTCTGTGAATAATTGCAAAGTTATTTTTTAAAAAAACAAATAAATAAACAAACCCAGACAGATAAATCTCTTTCTAAGGCAAATGTTTCCATAGAAATATTACAAATGAGAATATTTAGATTTTTTTCTTTTTTTTCTGCTTTTGACAAATAATATTTGAAATAAGTTTATTTACAAATCAGATGAAGCACCTGTACAACTTATACCCAGAGTTACAAACATCAGACTATTTAAAAAAACGCACAAGCAAACAGGTCCCATTTGCAGATTAGACCATTTGTTACTTGCCTCGATAGGACTGTGGATTAAAAAAAAAATCCTCTCTCTCAAATAGTCTCTTCACCTCTACAGGACATTTGACAAACTACCCCTTCATGCAAACTGCTACATGATCTCCCTCCCCCGAGTTTGGGGGGGGGGGGGGGGGGTCGGACGGCAATTCAACTGTGGGAGGCTTCACCGTTGAGCAATGCCATCCTCCTCCCAACGGGCACACAAGCATGTTTCTCCTGGCAAGGGAGGGAGGGGGGGGGGGAGGGGGAGGAGTCACGGGTTCTGAAGCAGGAACCCTCCAAATTGTGCACGAGAGATATTGCCGCATCCCTACCTCTCTGTGCCAACTGCAATCAGCTGACTGGGCACAGATGGGTGACCCCAAAACTAAGATCTTCCAGGTGTGTGCGTGACTCCTCAAGTTACACACTGGCCATTGCACTGTGTCACAGAGGGTGTTGTGTTACCCTAAGATAAGCCTCTACACAAGATTAACAAGTTGAATGTAAAACAAAAACATGTTTCTTTTTAAAAAAAAAAGCATGGTACATTTTATAAATGTGCTGTAATCTAAAAAGGAAATGTTTTCACAATGATGCTTTTTCTTCAATTATTTACATTACTTGCACAGTATCCTGATGCTACATCATGTGTCCAAGCCTCTGCAGCTACGGTTTAACACCGGTTTATATGACTTTGCCACAAACTCTACCAAAAAAACAGCTAAACCAGACTACAGTGCGCAACATGACTGTCAATCACAAGACGGCCACCGCTCCCACGTTTAAAAAGTGCATAGGAAAACAATAACCCATTACAACGGAGACCAAAACTCGATCATCCAAGTCTGGCCCCACTCCAACATGTTTATTGGATTATCTACTTCTAAAAGCAATGGAGAATTACAATCAGAACTACCCCCTTCTGCCCCCCCCCCCCCACCCCACCCTCACCCACCCCTCTTTTTGAACCAAGTTGACACATGGCATTGACATTTCTGGTGATTGTGTTTTGGATTTGTACATCGACTGCCTACGAATATACCCCTCACCTCCCCAGCTCCTGGCCACGGGAAGTTTCCTCTTTGCTTGGTACGTGTAGGGTCGCCAACTATGGCAGGACACATTCCTGGAGAACATGACCTCCTAACTCCTAATTGTCCTGTCCCCATTTTCCTGCCTTTGCTTTTCCAAAATGTCCTTTCAGGATGCCCGGCCTGAATCCCACTAATTGGAGAAAGGAAGATACATACATCTGTGCTGACTCTTGACTTTCAGTTGGAAGAGCTTCACCCCACTCCAATCCCCAAACAGACCAAAGAGCTCAAAGAAAATGGGAAAAAAAAGTAAAGTTGTATTTTAATGTCCCTATCGTTTTTTCATAGGGTTTCTTTTTCTTTCACAAGTGTCCTGCAGATTAACTTCAATTCTTGGAATTATTAGCCACCCGAGTCCCTTTTTGTACATAACATCTCTACAAGAAAATTTCCCTCTGCCGCCACTCAATGTGCTTCTCACTATTAATATAAAAAAAAAACTCTGCCCAAAATTGCACCTCCATCATTTTTATCAGTGGAATCGTGGAGAATAGGTTATATTACTTGCATATACAAAAGGCTTTTATTTTATCTGACTGACTTACAACTTACTTTGAAGGGGTGAAGTCACCAATCAATCAGGTTTCCTCCAACAGAAATCAAAGCCATGAAAAGATTGGATTTGATGCCAAAGTTCCATCCTGGATTCAACTGCAACTTTCTGAATCGCTTTGAGAAAGGAGTCACTCTCTGAGCGCCGTACTGATTCAAAAAGCTAAAGAGAAAGATGGCACTTGCATTCAATGACACATTGATCCACCGTACTTGATTCAGAACACCAAAGATGTCAATGGTAAGATTGTAGAAACAACCAGAGCAAACAACTGTCCTTGTATCCCTTCTCTACCTGTAGAAACTGAGGGCCAGCCTCTACACACACACCCACACACATCCCTTCCAGAATTTGTTCGATGGTGAACCCTGGTTGACTTTGAGCTTCCTAATCCTGGGACACCAAGACCATTTCAAGCCCCAACCTTTGATTAAAACCAAGGCCAAGGATTGAGCCTCAGAACCCCCACCTGAAAGGAACAGAAGCCCTCCCCCTTCTTTATCCAATATTTAGGGGTGACATTAGAAGCTGAAATCTGCACACTTCCAGCCACCCCTTCAGTCAGTGGTGTCCTGTGGCCTTAAGCCATTGACACTCTCGCCTTCATTTCCCACATGACCCAGTCACAACTCCCTACGCCACAGCTCCTCCACCCCTCCCCAACCCCCGAGGGAACAGCACCATCCAAGCCAATGACTCTCTGAAGGGATATCACAGAAACCATTCCTTAAACCCAATCACACAGTGAAGTCCCAAAAAAAGTCTATAAACACCAGATTTAACACTTTCAGCGGCATAAATGGAAGTGATGGAGCTGTTAAGAGTCTGATGTTAATGATACTAGAAAGGTGTCTTACAATGAGCATCACAAACCCAACAGTTTGAACTCCTATTGCTTGGGTAATAACAAAGAACTGCAGGCGGTTAGGACCCTGAGCTAACATTTCTCTCCTTGACATGAATGCAAGTTGAACTTCATAATTTTACTTTTGTTTAAAGGGGAAATTTTCTATCAATATACAACTGCGAATATCTAATTCACCTTCTTCTTCATCTGCAGGACTAACCAGGCAACTCCCTCTTTATTATTGCAGCACCCCTCAATAGCACCTACTCTTCTGTACAGTTCCTGCAGATTGTATTTACAATGGTTTACAGATTAAGCTGCTGCTAACAAAAAAAAAATTTACATGAAAAATTCTTGAAATCCCTTTTGGCAGAATCTGCCACTCTCCAAAGGATGCTCCCCGCATGCCCAACAGAATTTGGGAAGCATCTCAATGGAATTCCCATTCAGGTTGGATGTTTTCCTGGGGATTTCATCATATGACCTCCAAACCGCCTTCCCGCACAATGCTGCCATTGGCTGCATCATTGCAAAGGCCCATCCTCCCACAGCCAATCGGAAAGCCTATAAAAGCCTCTTTGCTATCCAATTGGGCCATTTTCTGACTGTCGCTAAACCAATCCTTTCATTCCCATGTCCAATTTTGTTTTTAATATCTCATTTACAAATAAAAAGTGTATTAATAATTTGGAAAGGCTCAACTTCATACAGCCTCCTCTGATTTTTCTCCTTGCTTTGCTCACAGTAGTAATTAATCTTCAATTCCTGGAGATGGAGAGAAATCCTGAAAGGTTGGCAACCCAAGCTGGGCCCTTTCACAACTGATGGTAAGGGGGATCGGAAGTTTCATGTCACCAATTCTTCTTCTAATTCCAAGCACCCATAAGGTAGCTTTTATTCCTTTTCTCCAACTAGACTGCACCAGATCAGAACCTATTGGGAATTTTCCCTTGGATCGGGAGCTTAAGAGGGAAAAGTTCGAGAAATTATCCTCATTCAATGATGCATAGCTTTCAGATAAAGTGCAAGGTAATTTTCTGTTGAATGCAACAAATCAGCACCGCATTCCACCCCACGATATATCAGCCCAGATTATCCAAAGTCTGGAATTTCTAGCTGACTGGGTTGGACAGGTAACCACCACTGGTTGCCGACTGGAAAAGTACAAGTTTGTTTTTTTCTTGCTACAACTATTTTTCTTTGCCTGTCGCCACCTTGAGCGAGGCCCATAGTACATCCCGGGTCTTGGACGGTGGATGAGAAACCAGTGAAAATAAACTCGACAGGCTGGCTCAAGACTTTGACAGCAATACTTGGAAGTTTTTTTTTGAAAAAAAAAGGAAAAGTCACAAAAGCATCAGTTCTCTCAAAGGCAGAGCCCCCAGTTTGTTAGCAACTCAAAATGGAGGCAGCTTCCTTGATTCGGGCATGTCTGCAAGATGGAAGATGGTCACATAGCCAAGGACTTTCTATACGATGAGGTATTTGAAGCCAGTAGGACGCCCAAAGCTCCTCTTCAATGATGCTTGAAAACTCGCCATGATGTCCTTAGACGTTGATTATCGCACCTGGGAGTGGTTACTGTTAACAGAGGAAAATGGCGACACCTCCTGTGGACTGGTGCGTGTCACCACGATGACCAGAGGCTACAGCGACTTGGCCACAGACACCAACGCTGAAATCAACAACCCACGATACTTGATAGCTTCATGTGAGGCACTTGGCAGCAGAACCTGCCTCTCAAGGAGTGGCCTCTTCAACAAAGGTGCACTATCTGAAGACATGGTCTGAAATGGATTGTTTGCTGCGTGTCATCATCTTTCATCGATGGAAAGATCCAGAAGTTTTTTTTTAATTAAGTAAAATTAAACAGAATTTCCTGGCTTGCCGGCCAATCCTCCCACCCGAGCTTGCCACTGGCTATGGGACAGGCAGTTGGATTGGAGCTGGTGAGGTTGACCCAATTAGAAATGCAACGTAACCAGAGCAATGGTAACTGGGCTCATTGAGCTGTGAACGGATATGGTAGAACGTTATATATTCCAGCTGTCACTCTGTTCAGATTGAAGGGTAGCTGGCAAAACTCTTGGAAATGTTGAGTTTCGCCAATATAACATTGAGCGGTCCAAAATCCTACTCATTTGTGGGAGGCCCCCAAACTCTTGATCTCCTGGGAACTCCCAGACTCCTGATTCCCTTGGGGATGCTCACAGACCCAAGTCTCTGGGGAAGCCCCAAACTCCAGTTCCCTCAGGTAGCCTTTGAACCGGGTTCCACACAACACTCAAAAGCTTTCGTGAAGAAAATATAATTTCCTATCTGGTGAAATGTCGGACCGGACCCACCAGTGCACTAAACAATTCAAAAAAAAACAAACGTGGTTCTGTGGGGATGGAATAGTCAAATCGAAAATAAATGCAGTGAAATGTGAGGTTGAATTAACACTTTCAGTGATAGGGGGAGGGTTTGGGGGTAGGTGGTTGTCTATGGGGTCTAGGTTTGTAGTTCTAAGTCTGTTGAAGAAAGGGAAGGGGAGATGCAAGGGGAAAATGTGGCTTCACATTCCCGTCAGCGGGAATGTCCATAATGAGGAAATCCAAGGGACTAATCTGGAATGTGAATGATTACAACCCAAATTCTGACCTACTCTCTTCAAACTGAAGAACAAGACACACTGCGAAGCAAAACACCAAATCCTACAAAAAGTTATTAGAAATGTCTACAGGCTGCTCAGTGTTTGAAAGAGAAAGTAGGTTTGTGAGAGCCTTGAATGTAATAAATCTTCTCTTTCCAATCCAGCAGGGCGTTTTCTCGTTTTATTTCAGGTTTCCTGCATTCTCCTCTGTCTGAGGAAACCTTCTTATCTTGAATCTCCATTATTTTATTCCATGCATGCCGTCCTCACCTCCCATAGCTGCTCATTCCCCTAATCAAGAGGAACAGGTTAGCACTCACTGGGCTTTTGTTGAAGGTGGTTTGTAATACGAGTTACCCAGAGGTGTGAGGGATGACACTGGGTCAAAACCCTGGAACGAAATACCCAACAGCACTGGGAGAGCACTTTCATCACTCGGACTGCAATGGTTCAAGAATGTATCTTACCAACACCTTCTCAAGGGACAAGTAAATGCTGAATGGATAAAATTTAAAAAAGGAACACCCCCTCCCTGTGTGAAAATATTGCTTGCCAGCCATCTCCCGAATATCCCAGGTGAAAACTGTACGAATGGTAACACCCTGGCAATGTCGCCCAAGCACAACCAATTCTAGATGGACCACTTTGGGGTGTTGTTGACTTTGAAATGAGGGGAGTGGTGGAGGGGGTGGGGATGCGGGGGAGAGAGAGAGAGAGAGAGGAGGGTTTCTCAGTCCAAGTTCAGGGTGCTTACAGCAGCAACCTTCTCTCCCCAGCAAACCCAATCCGATCCTCCACCTCACAGTTTTGTCTGCTTAAAGATACCAATTTGGATCTCACTCTGTTGACAGAGGCTTGCTTTGTAAATTGAAAAGAAAACACAAATATCCATACACACACAAAATAAAGTTACAATAGTTGACACAGAAGACTCTGCGAGAGAAAGGTTAGTCACTCACATACCACAGATATTGCTAACCACAAATTCAGATGGGTGGATGGTAAGTGAAAAGTTGTTCCCATCCTCTGACTTTGCGTCTAAAGATAGTTCTTTGAGTTTCTGTACAGCAGCAATGATCCATTTTCCTAATTTCCACCACAATAGTGATGTTGAATTTCCACTGCTTGGATTCCAATGACTCACGACAGATCAGGGACAGCCCCTCACTGCTGATAGATTAAAGATGCCCAAAAGCTTCAGTATCCCTCACCCCCACCCCGCCAAGAAGCATTATTTGTCTTTTCCTGAGAAGATGCAACGAGTTCCCTTGTGCTTCCAGCTTGTTGCGTTTTGTCTTCCACGCGCAAGAGACTGTCAGTCAGCAGCAGGTATCCAAGGCGGTTCGACTCTTGACCCATGACCTTTGACTTCAAGGAAAGAAGTTGTGAAGGAGCAAGGTCCAACACTGTTGTGTCCAACATGCAGACACGATGTGGTACAGGACGTCAGCTCTTCTCTTGGTTGACTTTATCATTCAGCCTCTTGCAAAAAAAGGCAAAAAGAATATCATTAGGCATCTACAAGATTCATATTTATGCTGTGATTACGCTGTGTCAGACTCCATTTGGAGTATTGTGAGCAGTTTTGGGCCCCATATCTAAGGAAGGATGTGCTGGCCTTGGAAAGGGTCCAGAGGAGGTTCACAAGAATGATCCCTGGAATGAAGAGCTTGTCATATGAGGAACGGTTGAGGACTCTGGGTCTGTACTCATTGGAGTTTAGAAGGATGAGGGGGGATCTTATTAAAACTTCCAGGATACTGCAAGACCTGGATAGGGTGGACGTAGAGAGGATGTTTCCACTGGTAGGAAAAACTAGAACCAGAGGGCTCAGCCTCAGGCTAAAGGGACAATCCTTTAAAACAGAGATGAGGGGGAATTTCTTCAGCCAGAGAGTGGTGAATCTGTGGAACTCTTTGCCGCAGAAGGCTGTGGAGGCCAGGTCATTGAGTGTCTTTAAGACAGAGATAGATAGGTTCTTGATTAATAAGACGATCAGGGGTTATGGGGAAAAGGCAGGAGAATGGGGAGGAGAAAAATATCATCCATGATTGAATGGCGGAGCAGACTCGATGGGCCGAGTGGCCTAATTCTGCTCCTATGTCTTATGGTCTTATGGCAGAATATTTATTATTAAACCAGACCCACCATTGTCTCGGGGAGTGATAGATACGCATTTTGCAATAAATTCAAATCACTTTTTGTCATTTTTTAAATTAAGCATTTATATTAGATGAAATCTCATGTAAAGCACATTTCTTGGTCATGAGCCTTACTTCCTGCTGACAGAAAAGTATGACCAAAAATCACGTTAACAGTTCCTGTTTAATTTTGGTATGTCAACTGTCACAATAGAATTATAGGGTCTGGCCATTAGGAGCGAGTTGTCAGAAATATCCCTTCCAATTTGACCAGAAAAGAAACATCACAGCAACAAATAAAACTGGACAATATTGAGAGAGAGAAAGAGTGGGGGAAGAGGGGCGAAAGAGGGGAGAGAGAGCGAGAAAGAGGGGAGAGAGAGCGAGAAAGAGGGGAGAGAGAGCGAGAAAGAGGGGAGAGAGAGCGAGAAAGAGGGGGAAGAGAGAGAAAGAGGGGGAGAGAGAGAGAGAAAGAGGGGGGGAGAGAGAGAGAAAGAGGGGGGGAGAGAGAGCGAAAGAGGGGGGGAGAGAGAGCGAAAGAGGGGGGGAGAGAGAGCGAAAGAGGGGGGGAGAGAGAGCGAAAGAGGGGGGAGAGAGAGCGAAAGAGGGGGGGAGAGAGAGAGAAAGAGGGGGGGGGAGAGAGAGAGAAAGAGGGGGGAGAGAGAAAGAGGGGGAGAGAGAGAGGGGGAGAGAGAGAAAGAAGGGGAGAGAGAGAGAAAAAGAGGGGGAGAGAGAGAGAAAGAGGGAGGGGGAAGAGAGAGAAAGACGGGGGGAGAGAGTGAAAGAGGGGAGAGAGAGTGAAAGAGGGGAGAGAGAAAGAGGGGGAGAGAGAGAGAGAAAGAGGGGGAGAGAGAGAGAGAAAGAGGGGGAGAGAGAGAGAGAAAGAGGGGGAGAGAGAGAGAAAGAGGGGGAGAGAGAGAGAAAGAGGGGGAGAGAGAGAGAAAAAGAGGGGGAGAGAGAGAGAAAAAGGAGGAGAGAGAGAGAAAGAGGGGGAGAGAGAGAGAAAGAGGGGGAGAGAGAGAGAAAGGGGGGGGAAGAGAGAGAAAGACGGGGGGAGAGAGTGAAAGAGGGGAGAGAGAGTGAAAGAGGGGAGAGAGAAAGAGGGGGAGAGAGAGAGAGAAAGAGGGGGAGAGAGAGAGAAAGAGGGGGAGAGAGAGAGAAAGAGGGGGAGAGAGGGAGAAAGAGGGGAGAGAGAGAAAGAGGGGAGAGAGAGAAAGAGGGGAGAGAGAGAGAAAGAGGGGGAGATAGAGAGAAAGAGGGGGAGAGAGGGAAGAAAGAGGAGAGAAAGAGGGAAATAAGAGGGGAGAGAGAAAGAGAGAGAAAAGGGAAGAGAGAGAAAGGAAGAGGGAAGAGAAAGGAAGAAAGAAGGAAGAAAGAGAAAGGAAGAAAGGGAAGAGAGAAAGAAAGGAAGGGAAGAGAGAAAGGAAGAAAGGAAAGAGGGAAGAGAACGAAAGTGAGAAAGAGGAGTGAGAGAATAGAAAGTATGTTTGAGAGAAAAAGGAAAAAATGTGAGCGAAAAATAGTAGTGGAGAGAGACAGGTCTGGGGATTAGGTATGCATTATGTATGAAAGCTCAGCACTTACCTGAGCTTTCTGTACATTGCTGTCGGTGTGAACAGAAAGGAAAGAGTTGGTTGGGCCCGAGTGAACAGGGAGGGATGGAGACCCTTGTGCGAGGTTGTTGATGGGGAGTTGTGACGTTGCGGACATCTGTAACCGCTGGTGCTCCCGCTGTCTGTGCTGCTGCTGCTGTTGCATCATCTGATAAACCAATGCTTGCTGATCCTGGGTCAGGTTACAGGAGACACTATTATATAAATAACCCTTAGAAATATGATTCATTGCTGGCTGAAATAGTCAGGAGTCTGCCCTGGTTTTTAAGCTGTCCAGATAGCTTTGCTTGGCAAAGATATTGTTCAGTGTGAAATTGAGTAACAAAACCCAGAGACATTTCAGGTTCAATCCCTAACCTATTCTGAGCTAGCTGAAGCCACAACTAAAATATGCTTTAACTTCCCTCAATTGCTGTTGTTTGCTCTAATTCACAGCACATGTATCCTGATTATATAATTATTTAGTAACTTACAGAACAGGTACAATTGGTCTATGCCGGTATTTATGCTCCACAGGAGTCTCTTTCTACTCCCTTTATCGAACCCTATCTGCAGATCCTTTCTCCCTCATCTAGTTTCCCCTTTACTGTATCTCTGCTGTTCATCGCAACCACTCCACGTGGTAACAAGTTCCACATTCTAACCATTGTTAGTTTAAAGAAGTTTCTCTTGACTTCCTTACTGGATTTATTGGTGATCTTATTTATTGGAGATCTTACATTTATGGCCCCTAGTTTGCACCTCCACAGCATTGGAAACAAGTCTAGATCAGTGCTCTCAGACCTCTTCGTGAATATCTCTCTTAAGTCACTCTTCAAACATTCTCTTCTTGAGAAAAATCCCAACCTGTTCACTTCTTGACAGCTACAGCATCTTAGTTCTGCTCTCGTCCTTGTGAATGTTCTTTGCACCTTCTCCAGCACTGGTGTTCCTCCATCCCCAGCCCAACACATCTGCTGCTGACATCCCCCTCCACTCCTTTGTCACTTTCAGACTATCCCGATGCTTGCCTGACTGGTTTCCCATTCTTTATAAACTGCACAGCGTACAGCTCCGCTGTTTACAACATAACCTACACTCACCCATCACTCTTGCCCTCACTGGCCTATGGGCGGCACGGTGGCACAGTGGTTAGCACTGCAGCTTCACAGCTCCAGGGTCCCGGGTTCGATTCCCGGCTCGGGTCACTGTCTGTGTGGAGTTTGCACATTCTCCTCGTGTCTGCGTGGGTTTCCTCCGGGTGCTCTGGTTTCCTCCCACAGTCCAAAGATGTGCGGGTTAGGTTGATTGGCCAGGTTAAAAATTGCCCCTTAGAGTCCTGAGATGCGTAGGTTAGAGGGATTAGTGGGTAAAATATGTGGGGGTAGGGCCTGGGTGGGATTGTGGTCGGTGCAGACTCGATGGGCCGAATGGCCTCCTTCTGCACTGTAGGGATTCTATGATGATAATTCTATGACATGCTGGTTGGGTGCATTGACCCGAAAGGCACCAGATTGTGGCAACTTGGGGATTTTCACAGTAACTTCATTGCAGTGTTAATGTAAGCCTTACTTGTGACTAATAAATAAAAATTATGTTGAAACTCGGTGGTGGGGGAGTGGCGATTATCTGACCCCACCCACCGCCAGGATCTTTAGTCCTGTCAATAGTCAACGGCTGACCTGCTACGTCCCCCGCAACGAATCCGGAAAATTCCGGCCTTAGTTCCCTGACTCAAATTTAAAATTCTTACCCTTATGATTGCATACCTTCACGGCGTGACACCTCCCTCCCCATTGTCCTACACTACAACTCAGTTCTCCAAAGCCACCATTCTCCCAGGTTTGTGTGTATCCACCCTCTCTAATCTCTTTACCCTATAGCTATGCTTTCCACAGTGTAGGCTCCACACACTGGAGTTCCTGAACAAAACTCTTCTCCCTCTCCAGCTCTCCCTGTCCGCTGGAAACCCTTCTTAAAAACCACTGCTTTGGCCAAACTTGCGCTCACCCTTCTCTCCCTTCCCCCGAATATCTTCACCTTTGGCTCAGCATCCCAGTGGCTTGGTGAAAGTACATTTGGCTGTTTTTAAGCAAGTTACAGGCCCCACAAAAGTGGTGCTCGTTATGATCCATTTATTATTCATTTATCTTTTCATGGGATGTGGGTGCCGCTGGCAAGGGCAGCATTTGATGCCCTTCTCTAACTTGAACAGAGTGGTTTGCTAGGCATTTCATAGAGCAGGTGAGAGTCAACCACATTGCTGTGGCTCTGGAGTCACATGTAGGCCAGACCAGGTAAGGTACGGCACATTTCCTTCCCGAATGGAGATTAGTCAACCAGATGGGTTCGTTGCGAGCAGTCGTGGTCATTATTTCTGAAACTAGCTGATTTCCTTTCTACAAGATTTGCTGATTAGTTTGATATTCCAGATTAATTAATTGAATTTCAGCTCCACCCAGTGACATGGTGGGATTTGAATCCATGTCCCCAGAGCATTAGTCTGGGCCTCAGGGTTACTAATCCAGTGACATTACCACTGCGCCACCACCTGCCATTTTAGCCATCTGATGTTATCATCAAGCCCTCTTGCTGGGGGTCTGACATGGTTAGATCCAGAATAAAGCACCGTGACTCTGTCTGAACAACACATCTCAGTCTTATAGAATCATAGAATCCCTACACTGCAGAAGGAGGCCATTCGGCCCATCGAGTCTGCACTGACCACAAACCCACCCTATTCCCATAACCCCACATATTTACTCTGCTAATCTCCCGGACACTAAGGGGCAATTTAGCATGGCCAATGCACCTAACCTGCACATCTTTGGACTGTGGGAGGAAACCGGAGCATCCAGAGGAAACCCACACAGATACGGGGAGAATGTGCAAACTCATTCTCAGTGTCGGCATTTAAACTCAGGGGTGGCACGATGGCGCAGTGTTAACACTGCTGCCTTACAACTCCAGGGACCTGGGTTTGATTCCCGGCTTGGGTCACTGTCTGTGTGTGGAGTTTGCAAGTTCTCCCCGTGTCTGCATGGGTTTCCTCCGGGTGCTCCGGTTTCCTCCCACAGTCCAAAGATGTGCAGGTTAGGTGCACTGGCCATGCTAAATTGCCCCTTAGTGTCCTGGGATGCGCAGATAAGAGGGTTTAGTGGGGTAAGTTTGTGGGGTTATGGGGATAGGACCAGGGTGGGATTGTTGTCGTTGCAGACTCAATGGGCTAATGGCCTCCTTCTGCACTGTAATGTTTCTGTGGTTCAATTGGGCCAAACGCAGGCAATTGAGGCTAGCTTAGTGGTTAAAAACAAAGAGGGCAGCATGGACGTGTTGGGCCGAAGGGCCTGTTTCCATGCTGTAAATCTCTATAACTCTATGACCATGACTCCACATAGAGAGTGACCAGAGGCCAGAATCGAACTCGGATCCCTGGCGCTGTGAGGCAGCAGCTAACCACTGTGCCGCCCCTGTGTCACGCGCCGTCTTGGTCACTTTTGACTCAGAAATGCAGCGGATCTTACCGGAGTGAGCTGCTGAGAGGTCAGTAGCTGTTGTAGTTGCTGCTGTTGGTACAGGAACTGTCTTTGCTGCTCAGGAATATGCCCCATTCTGGAGATGCCGCTGTACAAAGACACAAAGAGAGAAAGCTCAGCCTTTCTGGGAGAAGTAAGTGGCTATAGTAAAGGCAGACTTCTACATTGGGTGGAATCACACAGCTGATGCACAGATGAAAGCTCATTCTTTGCGGTGACTATGACTGGTTGCATGACATTGATCAGGGGGGCGTTTGGAGGTGCAGGAACCTGGAGCATTGACATCAACTGGTAAAATCCCTAGGAATCTGGTAAAACACAGACGTCTGGGCATTCCACGGACAACGGATTGGAGGAGGTGGGGGGGAGCCAAGGGCAAGGGGGAGGAAAGCCAGGGGCAAGGAGAGAGGGGGGGGAAGCGAGGATGAGACAGGAGCGAGGGTTAGCTCTCCTGTTTTCCTGCAAGATTAATTGACCTGTCACCAATAGAACAACTTTCACGCATTGCTTGCTTCACCTGCCTGCACTCTTCTACCCCACCCCATACACACCCACCCACACATACACTGACCCCCCCCCCCCCCACACCACACACATGCACATACACTGACCCACACACACACACACACCAACACACCCACCCCCACTGACACACACGCGCACAATTAGCTGAACTTCTGTAAGATCTGGAAGCTATACTTCCTGTGTCCCTGAGTGTGTGGGTGTGCGTGCGTACAGTGTTATGGAAAGCTCATCAAATACAGCACCGTAGGTGTTGGCCTTGGTTCAGTGGGTAGCACTCTCGCCTCTGAATCCGAAGGTCGCAGGTTCAAGTCTCACTCCAGAACCTTGAGCAGCTAGTCCAGGCTGACGCGGTTGGATATATTGTCCATTCTGATGAGGCAGTAAACAAAAGCGTTGTCTGCTCTCTCAGGTAGGTGTGCTATTTGAAGAAGCGTAGGGGAGTTCTCCCTCGTGACCTGACCAATATTTATCCAATCACCAACATCAGGAAAACAGATTCCCTGATTGCTGCTCACTGGAGGTTACTGTGCACAGTCTTCCTCATTTCAATGTTGCTGACTACATTTCAGAAGTACCTTCAGACACGACACAAAGTCTTTCATTATAGTCTTTCATGGGAATATTTCTGATAATTCATTTCTTGCACTACTTTGAGTTAAACAATTTAAGTAATTGTGAAGTAGCAAGTTAAGTGTTTTTAAAATGCCTATTTTGGAATTTTCAGCTTCTCTGAACAAAGTGATTCTGCATCATAGAGTGGACTTGGATTCCAAAGGTTGAGAAGAGACTCCCCTTCCCCCCTTCCCCCCTCCCCCCCCGCCCCCCCCCACCCCCACCCCCACTCAAAGGCACAGCAGTAGAACAACAAACTGCATTTATATAGCACCTTCTAATATGGGAAAACACCCGAATGTGTTTCACAAGAGCATCACCAAACAGAATTTGACGCCGAGACACATAAAGAGATATTAGAACAGATGACAAGAGACTTGATCAAAGAGGTGGGTCTCAAAGGGTGTCTTTAAGGAAGAAACAGAGGTGGAGAGGTTTAGACCGAGGATTCCAGAGCTTAGGGCCTAGGCAGCTGAAGGCACAACCACCAACGGTGGGACAATAGAGTTGAGGATCCACAAGAGAACAGTATTGGAGTGTTGGAGCATTGTGGGGAGGGAGGGAGGAGGGGGGGGGGGGGGATACAGAATTCTCATATCACACAAGCACACTGTTTCTGTAAATACGTAAGCTTACCCTGCACAAACCAATCATCTTAAATAAAGGAACTGGCAATCAAGAGACACAAACCTTGACTTGGGATTGACATTATTTGTTCCAAAGTTTCAGCGCTATCCATTTCTGGGATGGGAACATGACTGAAAAAGCTGGAATTATAGTTGCACTTGAGAAAACTGGAGGGTAGTTTCAGAACCAAGCTCAGAGTGTGTCGCTACATGTAGGCCAGATTGGGTAATGACAGCACATCTCCCTACCCCAAAGAGCGCTCTTGAACCAGGTGTGTTTTATGACAATCTGGTAGCTACCACTGACTAATATACCAGCTTTTTTATTTCATATTTATTCATTAATTGAATATAAATTCTACCGGTTTGCCGGTGGGATTTGAATGCGTCTCTTCAAGTCATTTGCCGAAAACTTTGAGTTACTAGCCCAGTAGCATGACCATGAAGCTACCTCACCCATATTAGGCATTAGGTGCAGAAGGAAAGGGACAAAGAGACAAATTTTCCCCTCCTGCCGCCACGGGCAGGACAGGGACCATGAGCAGATCCATTGACCTTGGGCGGGATTTTCCAGACTTGGGGTGAGAGTGGCTGGAAAATCCAGCCCAAACATTGGGTGGGATTTTGCTAACTCGCTCGGGCAAGACTGGAAATTTCCACCCGGGGTCAATGGAGGTTTCCATTGTCGGATCCCTCGCCCGCTCTGATTCCCTGGCGGGTGGGGTGGTAGAGTTCCGGCCATTGGATTGGCAGTTGTAAATTACAAGAGGTTGAAGATGGAAGTTAGAAGCCCCACAGATTTGAGGTGCTGTTCAAACAGGTTTTGAGTAACAAGTCGCTGTTGCCATGACCACTTGGCACCATTAGAGGGAGGTCTGCTCTCCAGTTAGCTCATTATGAGCCTCTGCTGGTTGCAGCGGGTACTGCAACATTGCAGCATCTTGCCAAAAATCAAAGTCTTCTAGTGCTCGTTAATCAGGATGGCAGCACAGCTTCAACCCTCGGCAGGCAGTGGTTTGAAATCTTTGCATCTGTAAGAGGTTGCTTGAAGGCAGGACGATTTGTAGGTAAACAGGAATGGAGAATGCTGGAGAAACTCAACAGGTTTGGCAGCACCTGTAGAGATATCTCTTCCAGACCTGCTGAGTTTTTCCAGCATTCTTTTGTTCCGTTTTAGGTTCCAGCACCCACCATAGAAACCCTACAGTGCAGAAGGAGGCCATTCGGCCCATCGAGTCTGCACCGACCACAATCCCACCCAGGCCCTATCCCCACATATTTTACCCACTAATCCCTCTAACCTACGCATCCCAGGACTCTAAGGGGCAATTTTTAACCTGGCCAATCAACCTAACCTGCACATCTTTAGACTGTGGGAGGAAACCGGAGCACCCGGAGGAAACCCACGCAGACACGAGGAGAATGTGCAAACTCCACACAGACAATGACCCGAGCCGGGAATCGAACCCGGGACCCTGGAGCTGTGAAGCAGCAGTGCTAACCACTGTGCTACCGTGCTGCCCTATTTTGCTTATTAAGTCGGTGGACACTTCAGTGCAGTACTGAGGGATTGCTGCAGTGTCAGAAGTGCCATATTTCGGATGGAACATTAAACCCCTCAGGTGGACATAGAAGATGCCACGCAATATCCAAAGAACAACAGGGGAGATTCCCCACCCAGAGTCCTGGTCAATATTTACCCCACCATCAACACCACAGGTTCTTTGATCAGCATATTGCTGCTTTAAATTGGCTGCTGGGTTTCCCAGCTGACAACAGTGCTTCCATTTTGGAAGCACCTAATTGGTTGTAAAGTGCTTCAGAGTGTCATGAAAATAGCTATAAAAGGTCTTTCTTTTCCTTCCCTCAGAGCTGCGTGGGGGGGACAGTTCAGGGGCGGGTAAGCCACATGTATATTTTATCTGGTCACTGCCCCCCTGCCAGTGAGGGAGAGCCTGTAAGGTGTTGGGCAAAAGAATCAGAGACAACACGACAAAAACATTCTTGATACAGCGAGCTGTTGTGACCTGGAAGGCGCTGCCTGAGAGGGCAGGTGGAAGTAGATTCAATCGGAACTCTCAGGATTTGGATAATCAAGTGAAGGAGAAAAGAATGTAGGTCTCTGCGGAAAGAACGGGAAGGCGAGATTAATATTTTAGCACATTCATGGAGTTAGCACAGGGGCAATGGGCCAAATGGTCTCCTTCTGTCCCTTGCAGTTCTATGAAGTGCTATTTTCTGCTTTATAGCACAGGGGATCAGGCAGCAGATTCACATAGAGCCATGGAGATACAGACAGCACGGAAACAGGCCCTTCGGCCCAACTCATCCATGCTGACCAGGTTTCCTGAACTGAACTAGTCCCATTTGCCTGTGTTTGGCCCATATCCTTCTAAACCTTTCCCATCCATGTACCTGTCCAAATGTCTTTTAAAGGTCGAAATTGTACCCGCCTCTACCACCTCCGCTGGCAACTCCTTCCACTCCCGCACCACCCTCTGTTTGAAGAAATTGCCCCTGATGTTCCTTTTAAACCTTTCCCCTCCCATCTGAAACCGATGCCCTCTAGTTTTGGACTCCCCTACCCTGGGGAAAAGACCTTGGCTATTCACCTTATCAATGCCCCTCATGATTTTATAAACCTCCTATATAAGGCCACCTCTCATCCTCCTACGTTCCAGGGAAAACAGTCCCAGCCTATCCAGCCTCTCCTTATAGTCCAAACATGTGACTGGTGGAAGCAGTGTCTGAGGTTTTTACTGATTCTATTCAGATACTTCCCGCACCGACAGCACAGCGAGGACACAAATCCAGCTTTGCTCGTTCCCGAGTCATAATTTATTTCAAATTATACAGACTCTCATTTGCATAATGTGACATCAG
Organism: Mustelus asterias; assembly: GCF_964213995.1. Lineage (NCBI taxonomy): Eukaryota > Metazoa > Chordata > Chondrichthyes > Carcharhiniformes > Triakidae > Mustelus > Mustelus asterias. The sequence continues at coordinate 104,627,642 of NC_135811.1, forward strand.
CAGCCTTGCCAAGGGGCAGCAACACACATTCCTGATAAAAAATTCAAATTAAAGCAGGCTAGGCCAGCAGCAAGATTGAGAAAGACGGATCGCAGTTCCATATTAAACACTGAATCATCAGCTTAGCTTGATGATTAAAAATACTGGACCATCTTTGTCAACCATTCTCGAATATTCAATCCATCTCTTTTAATTTAAACCAAAGATAATGCTTGTACACTTCAGTCTCAAATACCCCAATGCTTCCCTATCTCCCACCCTCCATGAACTTGAGTTCATTCAACACCCTGCTGTCTATATTTCAATTCACTCCCAGTCCCATTCACCCATCAACTCCGTCACTGCGGACTTGCACAGGCCCCCGGTTCAACCTCATGCTGAATATTTTCATCCATCTTTTCAAATCCCTCCATCATCCTGCCCTGTCCTACTCGCGTAACCTTCTCCAGCCCGACAACCACCAACCGCACCCCCCCGCCCCCACTCCGAAAACTGTGCTCACGCAATTCATGTTTTCTGCGCACTGGCACGGTGGCACTGCTGCCTCACAGCGCCAGGGACCCGGATTCAATTCCCGGCTCGGGTCACTGTCTGTGCAGAGTTTGCACGTTCTCCCCGTCTCTGTGTGGGTTTCCTCCGGGTGCTCCGGTTTCCTCCCACAGTCCGAAAGGTATGTCGGTTAGGTGCATTGGCTGTGTTAAACTCCCTCTCAGTGTACCTGAACAGGCGCCGGAGTGTGGCGACGAGGGGATTTTCACAGTAACTTCACTGCAATGTTAATGTAAGCCTACTTGTGACTAATGAATAAATAAATAAACTTAAACGTTTTTTCTCTTCATTATTTGTGGCCATGTCTTCTGCTGGTGAGACCCCAAGCTCTGGAATTTCCTCACTAAACCTCTCTGCCTCTCTCTGTCCTCCTCCAAGACTTTGCCCAAGCCTTTAGACACCCGTCCTGATGTCGCCTTCTTTGGCCTGGTGTCACATTTTTCTCCGCTTACGCTCCTCTAAAACGCCTTGCGATGTATACAAAGGTGCTATATAAATGCAAGCTGTTGTTGTGTCCGAGGAGAAGCAATGTGACAAAGGTGAAACATCCCCCCATCCCTATTCACCCTACACAGTGAGTTCCTCTCATTAAGCAAAACACAAGAAGACAAGACGGTCAGAAGCAATGTGTAGCAGCCTGCAAGCCAAGCGACTGATGAAGGTGAATGGCCATGGGAGGAGCGGGGGGATGGGGAATGAGCTGAAACACAGGTGGCGAATCAGGCACCCTGAGAGGGACGTGCCTGGATATCTGAAGGTCTGTACACCTCTGTTCCGAGCCAGCTCGCTTTTCCAAACTTCCAGGATTGCTCCAGGAGTTTTCCAGTATTACAGATGTCAGCCATGCCTCGGTAGGTAGCGCACTCACCTTCCAAGTTGTGGACTTCAAGCCAGAGACTTGAGCACAAAAATCTATCCTGACATTCAGTGAGGGGGTACAACACTGCAAAAGCAAAACTTCCTTTCTCTTAAATGTATTCATCTCTGGGACACAGCTGCGGTTGGAGGTGGGAGGTCATGTCAGGAACTGGCTAACCAGAGTTCCAAACCCAATGCCGATTGTTGTTAAACTCCTAATGCTACACCTGGCCCCACCACTAATATGCCTTATTCAGACCAGCTCTCTACAGTTCCAAGTCTGAAGAAAACACCAATATTTCTCAAATTCAAAGCCTCACATATTCAGTCATCCTCTTGGTCTTTCCATGTTTGTGTGAACTGTCCGCAATAATTCACCCAACTAGTTGCTCTTGAAGTAGGTGTTTAGACAGCAGACTAATGGGCTAGAGGGAGCAGATGGCAAGTGAGCCTAGTCATGTCCCCATCCACAATCCAGGTAACCAGATTTTCCAACAGGAATCACTGCAAAGTGCCCAGGAGCGGGTACTGTGGCTAATGCCAGTGCCCAGGAGCGGGTACTGTGGCTAACGCCAGTGCCCAGGAGCGGGTACTGTGGCTAACGTCAGCCACACTCTGGTCCAGCAACCTGAACCCCAACTCCAGCGTCCTTGCTGCGGACCTAGACAAGATCAGCAAACTCCATATTGAGCAGGAATAGAACAGTATGTGTCCAGTCCAACAAGAGAGGATGCACTGTTGGACCTGGTTCTTGGAATTGAGTGTCAGTGGAGGGAATCATTATATTGTATGGTTTAGGATGGCGAGAGAAAAGGATAATAGGCAATCCAGAGTAAGAAGAATAAGAGCTGACTTCCATGGGGCAGAAATGGAGCTGGGCTGGTTAGACCGGAATGAAAAGTTGGTGGGGAAAACCGTAACAGAACAATGAGCTACCTTCACAACAGAGATGCTCCAATCACAATCAAGGTGTATGATCTGAAAAGGGAAAGGTAGGGCAAACAAATCCAGAGCTCCTTGGATGAAAAAGGAGATAGAAATTAAGATAGGGAAGAAAAAGTGTCCTTGTGACAAGTGTCAGGTAGAAAGTACAGTTGAGAACCAAGAGAAATATAGAGGGTGAAAAAGCACATTACAGAAGCAAAGAGGGATTATGAGAAAAGATTGGCAGCCAAGATAAAGGGGAATCCCAAATTCTTCAACCGGCATATAAATAGTAAAAGGATGGTAAAAAGAGTAGGACCGATTAAGGGATCTAAAAGGGACCACGTGGAGACAGGGAGCATGGCTGAGGTATTAAGTGAATACCAAGGAGCTGGACGTTACCCAGACTATGGACACAGATGAGCAAACACAGTGGCAGCACTGCTGCCTCACAGCATCAGGGTCCCAGGTTCAATTTCAGCCTTAGGTGCCTGTCTGTGTGGAGTTTGCACATTCTCGCTGCGTGTCTGTCTGGGTTTCTTCCGGGTGCTCCACTTTCCTCCCACGTTCCAAAGATGTGTAGCAAAAACAGAAAATGCTGGAGAAACTCAGCAGATCTGACTGCCATCTGTGGAGTGAGAATAGAGCCAATGTTTTGAGTCAGGGTGTTCAGGTCAGATTCCAGCATCTGCAGTGTTTTGCCTTTCCCAAAGATGTGCGGGTTAGGTGGTTTGGCCATGGTAACTGCACGGGGCTACGGGGTTAGGGCCAGGGGGGTGGGCCTGGGTAAGACGCTCATTTGGAGATTCAGTGCAGACTCGATGGGCTGAATGGCCTCCTTCTGCATTGTAGGGCTCCTATGGAAACTCTGTCCCTAGAAATGTTCAAAATTAATAAGGAGGAAGTGTTGAATAGATTGTCATACTAAAAGTTGATAAGATACTGCGACTGGATGAGATGCATCCGAGAAAGAAAGAGAGGGTGGAAATTGCAGGGGCGTTGGCCATAATCTTTCAATCTTCCCTAGACTCAGGGGAGATGCCGGAGGACTGGACAATTGTAAATATTATGCCCTTGTTCAAAAAAGATTGTAAGGATAGGCCCAGCAATTACAGGCCAGGCGTTTTAACATCAGCGGTAGGCAAGCTTTTGGAAGCAATTATCTGGGATAGAATTAGTCGCATGGGAAAATGTCGGTCGATTAAGGAAAAGTCAGCATGGATTTCTAAAGGGGAAATTGTCTTCAACTAACTTGCTAAGAGTTTTTTGAGCAGGTAACAGAAAGGATTGACGAGGATAATGCTGCTGATGTGGTGTACATGGACGTTCAGAAGGCATTCGATACAGTGCCACACAACAGACTTGCGAGAGAAGTTACAGCTCATGGCAGAACAGGGACAGTAGCAACGTGGATACAAAATTGGCTGAAAATTAGGTAGCAGAGAATAATGGTCAATGGATATTTTTCGCACTGTCGGAAGGTTTGTAGCGACGTTTCTCCGAGGCTGATATTGGGATCCTTGCTTTTCCTGATATATATTAATGATCCAGATTCTGGTGCTCAGGGAACAATTCCAAACTTTGCAGATGACAGAAAACTTAGAAACATTGTAAACTGGTTAGGTGCATGGACCCGAACAGGGAGCGGAGTGTTAGGGTTAGGGTGACCAGGGGAATTGCAGTGTTAACGTAAGCCTTACTTGTGACTGATAAATAAACTTTAAACTTTAACTGTGAAAAGGTCAGTGTAGAACCTCAAAAGGACATAGACTAGCTGGTGGAGTGGTCAGATGAAGTTCAAAGCAGAGAAGTGTGAGGTGATGCATTTTGTCTGGAAGAAATGGAGATAATATAAAACAACGGGTATAATCCTTAAGGGGGTGCAGGAGCAGAGGGACCTGGGTGAATATGTGTATAGATTATTGAAGGCAAAAGAACAGGTGAAGAGGACCGTTAATAAAACATTTAATATTCTGGGCTTTATTAGTAGGAGAATAGAGCACAAGAGCAAAGTGGTTATGCTGAACTTACACAAGATGCTAGTTAGACCTCAGCTGGAGTATTGTGTGTAGTTCTGGGAGCCACACTATAGGAAGGATGTGAACACATTGGAGAGAGTGCAGAAGAGGTTCACAAGAATCGTTCCGGGGTGAGAAACTTCAGTTATGAGGATAGATTGGAGAGGTTGGGACTGTTCTCCTTGGAGAGAAGGCGGCTAAGAGGAGATTTGATAGAGATGTTCAAAATCAGGAGGGGGCTGGATGGAGTAGAGAGGGAGAAACTGTTCCCGCTTGTAAAAGGATCAAGAACGAGAGGGCACAGATTTAAAGTGATTTGCGAAAGAAAAAAAATATTTTCACACAGCGAGTGGTTGGGGACTGGATTGCACTGTCTGGAAGTGTGGTGGAGGCAGGTTCAAGCGTTAGATAATTACTTGAATAGAAACAATGTGCAGGGTTAAGGCGGGTGTCGAGTGGGGGGAGGGGGGGGGGAAAAGAGAGAGAGCAGAGGCAGGGGAATGGTGCTAAATCATGATGATAATTGGAGATCCCATGCAGACACATTGGGCCTCCTTCTGCGCTGTAACAATTCTGTACCTCCGTGATCATATGACCATAAGAGTGACGACACTTCAAAAATCTTTGGGACATCCTAAGGCATGAAAGATGTAATTACAAGTCGTTTCTTCCTTCACTACACAATGGCAGAGCTGTTCAGAAACAGCCTGTTCCTTTGTCCAAACTATTGCACTGGATGCTGTCCGCACAGCTAAGACACGGTTATCTAGCCTCCCTCGCAAGGCAGCACCTTGCGAGGGAGGCTTATCTGCCCACAGAAAATTGCAGTAATCTGACCTGTTACAGAGGCTGGCTGACGGTGGAACATTAAGGGATGTAGACGAATGTGGGAGGGAGTTATGGATCGATGCCACAGATGCAGACGATTGGTTGACACCATTCAAGGGACCGACAATACCGTTGCTGGCCAACTGGTTCCCTGGAGGGCATCCCATCATCCCGCCCATCGTTGGCGTGGTGGAGAACGCGGTTGTTGCCATGGAAGTGCTGGAGACCAGAGTTCCCATGCAGGTCCTGGTCAGCCCGTTAACCTGCTGCTGAATTCCAGGCATCCCGGGGATCTGGAGTGAGACCGGACTTTGCTGCAATGGAGGCAGGGCAGGAGGGGGAGTACTCTGCAGGGACGAAGATGAACTACTTCGACTGTGGCAACCGGAGCGGAGATCCTGCAGAAAGGGAGAGAAGAATCCAATTTAGCTCCATGCGGAGAGTGAATTAATTATCTGATTTGACCCTCAAACAAGAAATATTAATAATCTATGCATTTCTAGAATACTTCATCACAATTCAGTCTATTGAAAAAAAGTGTTCTTTATTCTAGAACAGAGGCTGAGAGATGACATGACCAAGGTCTGTAAAATTATGAAAGAGTTCGATAGAGTTGACATAAAGACTTGTGAGGAATCCAAAGCTTTGGCCATCAGTATTAAATCATAGAATCCTTACAGTGCAGAAGGAGGTCTGCACCGACTACAAACACCCCAAGCCCTATCCCTGTAATCCCTATTTACCCTTGTTAGTCCCCTTGTCACCAAGGGCCAATTTATCACGGCCAATCAACCCAACGCGCACATCTTTGGACTGTGGGAGGAAACTGGAGCACCCGGAGGAAACCCACGCAGACACGGGGAGAACGTGTAAACTCCACCCAGACAGTGACCCGAGGCCGGAATCGAACCTGGCGCTGTGAGGCAGCAGTGCTAACCACTGGGCCACCTAGTTCCTAATAACAGTTCTTAATAAATCCAATAAGGAATGCAGGAGGAACGTCTTCACGCAGTGAGTGAGGAGAATATGGAACTCATATGGAATAGGATGGAGGCACTTTACTAAAACTGGATAAGGGTAAGAGGGAGAAAGCAGTAGAAGGGCATGGCGATAGGGTGGGATAAAGTGAGGCCGGAGGAGGCACGTGCACAGCATCAAAACCAGCACAGGTTGAATGGCCATTTCCTGTGCTACTTGTTCTTATGCATTGAATCACTTCTGAAGTCCAATGACTGCTATTCAGGCAGATGGCGCTGTTTTATGCACAGCAAGATCCCACACAGCAAGGCTGGATGACCCATTAATCTGGTCTTAATTCAGAGAAGAGTGCCAGCCTAGATCGACAAAAAACCTACTGGAGCACCATGGCATCTTTGATGTAACTACGCACACCAGAACAAAAAGAGAACAAACCTTTCACTCATTATTTGCACTTCTGCCTCTGCATCTGGCAGTCGAGGGTTCGAACCCCACTCCAGACAATTCCATCTCCAAATTCAGGGTGGATATCCAAAGGGATACTCATGGCCAGTAGAGTTGTGGGAACCAATAAAATTCTTCGTCCATATATAACTGACCAACTCAATCCTGTTTGACCGTCAGCTCTGTGCTCACTGACCCCCCCCCCACCCCCGGTTAAGCAACGCCTCGAGTTTAAAATCCATGTCTTTGGATTTTCAAACCCATCCAAGGCCTCATTTGGCCTTATTAGTGTAACCAGCTCCAACCCCACAACCCTCCTAGAGTTCGTGCACATCCCCCATTTTCATTTCCTCACCCTTGGTGGACATGCCTTCAGCTGCCTGGGCACTAAGTCCTGGAATTCCCCGCCTATACCTCTCTACATCACTAACTCTCACTCCTCCTTTAAGGTGCTTTGTAAAATCTACCTCTTTGACCGAGATTTTGGTCACCTGTCCTAATATTTCCTGAGGTGATTCATTGTCCAGTTTTACACAGTAACCCTCCTCCAGTGGGATATTTTACTAGGTTGAAGGCACTATTGAATTGCAAGTTGTTGTTGTATCAAGACTGTTCATCAGCTTGCAAATCCTTCCTCTACACGTTGTCCTCCCAGGGAAGAGGGAGAAGCCACATCTCTGAAAAATGAGAGATGGGAGCGGAGTTTAACATTTGATCTTTGGTTCGTTGGACAATGCTGCACCCCCCCCAGTGTTACACCAAAGTTTTACCTAAAGGGAAATGGAGTGTCATTCTTAAACTTAACTCGGAAATTTCACTGCAATCTCCTTGAATGTTAAAAGGTGTAGATTTTCTGACCACTGTTTGTTTTATGAAGATTGAAATTGGAATGGGCCATTCAATCCTTCGAGCCTGTTCCACCGTTCAATTCTATCATCGCTGATTTGTGTCATTAACTCCTCCTACCTGTCTAGCTCCCATTTACCTAAACACGCTGCCTAACAAAAATCTATCAATCTCAGTTTTGATGTTTTTCAATTGCCCCGTCCCCACAACTCCATCCCTTCAAACTTTTTGGTAGCAAGAGTTTGAGAATTCCACTCCCTTTTGTGTGAGGAAGTGCTTCCAGACAACATCCCCGAACAGCCTGACTGTCACTTTAAGGTTATGTCTGGTTGCTGTGGAATAGTTAGGTGTTGACTGACACAGATGCGATGGACTGAAGGGCCTTTGTGTACTGTTAAGCTCCATGACTGTCACTTACACCCCCCCACCCCCCCACCCCCCCCCCCCCCCCCCCCCGTCTGTCTCCCCCCACCTGATGACATTCATTGAGAAATTTGGTGATTTACATATAAAACAGTCTGGTGCAGCCTGAGGGCATCTATTTGAGCAGAATATTGCAAAAAATATTAGACCCCCAAGGTGCAGAAAGCATCTGACATCCCCCCGGCCATGTAGTAAGTACCTCTGATGACGCGGAGAGTGAATTCTCGGTTATGAAGCTGTTCTTCGAAGGGGGACTCTTAGTGCTGTTCAGTAGTTCAGAACTACAAGCTACACCCAGGGGAAGAAACAAGACATTGATTAACAGTCGATCAGAAACACTTGACCAGAATGTCTCCGTGCCTGCCCATCTTAGGACAGAGCAATAGAACCCATCAACCAAAGCGAAAACTCAATCCAATTGCAAAGAACCCAGCTGAGATCAAACTTCCACTGAGGCAAAGCTCACGTCACATCTGCCAGGACATCCTAACAGGTTTCACATCGAATGAACACATCTTTGAAATGTAAATGTTACCGTGTAAGGAAACTCAGCTCCCAATTTGTGCACAGCAAGATCTCACTCGTGGCTCATTGTGGTCAGAATATTTGCTTCTTTAGTTGAAGTGCGTGCGTGGGTCAGGCAGGGAATGTGAATTCGGGAAAGATCCTTCTATGAATGAAACCACAAGATCTCTAATGTTGGAACAAGTTGAGAAGCCCCAACCTTGGCGAGGCTAAGTAGCCAGTTATTACGACGTGGGATTCCCACAAAAAAATCCTCATTGGTTCTCTAGCCAATACTGTTCAGTCTGTGTCCGCTGGTCACTGACCTGCCAGTTAACCCAAGGTATTGGGCATTACATTACAAACATTCTGTTCAACCGTCTGTGAAAACAGAAAATTAGCAGCCTCGCTTGTAAGGTTGAAAGTGCCTTTGGTGAACTCTACATGTTTATAGTACTCAGCAAGGCCAATTCCAGTTCTATTACATGGCAAAATTGTCAGTGTTTTATTGGGACCATAATCTGCCAGTCCATGCACTGGCAAATGAAAGCAAATGGACCAACACAGTCAATCTTAAAATTACTTCTCATTTTCATTCAGTTCTGTCGCCTCTTCTAGATTTATAGAGACAGCACAGATAGGGGCTGTTCAGCCTCATCGAACCTATGCTGCTACTTTTAAAGAGCTACCCAATTAGTCCCATTTCAAGCTCTTTCCCTATAGCCCTGCAATATAGAATCATAGAGGTTTACACTATGGAAACCGTCCCTTCGGCCCAACTTGAGTAAGAAGAGCTAAAAGGGATAATGAAAAAGCATTGGCCAGCAGGATTAAGGAAAATCCCAAGGCTTTTTACACATATATAAAGAGCAAGAGGGTAGCCAGGGAGAGGGTTGGCCCACTCAAGGACAGGGGAGGGAATCTATGTGTGGAGCCAGAGGAAATGGGCGAGGTATTAAATGAGTACTTTGCATCAGTATTCACCAAAGAGAAGGACTTGGTGGATGATAAGTCTGGGAAAGGATGTGTAGATAGTTTGAGTCATGTTGAGATCAAAAAGGAGGAGGTATAGGGGCTCTTGAGAAAAATCAAGGTAGACAAGTCTCCAGGGCCTGATGGGATATACCCCAGAATACTGAGAGAGGCAAGAGAGGAAATTGCTGGGGCCTTGAGAGAAATCTTTGTATCCTCACTGGCTACAGGGGAGGTCCCAGAGGATTGGAGAATAGCCAATGTTGTTCCTTTGTTTAAGAAGGGTAGCAAGAATAATCCAGGAAATTACAGGCCAGTGAGCCTCACATCAGTGGTAGGGAAATTATTGGAGAGGACTCTTCGAGACAGGATTTATTCCCACTTGGAAATAAGTGGACGTATTAGTGAAAGGCAACATGGTTTTGTGAAGGGGAGGTTGTGTCTCACGAACTTGATCGAGTTTTTCGAGGAAGCGACAAAGATGATTGATGAGGGTAGGGCAGTGGATGTTGTCTACATGGACTTCAGTAAGGCCTTTGACAAGGTCCCTCGTGGCAGACTGGTGCAGAAGGTGAAGTCGCATGGGATCAGAGGTGAGCTGGCAAGGTGGGTACAAAACTGGCTCGATCATAGAAGACAGAGGGTAGCAGTGGAAGGGTGCGTTTCTGAATGGAGGGCTGTGACAAGTGGTGTTCCTCAGGGATCAGTGCTGGGACCTTTGCTGTTTGTAATATCTATAAATGATTTGGAGGAAAATCTAACTGGATTGATTAGTAAGTTTGTGGATGACACAAAGGTTGGTGGATTTGCAGATAGCGATGAGGACCATCAGAGGATACAGCAGAATATAGATCAGTTGGAGACTTGGGCGGTGAGATGGCAGATGGAGTTTAATCCGGACAAATGTGAGGTAATGCATTTTGGAAGGTCTAATGCAGATAGGAAATATACAGTGAATGGCAGAACCCTTAGGAGTATTGATAGGCAAAGGGATCTGGGTGTACAGGTACACAGGTCACTGAAAGTGGCAATGCAGGTGGAGAAGATAGTCAAGAAGGCATACGGCATGCTTGCCTTCATCGGCCTGGGTATTGAGTTTAAAAATTGGCAAGTCATGTTGCCGCTTTGTAGAACCTCAGTTAGGCCGCACTTGGAATATAGTGTTCAATTCTGGTCGCCACACTACCAGAAGGATGTGGAGGCTTTGGAGAGGGTACAGAAAAGATTTACCAGGATGTTGCCTGGTATGGAGGGCATTAGCTATGAGGAGAGGTTGGAGAAACTTGGTTTGTTCTCACTGGAGTGACGGGGGTTGAGGGGAGACCTGATAGAAGTCTACAAGATTATGAGAGGCATGGACGGAGTGGATAGTCAGAAGCTTTTTCCCAGGGTGGAAGAGTCAATTACTAGGGGACATAGGTTTAAGGTGCGAGGGGCAAGTTTTAAAAGAGATGTATGAGGCAGATTTTTTACACAGAGAGTGGTGGGTGCCTGGAACTCGTTGCTGGAGGAGGTAGTGGAAGCGGATACGGTAGTGACTTTTAAGGGGCGTCTTGACAAGTACACGAATGAGGTGGGAATAGAGGGATATGGTCCCCGGAAGCGTAGGGGGTTTTAGTTAAGACGGGCAGCATGGTCGGTGCAGGCTTGGAGGGCCAAAGGGCCTGTTCCTGTGCTGTAATTTTCTTTGTTCTTTGTTTGTTTTGTCCATGTCACCCATTTTATTAACCACTAAGCTGGTCCCAATTGCCGCATTTGTAACTATCTAAATGCTTTTTAAACGACAAAATTGTACCCACCTCTACTATCATCTCTGGCAGCTCGTTCCAGACACTCACTACCCTGTGTGAGAAAAAATTGCCCCTCTGGTCTCTTTTGTATCTCTCCCCTCTCACCTTAAACCAATGCCCTCTAGTTTTAGACTCCCTTACCTTTGGAAAAAAATGTTGACTATCTAGCTGATCGATGCCCCTCATTATTTTATAGACCTCTATAAAATCACCCCTAAGTCTCCTACGGTCTCTCTAAGTCTCCTAAAGTCCCAGTCTATCCAGCCTCTCCCATAACTCCTTTTATCTATCCCCTTTTTGAACATTATTACTTAATCTGCTTTCACACCCATTCAGGAAGTGCATTCCTAATCTAAACAACTGGCAGCATAAAGAAAAACCCGCCTCGCCTTCCTTTAGGTTCCTTTACTAATTTTCTTAAAGGTTTGCCCTTTGGTTATTCACCCTCCTGCCAATGGAAACAGCTTCGGCGGGATTCTCCGGCCACGATCACCTGATAACCGGAGATTGCCGCCTGACTTCAATGGACCTTTAGGTGGTCCGCACCCCCCTCCCCCTGCTAGAATTTCAGTGGCGGGTGGAGTTGGGAGAATTCTGGCCCTTATGCTGATTGAACAAATGATACATCAAAGTCTTTATAATTTGGAACATCTCAGTTCGATCTCCTTTAAACCTTGCTGTTTAAGGGAGACCAATAGCATCTTCTCTTATCTCCCTGCGTAACTGAAACACATTGCCCCAAATTAGACACAATACTCCAGCTAAGAGCAAACCAGTGATGTGTAAATATTGGCAGCACAGTAACAGGTTAATGCCGAAGTGTTTCTGCTGCACACAAACAGCATCTCACTTTGCCCTGTCCACAGAATCATCTATTCCTTTCTCCCTCATTGCGTTTAACTAACTTCTCTTTAATGCATGTATCTGAAATAACTCCAGAGGCCAGCGTCCCTACACTATAAGTTCATAAGCTATAAGAGCAGCATTAGGCCATTCGGCCCATTCGATCCACGATTCGATCCTGGCTGATATGCTCCTCATCCCCATTTTCCTCCCTTCTCTCCCTAACCCTTCGACCCATTCCCAATTAAAAATCAGTCTAACTCCTTCTTAAATTTACTCACTGTCCCAGCATCCACTGCACTTTGGAGTAGTGAATTCCACAGATTCACAACCCTTTGGGAGAAGTAGTTTCTCCTCAACTGTTTTAAGTTTGCTACCTCTTATCCTAAGACCTCTTGTCCTAGAATGCCCCACAACAGGAAGCATCCGCTCCACGTCTACTTTATCCATACCTTTTATCATCTTGTATACCTGAATTTGATCTCCCCTCGTCCTTCTAAATTCCAGAGAGTATCGGCCAACCAGATTCTCTTTATTTACAAACTTAATTCCACTCCTAGAGTGTTTCAGTTACAAAGCCAGAATTCAAAGTGTGAGTGGCCCTGACACTCCCATATCTATGTACAGGCAAGGCAATTATGACCTCAACCATGGCGCTCATTCTCCAAGAGGCCGACCTCATGCATCTTGTTGAAGTCATTACAATATACACTACTATATTCACCTCAACTACTCCATGTGGTAGTGAGTTTCACAGTCTAACCACTCTTGGGGTAAGGGAGGCTTCACCTATACATGCGTTACTGAATTTACGATTGACTATCATGTGGTTATACAATTTCATGCAATGTCTACTTTCAAAAACGACACTACTTCTGTGTTAGATTTCATTGGATAAATGTACTGCTCTCTTTCCTCTGTAAATCTTTTCAATGCTCTCTCCCCTCCTGAACCGGGCTTACCTATTGCAACTGACCATTACCTAACATGCGAACCTCAACAGCGAGTGCTGCCAGGCTATCAGACTGAGGAGGGCATCGCACTGGGGTCCTGTACAGGCTTCGGGGATGCTGAATAGCATTTTAAGAGCAGGAGCACCGGCTGATTTCCTTCTTTCTAATTTGAGAACGTTGCCATCAACTAGAACACCCTCAGGTGAGGTTAGTGAAGGCAGTCTGGGAACGTTCCACCTCCGTGACTCAGACTCAGCTCTGAGTCAGAGAGAATGAGCTCAAAAGGGAGTTAACTGTCTTTATTGGACGGACACACTTGAACACAGGAGCGAGGAGGGTTACTCTAATGGTTCAGTGTGCACCTGGTGACAGCTATTCTGGCACCGCGGTGGCACACCAGGACTCGGGCCTCCTGTGGTGTGGCCCAGTCAGCCTCCAATGGGTCACAATTCCTACGCAAAGACTGAAGAGTTCAATGTGTGAGATGGAGCAGCATCTGCCCTGAATCTAGTCTCAAACTTTCAATGCAGCCAATGAACAACAACTGAAAGCAAGGTCGGGGCTAGTTTCCATTGCTTATGGTGGTGGAAGCGAGTGGTTGGGGGTGGGGGGGGGGGGTTTCCTAGATTATTTCCTCCAGATTGAAGCTGGGTTTCTATCTGTCCCAAGGTTACGAGGCTGGGCTTCTTTTCTTTAATTAGGATGTTAATGCCGCGAGAAAGGACAACATGTATTGCCCTCCCGTAATCGCCCTTGAAAGCGTGCTAGTTATCCACTGCCCTGAGTGGCCTGCTAGCACATTTCAGAGGGCAGGCAGGAGCCAACCACAAATTGATATGGATTCACATGTGGAAGGGAGCAGATTTCCTCCCTCAACGTCTTTGGTGAGTGAGTTGGATTTTTGTGACAATCCGATAGTTTCACGGTCACCATTACAGCGACTCGGTTTTTTAAAATTTCAAACCCGTTTCATTAATTGAATTTAAATTCCTTAGTGGCTGTGGTGGGATTTGAACTCATGTCTCTGGATCAGTGGAGGGCAGGCTTCTGGATTACACGTCCTGCAAAATAACCACTACGCTCCTGTTTCCATCTCAGGTGTGTGGTGTACATATGCGCATATCCTGTGGGGCAGGCCGGATGGACCAGTGGGTCTTTTCCTGTCCACCTGTTTCTAAAGTCTGGCCATTTCTCCTACCTGTAGCCAATACCCCCAGTGGGGTCAACTCCAGAATCCGCCCCCCTCCCCCCGCCCCACTCCCAACACCAACGCCCCCAATGATGTCTTGGTTGGCATCGAGAGCTCATAATGATGACCCAGATTGGATTCTTCACAATGCGCGTTGCTCAGTCACGCTCTTGCAGTCACAGAGAAGCGTTCCTTACCGTTCTGGGAGCTGATTAAATGGGAAGAGGGGCCATTGCTGGATGTCACACTGGCGAAGGGGACGGAGAGCTGGACGTTGAGCAGCTGAAGACGCTCTTTCTTTGCAGAGAGATTCATGATCTGCTCCTGTAAACGCCGGTTATCTAACTGAAGCAGGTGCAGTGATTTTAACATGTCCACAACTGGGGGATGAAAAGGAAATTAATTTTAGTGCATTACCTCTCACCCCAGGAATCCACCAAATCCCAACACTGGCAACTCATTCCAGCTTCACGATACCTTGCCCTTTCCTGAGGGGCAAACGTAAGCCTGCTCGAGTGGCGCAGTGAGCATTGGCAGCACAAAGATTTAACATTTAGATGAAACTTTTGTCTCCCACAATACAAAATTGGGTGGGAATTTAAGCTGGGAGGGCACAGGGAGTCTGTAAAGAGATATAGACATGTTAAGTGACTGGGCAGCAAGGTGGAGAATGGAGCATAATGTGAGGAAGTGAGAGGTCATTCTTTTTGGGGTGACAGGGTGGCACAGTGGTTAGCATTGCTGCCTCACAGCGCCAGGGACCCGGGTTCAATTCCCGACTTGGGTCACTGTCTGTGCGGAGTCTGCACGTTCTCCCCGTGTCTGCGTGGGTTTCCTCCGAGTGCTCCGGTTTCCTCCCACATTCTGAAAGATGTGCTGGTTAGGTGCATTGACCTGAACAGGCGCTGGAGTGTGACGACTAGGGGATTTTCACAGTAACTTCACTGCAATGTTAATGTAAGCCTTACTTGTGACTAATCAATAAACTTTACTTTAACAATAGAAAATCAGAATATTATCTGATTCTTCACAATGCGCGTTGCTCAGTCACGCTCTTGCGGTCACAGAGAAGCGTTCCTTACCGTTGCTGTTCAAAGGACAGGGGCGACACGGTGGCACAGTGGTTAGCACTGCTGCCTCACAGCGCCAGGGACCCGGGTTCATGACCCAGGCTTCAGGTATCTGTCTGTGTGGAGTTTGCACATTATCCCCGCGTCTGCGTGGGTTTCCACCGGGTGCTCCGGTTTCCTCCCACAGTCCAAAGATGTGCGGGTTAGGTTGATTGGCCATGCTAAATTGACCCTAGTGTCAGGGGGATTAGTAGGGTAAATATGTGGGGTTATGGGAATAGGGTCTGGGTGGGATTGTGGTTGGTGCAGGCTCGATGGGCCGTATGGCCTCCTTCTGCACTGTAGGGATTCTATGATTCCACGAGACCTGGGCGTACTTGCACAAAGAACTATCCAATTAGTCCCACCCCCAGTTCCTTTCCCATAGCCTCGTAAAGGTTTCTCCTGGAAGCATTTATCCAATTCCCCTTTAAAATCTACTATCAAATCTGTGGCCACCAACCTTTAGGAACATAGGAACAAGAGTAGGCCATTCAGCCCATCAATCCTTTTCCGTCATTCACTATGACCATGGTTGATCATTTTCCACACTATCCCCATATCCCTTTAGGTCATTGTGATTTAGAAATCTCTCAGTCTCTGCTTCATACACAGTCAGTGACTGAGCTTCCACAGTCCTCTGGGGTAGAGAATTCCAAAGATTCACAACCCTCTGAGTGATAAGAAAATCTCCTTTCCTCGGTCCTAAGTCACTTCCCTCTTATTTCAAAATTGTGTCCCTTGGTTCTAGACTCCCCAGCCAGGGGGAAGATCTTATCTGCATCCACCCTGTCTATCTCATCAAGTATTTTGAAGATTTTAGTGAGAAACTCTAGATTGTAAAGTCCCAGTTGCCCCAATCTCACCTCCTGGTCTGGTGAACCTTCGTTGCATTCCCTCTCTGGCAATAATATCCTTCCTGAGATAAGGGGATCAAAACTGTACACAGTACTCTGGGTTCTATTCAATTGAAGCAAGATTTTGCTGCTCCTGTAAACAAACTATCTTGTGATGAAGGCACCATTAATCTTCCTAATTGCCTGCTGCACTGCACGTTAGCCTTCAGTGACTTATTTTCAGATTTTCCTGTGCTTTCCAGATCATAACCACTCACAGCACAGAAAAATCTTTCCTCATCTCATCCTGGCTCTTTTGTCAATTACTTCTGTCTTCTGGTTGCTGTATCTACAACCAATTGGAACAACTTTTCTTTATCATAGAATCCCTAAAGTGCGGAAGGAGGCCATTTGGCCCATCGAGTTCGCACCGACCACTATCCCATGCAGGCCCTATCCCCACAACCACACTTATTCACCCTGCTAACCCCCTGACACCATGGGGCAATTCAGCATGGCCAATCAACTTAACCCGCACATCTTTGGAGTGTGTGAGGAAACCCACGCAGACACGGGGAGAATGTACAAACTCCACACAGACAGTGACCCGAGCCGGGAATCGAACCCGGGACCCTGGCACTGTGAGGCAGCAGTGCTAACCACTGTGCTACCGTGCCACTCACATCTATTTGACAAAGATCCATCATGATTTTCAGCGTCTCTACTACATCTATCCTTAATCTTATGAATAGTAAGGCTAAATAATCCCCATCAACACACATTTCACCTGACTTCACTACACGCAGGCGCGCAGTTGAGAGCTGGGCTCACAGAACAATGGCCTGACGCTGCCCTGTCTGTAACACCGAGTAAGTACTTACTATCAATGCCTCCCTCTCCACTCCAGTGCTTGTCCAGGAGTTCCTCTATGTTGGACGTTGTTTGAGGTACATTCTCCAGCTGATTGGGCATGGTCTGATCATAGAGCATGGACAAGCCACCAATGGGTGAGCTGTAATGTTGGGGGAAGAAAGAGATAAGAGTTAGAATTGAAACTTGAAAGGAACAAGTTCTGATATGGGCAATAGAGCTTTGGATGCAATCAACTGAATACAGAATGGGAGGCTGGCCAGGATTGTGTTTGAATTGTTATGAATTTCCCCTTTATTCATTCATGGGATGTGGGCGTCGCTGGCAAGGCCAAAATTTGTTGTCCATCCCTAATTGTCCTTGAACGGAGTGGCTTGCTAAAAGTCAAGATCTGGAGTCATATGTAGGCCAGACCAGGTAAGAACGACAGATTTCCTTCCCTAAATTACATTAGTAAATCAGGTTGGTTTTTTTTAGGACAATTGGCAATGGTTCCGCGGTCATCATTAGACTCTTAATTCCAGATTTCTTTAAATTGAATTTCACCATCTGCCGTGCTGGGATTCAAACCCAGGTCCCCAGAGCATTACCCTGGGTCTCTGGATTACTAGTCCAGTGGCAATAACACCGGGCCACAAACTCCCCTAAAGTCCAGAGGTAACAAAGGCATTGACGTGAATTTCAGCAGATGAGATAAGGCAAAGTTTAGTCGCTGACGTTCCGGAGATGAACATTAGCCATCCTGGTGATGGTGGGAATGTAATTCGGAAGCTCATCCTCACCCCTTCAATCCTTCCCCTGTCAAACCCGGCACCAAGGTTGCAAATGGTCTAGCCCAACCTCAGGCAGGTGCCGGAGAGGAGGAAGAGTCAGCAGCGAGGGAATGAAGCTTGTGCTTGGGACTGAAATCGAAGGCTTTGGTCTTCCCAATATTTAGTTGGAGTAAATATTTGCTGGGCCAGCATTTATTGCCCATCCCTAGTTGCCCTTGAGAAGGTGATGGTGAGCTGCCTTCTTGAATCGCTGCAGTCCATGTTCTGTGGGTTGACCCTCAATGCCGTTAGGGAGGGAATTCCAGGATTTTGAGCCAGCGACTGCGAAGGAACGGCGATATATTTCCAAGTCAGGATGGTGAGTGGCTTGGAGGGGAACTTGGAGGTGGTGGTGTTCCCATGTATCTGCTGTCCTTGTCCTTTGAGATGGAAGTGGTCATGGGCTTGGAAGTTGCCGTCTAAGGATCTTTGGTGAATTGCTGCAGTGCATCTTGTAGATAGTACACACTGCTGCTACTGAGCGTCAGTGGTGGAGGGAGTGGATGTTTGTGGATGTGGTGCCAATCAAGTGGGCTGCTTTGTCCTGGATGGTGTCGAGCTTCTTGAGTGATGTTGGAACTGCACCCATCCAGGCAAGTGGGGCGTATTCCATCACACCTCTGACTTGTGCCTTGTAGATGGTGGATAGGCTTTGGGGAGCCAGGAGTTGAGTTACTTGCTGCAGTATCCCTAGCCTCTGACCTGCTCTTGCGTTTATGTGGCGAGTCCAGTTGAGTTTCTGGTCAATGGTAACACCAAGGATGTTGACAGTGGGGGATTCAGTGATGGTAACACCATTGAATGTCAAGGGGCAGTAGTTACAGTGTCGCTTATTGGCGATGGTCATTGTCTGGCATTTGTGTGGCGCAAATGTTATTTAGGATCCTTAGGGAGCTTCAGAGGTGCAGGAGTGGGAGGAGAAGCCATTGCAAGATTTGCTAAGCAACAATAGAACCCCAGAAGCAATAATGAGCGAATAACCAGTTAGTTTATACTCTTACTTAAGTGGTGCTTGGTTAAGGGAAGGGTAGTTGGCAGGACACCAGGAGAGATCTGTGTTCTACCTATTGTGGCACATGTCCTTAAACTGGAAAGATGTACGGGACCTTGACGTGCTGGCAGTCAGCTGGGCCTATACAATCTAGTTTCAAAGAATGAGAGGTGATCTCATTAAAACTGAAGTTTTAGGTAATCTATCAAGGGATATGGAGCAAAAGCAGATCAATAGGTCTGGGATGTAGATCAGCCAAGATCCAACTGGATGGTAAGGCAGGTTCAAGAGTCAAATGGCTTTCTCTTGTTCTTAAGTTACCAATGTTGCCTGAATGCCCTGCCTAGTTTTTATGTGATTATGCTTGACATGCATTCTTACATATTAAAACACAGGGATACGAAGTAAAGAAAGATTTACGTTGGAGATAGACTTCCCCTGGAAGAACTTCCTCTGCAGACAAAACTGCAATCATTGTCATCCAGGTCTGGTTCTGAAAAATAGACAAAACAACAGCAGGTTGTCAACTCTGATCCTTACAGCAGAAGTTTGTACATCCACCCAGCCTCAGAGTTTACATTGGGAGCTATCCCTGCTCCCCCAACCCAACAAGCCTCTGAGAACTCTTGTTCACCTCTGTATCCCCCACTTTGCAACCCCCCCACACCTTCCATCACCCCTTCATTGGTTCCAATGCTTTTAATTATCTAGGCACCAAGCTCTGGAATTCCTGACCCCCTCTGCCTCTTCAACTCTCTCCTCCTTAAAACCAACATCTTTAATCATCTTCTGATCCTAATATTCTTTTGGCTGGGAATCAATTTTAGTTTCAAATCACCCCTGAGATGCACCTTGAAGCATTAAGTTACGTCAAAGTTGTTACATGAAGGTTATATAAAGACTTAAAGGCAAATTGAAACCTTCCTTCCTTGTTTATCAACTCAATAACAATTATTATTCGGAGTTCCCGAGGATGCAGTACAAAGATGAGTTCAAAACAGAACCAGTTTTGTTTCCAGAGTTGTTCACCGGTCTATGTCGAGTCCAGTTGAAGGATTACCATGCCCACTTATGGTTAATTCAAATTCATTTCAATTTCCTGGGCTCAGGTAGGGAAAATGCCAGGAATTAATTCCCCAATTGTCCCTTAAATGTCAGGATGGTGCTGAATAATGCTCAAAGGGGAAAATGTGGGCTGTTTTCTCCCCTCTCTTGATCCTAATTGTGTATAGGCTGATTAAAAAAGCAACTTGCATTCCTGCAGCACCTTCAGGATGTCCCAAAGTACTTTACAGTCAGTTAAAGACTGGTACAATCACTGTTTATAAAGTAGGAAATGCAGCAGCCAAAATATGCACAGCAAGCACCCACAAACAGTAATGATAAAACAGTGATGTTGATCGAGGGACCAATGTTACCCAGCACACTGAACTGCCCTGTTCTCTTTCAACATCTGCCATGGAATCTCTTATATCCACACGAGGAGGCAGACTGGACCTGGGTTACCAGCTCAGGCGAAGGACAGCCCTTCCAACAGTTCTCTCGGTCAGAGTGTCAGCTAGGATTATTTGCTAAGGTGGAGAAAAGCAAACTCATCACCAACTTCTGGGATTTCCTAGTCTGTCCATTTTAACTCAGCAGTGCAAAGCACAGACAGAATCACCGTAACATGGACAGTGACAGAGAGAACAAAAACGGAGAACAGAACACAAGGCCAAGAAATTAGAATCATAGAACAGAATCATAGAATCCCTACAGTGCAGAAGGAGGCCATTCAGCCCATCGAGCCTGCACTGACCACAATCCCATCCAGGCCTTATTCCCATAACCACATGCATTTACCCTAGTAATCCCCCTGACACTAAGGGGCAATTTAGCATGGCCAACCCACCTAACCAGCTCATCTTTGGACTATGGGAGGAAACCCACACAGACACGGGGAGGATGTGCAGACTCTGCACAGACAGTGACCCAAGCCGGGAATCAAACCCGGCTCCCTGGCGCTGTGAAGCAGCAGTGCTGACCACGGTGCCACCGTCTCTCAGACCACAAAAACTTGCAATTATATAGCACCTTTAATGTGGTATAAACATTCCAAGATGCTTCAGGGAGGTATTGTCAATGACAATTTGACACCAAGCCACATTAGGACAGGTGATCAAAAGCTGGGTCAAGCTGGTAGGTTTATTAAGGGAGAGGTATGGTTGTAACAATATTTAGGGAAGGGATCTCAGGCAGCTAAAGGCCTGGTCACCAGAAGTGGGGCGATGAAAATCCAGGATACGCAAGATGACAGGATTGTATTAGTGTAGATACCTCAAAGGGCTGGAGAAAGTTACAGAGCTGCTTACAGTAAGTGCATTTCACCCTGGTGGCCGATGCCATTATTTCAGCCCTTGGAATAAATTACAGTCTTTTTACTCGGTCCCAAGTATTCATAATGGGGTGGCACGGTGGTACAGTGGTTAGCACTGCTGCCTCACAGCGCCAGGGACCTGGTTTCAATTCCCGGCTTGGGTCTGCGTGGAGTTTGCACGTTCTCCCCGTGTCTGCATGGGTTTCCTCCGGGTGCTCCGGTTTCCACCCACAGTCCAAAGATGTGAGGGCGAGGTTGATTGGCTATGCTAAACTGCCCCTAGTTTCAGGGGATTAGCAGGATAAATATGTGGGGTTACGGGAATGGGGCCTGGGTGGGATTGTGGTTGGTGCAGACTCGATGGGCTGAATGGCCTCCTTCTGCACTGTGGGGATTCTATGATTTCCCCGGTTCGTTGTAGCAATAGACAAGGATGAGCTGCCAAATTCCAAAACAAAATTCTGTTTGAAAAGGTGCTCGTGTGAGGAGAATGAATTTTGTAACTGGACAAAAATCAGGTCCAAACTATTTCCTTGTGGGGCCCAGCATAAATCATGGAAGTGAAGCAAAAGCAGAGTGACTGCCCTGTGAACACGAGGGGGGCGATTCTCCCATCGCCACCCGCACATTTTCTGGCGGGTCGGGTCGGGAGATGAGCGTCTCGGTCATTTTGCGGGATCCGCACATGCGTTCTGTGCTGGAAACTGGCAGGAAGAGGGGTAAGTGATTTCAATCTGTTTTAAAGTTATTTTAAATCTATTTTAATGTCATTATCGGGGTCCGGCACGGAACTTGCCGGGCCCAATAGCATCTCCCACCCCGCCAGGAATACTTCATTTTGGCGGGATTCAGATTAGCTCCCTGCGTCCGGGGAACCCGAGGGAGACCCCGCCGGAGTGAAGGGTGGGGGGCAATTGGGGCCCCCCCAGGGGGTTGGGTGACGGAGGGGGGTGGTGCCCCTGGGCATGCGCAGCCTGACAGTGCCAGCCTGTGCCGCCGGGGGAGAGCGGCGGCGGGCGCCGGGGGAGAGCGGCGGCGGGCGCCGGGGGAGAGCGGCGGTGCTCGGAGATGGAGAGTGGCGGCGATTGCAGAGGTGCACAAGGGAACAGGGAAGAGAAGAGAACTAGGGGAGAGGAGGAAGCAAAGAAGAAAGGCAGGAGGGCGAGACCAATTAGCTGCATCTAAGATTAAATTAATTTAATCTGCTGCCTGACCGCTCCAGCGATCCTGGTTCAATTCCAGCCTCGGGCCACTGTCTGTGTGGAGTTTGCACATTCTCCTTGTGTCTGCGTGGGTTTCCTCCGGGTGCTCCGTTTTCCCCCCACAGTCCAAAGATGTGCTGGTAAGGTGGATTGGCCATTCTAAATTGTCCCGTAGTATCAGGGGGATTAGCAGGGTAAACATGACGGTTATGAGGATAGGGCCTGGGTGGGATTGTTGTCGGTGCAGGATTGATGGGCCAAATGGCCTCCTTCTGCGCTGTAGGGATTCTATGATTCTAATTTTATTGAATGTGTATTTTGGTTATTTGATGGAATGTGGGCATTGCTGGCAAGACCAGCATTTTTTGCCCATCCCATTTGCCCCTTGCTTTCAGTGGCTTCTGAGGTCATTTCAGGGGGGCAGTTGAGAGTCAACCACATTTGTGTGTGTCTGGAGTCACATGTAGGCCAGACCGGGCAAGAACGGCAGATTTCCTTCCCTAAAGGACATTAGTGAACCAGATGGGTTTTTACAACAATCGTTGACAGTTGTTCGTGGTCATTATTTCTGAGACTAGCTTTATAATTCCAAATTTACTAATTGAATTTAAATTCCACCAGTTGCCATGATGGGAGTTAAACCCATGCCTGGGCCTCTGGATTCCTACTCCAGTGGCATTCCCAACACGCCACCATCTCTCAATATGATGTGACTGAGTTTTACCTTTCCCGCTGGGAAATGACCCTCCGGTTTTCTTCCACAGTCCAAAGATGTGCGGGTTAGGTAGATTGGCCATGATAAATTGCCCCTAGTGTCAGGGGATTAGCAGGGTAAATCAGGTAGGATTTGAACTGATGGCCGGAATTCTCCAATATCGAACACCCCACCATTGCTGCCAGCAAGAATGGAGAATTTGGCTCAGCCAAATCTCTGTTCACTGCAGCGGGACTGGAGAATCTGAGCTGTCGGCGAGATTGGAGAATTCCAGCCAGTATCTCCAGATCATTGGGCCAGGACTCTGGGAGCAAAGAAGAGGTAGGAGGAGAGCAGAGAGAGAGAGAGAGGGAGAGGGAGAGGAAAGACCACTTAACTGCATATAAAAATTAAATTTATGTTACTATGAGTGCTTTTAAAAATCTCATGGGATGTTAGTGTCACTGGCAAGGCCCATGTGTTGCCCATCCCTAATTGTCCTTGACTAGGCTGTATCAGAGGGCAGCTTGCACACTGCTGCTGATCTGACCAGTTAAGGACAGCAGGCTCCCTTCCCTGGAGGGCACTTAGCAGTAGTTCCATAGCTACTGAGACTAGTTTTTAATTACAAATTTTATTAATTAATTGAATTTAAATTCTACCAGTTGTCATGGTGAGCTTTGAGCCCACCTGCCCAGAGCATTAGTCGGGGTTTACTAGCCCTGTGACCTCACCACTAAACCACCATCCATGTGTGTAGACATCTCTAGCCCCCGAGACCAACAGATGTTCTGATTTAGGATTTATTCACAAATGAATCTTTTCCAAACCTCCAGGCCTATAAAAATCAAAGAGACAAACCACAAAATAGAAAGGCTAACTATAAACAGAAGAGATTTGCCTCAGCGTTTTGAGCTTGTTGCAGTTGGGCCATTTCTGCTCCAAAGGCCTGGATTTAATGGGATTTCGCAGTACCCACGATCAATGGGGGGTCCACCCACAGTCCCAGTGGTTGCCCCACAGCATGAAGTGGTTGGAGGTGGGACTTCCCCTCCACTCTCTCGTGAGGACGTCCCGCCTTAGAGGGCTGCCGGGACATTGGATGGTCAACAGTTCCGTAGTCCCTGCAGCTCCACTGGAAGCGGTGGCCACTGGTAGAACTACAGGCAGTCCAACACAGCACGAGGCAGGTCCAAGGCAGGCTTTGGCGAATGGGGGAGGGAGGGGGGCGGGGGAGGAAGGGGCAGCAGGTTCAGGCTCTTCAGTGTTCTTTAACTGAGCTGCCCAACGGCTCCCCTACGGCTCCCCTGTTCCTCATTTAATTGGGGTGGGGGCAGGG
Organism: Mustelus asterias; assembly: GCF_964213995.1. Classification (NCBI taxonomy): domain Eukaryota; kingdom Metazoa; phylum Chordata; class Chondrichthyes; order Carcharhiniformes; family Triakidae; genus Mustelus; species Mustelus asterias. The sequence goes on from NC_135811.1 coordinate 104,651,970, forward strand.
GCAGGCAGTGGGCATGATGCCCTGACAAGCTGCCCGACCTTCAAACATGCCAAGACGGGAGCACATCCGGCCCGAAACGCCTCTCTTGGAGCAGCACAGTGTTCAGGAGAAATGTGAAACATGGCGGCAAGGTGGCACAGTGGTTAGCACTGCTGCCTCACAGCGCCAGGAACCTGGGTTCAATGTGAGTGACTGTCCGTATGGCGTTCACACGTTCTCCCAGTGTCTGCGTGGGTTTCCTCCCCCAGTCCAAACAGATAAATTGTTAAAATTACCCCTTCGTGTCCAAAAGATGTGAAGATTAGATGGAGTAGCCATGATACAATGCATAGGGTTACGGGTATAGGGCAGGGTTGTGGGCCTGGGTAAGCTGCTCGTTTGGAGAGTCGGCGCAGACTTGATGGGCCGAATGGCCTCTTTCGGCACTCCGGCGATTCTATTATTGCCACCTACCTGTTTGACTGCTTTCCACTGGGTTTAGCAGCGACGTAATGGAAGAACCAGGGGTAATCGGTCCTCCAAAGACATTGGAAGGAGTGAGATTATATGATGAACCAGGTAAGGAAAACACCTGCATAAAGAAAGCATTCCAGTGTTAGGGTGTGACATTGCCAAGTAAAGGTGTTGATGGAACATCTCATTTTATTTTTTCTATAGTGAGGAACAGCTCTCTCTCCATGCACCTTCCAACACTCTTCAATCTCCTCTAAAGGAGACCCAAGAACACACGGAAGAAAATGTTTTCATTGAGTACAATTCCCTTGTAAATGCTGAAAAATCTTGACATTTAAAATTTTTCATGGGCCGTACATTTCCTGTTTACAGAAATTGTTGTCTGTTCACAGCTTGTCACATTTTCGATTGTGAAATCACCACATCAAACGCTCCCATTTAAATTTTCAACCATCACCATGTAGTTGCAATCATTGGCCACTAAATGTCTCTGTGGAGCAACTTTCCGAGGTCTCTCCAAATGCTTCCACCATTTTATATATTTGAAAAAAGAATCACAGAACTGTGACACAACATTCGGCACACTGTCTCCGCACCCAGGTCTCCAACTGCGCTGTTCACCCGGTGTCATTCCTCCCACCATCGCCCCGCAACCCTGCACATTCTTCCTTTTCAGACAACAGAAAAACTCCCCTTATGTAGGCATGAACTGAGCAGACAGAAAAACCAACAATCTACTCATTACGAAAAAAATCTCCCAAATTGTTGTTTGGAGATGTATTTCGCTTCATTGCTGACACTCATTACATCCTCATCGCTCTGACTGATCGAAAACCTCTGAACAAAAAAGTAACTGAAGTTGAGAAAACAAATCTTGACGTTAATTATTCCTCTCTTCACTAAGGGAAGGGATTTTAAAGACCTGTTCTTTAATATGCAGGTTGAGACAGTATCAGTCTACATGACTAAGCATGGAATCATCTCCTCTTTCCTCACTGGTCGCTGTTTCATGATCGGGAGCGAGAGAGTCTGCGTGGGTTTCCTCCGGGTGCTCCGGTTTCCTTCCACAGTCCAAAGATGTGCAAGTTAGGTAGATTGGCCATGATAAATTGCCCCTAGTGTCAGGGGATTAGCAGGGTAAATATGTGGGGCTATGGGAATAGGGCCTGGGTGGGATTGTGGTCAGTGCAGACATGATGGGCTGAATGGCCTCCTTCTGCACTGTGGGGTTCTATTGTTCTAAGAGCCCATTCTTTCTATTGGTTAAGCCATCCCCAACCTTATGCTCAGTAGCACTGTTTAAGTTTAATATTTTAAACTTATTAGTGCCACAGGTAGACTTACATTAACACTGCAATGAAGTTACTGTGAAAATCCCCTGTCGCCACACTCCGGCGCCTGTTCGGGTACACTGAAGGAGAATTTAGCACGGCCAATGCACCCTAACCAGCACGTCTTTCAGACTGTGGGAGGAAACCGGAGCACCCGGAGGAAACCCACGCAGACACGGGGAGAACGTGCAGACTCTACACAGACAGTGAGCCAGATCGGGAATCGAACCCAGGTCCCTGGCGCTGTGAGGCAGCAGTGCTAACCACTGTGCCTCCTTGGGAAGGCATCTTGGAGAGCCGTTCTTTAATATACAGATTGAGGCAGTAATAATCTACATGACTAATGATGGAATCATCTCCTCTTTCCTCAGTGGTCACTGGCTAATGATCAGGAGCGAGGGAGTCCGGCCCTTGGTTAAGCCACCCCCGGCCCTTGGTTAAGCCACCCCCGGCCCTGGGCCCAGTAGCACTGAAGCTAATTGTCTGTCTTGTGGCCCCAACTGCGGCAGTCCAGACCTGGTGCCAGTCTGCACGAGCCACTGGGTGTGCGTCAGAAGCAGTAACCGTTCGTTTATGGCTTGGTTTTAAATTGGGAAGTGCACTCAGAATAGATTAGCTCGTTTGCAGTTGTGTTTCATTTCGTTTGACTTTTAAGTGGAACCCTGACGGTGAGGTTTCCCTTTTAAGAGGCAGGTTTGGGATGGACTCCCTTGTAAATAATGGATTGCTCTCAATCAAAGGTTTCCCCACTGCAGCAGTCTCTCATCTGCGCGTTCAGTAGCGCCAATAAAAATAAAACACTTGCACAAGCTACATAAAAAGGTTATAAATCTGACCCTGCTATAAACGTTTAAATACATTCTGTGTACTGGCTGCACGTTAGAAAAAAAATAGGCAAGGCAACCAATTGGAGATGGGATTAATACTCCAACAGAATTGCATATTATTTTCAGGCAAGGAGATGGCATTGGAACTGCTTGTGTCAAAACTAACAGAGTGTTAATTGCAGGGTGATAGGAGGCAGTGAGAAGGCAGAAATAGTAACTCGCCTGATGTAACCGTCCCATCCACTTTCATCAGGAAAGGCAATAAAATCGAGAGCAAGAAGAAGCCATTCAGCCCATCGAACCAAGTCCATTCAGAGCCCAATCATAGAATAGAATCCCTAAAGTGCAGGAGGAGGCCATTTGGCCCATAAAGTCTGCACCAACCACAATCCCACCCAGGCCCTATTCCCGCAACCCCACACATTAACTCTGCTAATACCCCTGACACAACAGTCAATTTAGCTTGGCCAATCAATTTAACCCGCACATCTTTGGACTGTGGGAGGAAACACCCAGAGGAAACCCCACGCAGACAAGGGGAGAACGTGCCATCTGCGCAGACTCTGACCCAATGCTGGAGTTGAACCTGGGACCCTGGCACTGTGAGGCAGCAGTGCTAACCACTGTGCCACCATGCCGCCCAATTTTGGCTCTGTTTAATGCATCTTCCTGCACATTACCCGAGCACTTACTGATCCACTGCTTTTGAAAACCCTGGCTCAGAGAAGCACTCTCGACTTTGAGTTACGCAGCTGTAGGTTCAAATCCCACTCTAGAGACTTGAGCACAAATCCAGGTGAAAGGCGCTATGTAAATGCAAGCCTATATTTCGTTTCTTTAGTTCGACTTATTACTTTTCCAAGTTGGTCCATCTCAACACACTGGGCCGGACTTTACAGCCTCGCTTGTCCCGAAACCGTAAAATCCCGCCCGAGGTCAACGGACCTTTCCATTGTCCGCCCCTCGCCCACTCCGATTCCCGTGGCAGGCGGGACGGACGAACAAAATTCCGGCCATAATCTTCAAGCACAATTTTGTCAAATTCCATTCAGTGAAAGAATATTCTTAAGAGCCAGGCCAAAGTTTGCTTTCGTATCAGTGAGTCCAGCAAGTTGTCAAGGAAAAATGTATGGAATCACGGAACGTGATCCTCAAAACTACCGTGTAAAGTCCCAGATACTCCAGAATCACAAGTTCAAAACAGAAATGCAGAGAGACTCTCTCATTGAGGACCAGCTCACTAAAGGGATGCTATCATGTGCCTCGATCTTCAAAAATCTCAAACTGCCAGAATCCCACACAGTTCAGTAGCTCCAATTATGATATTGTGCGTCAATATTTCATCCATCTTGCTTCTTTTTTTTTGTAAGAAGCTTGACCAGTGTCCGAGTGGCCTGAATTTCACCCTCCCCCGTCAGCAGGTTTTTAGGTGGGGGTAGGAGTAGGGCAGGAGTGTGAAATAACACGGATGGGTTTCCCGTTGGGTTCCTGCCCGCTCCGACCTCTCCGTGACCTCACGCCGGGGCGGGTGAGGTCTCAGATGGGCCACCAGCCCTTTTGCCCAAAGTTAGCCCTCAAGTGGCCAGTTACGTACGGTCCGTTTCTCACCCAGCCGGAATGTTTAGGCGGGCGGGAGGATTTTCCAGATACGGGAAAACCTGAAAATATTCGGGATTAGGCTTAGGGTTGGGGGTCTGCATGAGAAGCCCCCTTTTCAACTAACTTCTGCCGCCACTTCCCTGGGCAGCACGGTGGCACAGTGGTTAGCACTGCTGCCTCACAACGTCAGGGACCCGGGTTCGATTCCCAGCTTGGGTCACTGTCCTTGCGGTGTTTGCACGTTCTCCCCGTGTCTGCCTGGGTTTCCTCCGGGTGCTCCAGTTTCCTTCCACAGTCTGAAAGACGTGCTGGTTAGATACATTGGCCATGCTAAATTCTTGCTCAGTGTACCTGAACAGGCGCCGGAGTGTGGCGACTCGGGGATTTTAACAGTGACTTCATTGCAGCGTTAATGTAAACCTTACTTGTGACGCTAATAAATAAACTTTAAACTTCTGGCCTGGTAGTCGCTGGGGTGTGTTCCCCACCTGTTCTCCTGATGATGGGGAGGGACGTCCCAGCATCTGAACTATCCTGGTCGGTGACTGCTCAACCCCGAGTTCTATTTCAGCTTTCATTTCGAAGTTACACAGCCAACAATAAATCTCACGTCAGACCCATTTAATCTCCTGAGTGACACCGTGTATTACCCGCTCTTTCTAGAAAGAAGCATTCACAGGCCCACGAATAGATTCATGATTCATAAACTGAAAAGCATTTACAATAAACCAAACACACGCGTGTGTGGTTGCATGTCGGTATATGGGACATTCCTCTTCACATCATCATCGGAGATGAATGTGCTTACATCTGTGTGAGTGCATTTGTCAATATATAAATCACTCCTCTTAACAGGGTGGCTTTACAAACTCAGAAATTGTCCGCTTTGCTTCAAAGTGGATGGCGTGCATTAATCTCGTGCTTTCTATATCTTTAGGCTGTCCCGAGGCTATTGTCAATTGATTATCTTTGAACTACAGTCACTGATGTTATCTAGGAATCCAGTAAATATCACAAAATAGTCATGGCGATAAGTATCTAGCTGACTTATGATGATGATATTAGTCAATGGATGAATGTTGACCACGATGCCAGTAGACCTCCTTGTTCTTTTTCTTGTTACTCAGTTGTTGGCACTCGTGTCCTAGTTAAACAGTTGAGAATTTAGCCTTCGTAGCAGAGATCGGAGCACAAAAATCAAGGCTGACACTCACGTGCAGTGCTGAGGGAGTGCTGCTACATCGGAGCTATGGTCTTTCAGATGAGAATTTAAATCGAATCCCCCCCCCCCCCCGTCTTTCCTCTGGGGTACAGAGAAAGATCGTCCTGGCCAATATTTATCCCTCAATCAACATCACAAAAACAGATTATCTGCTCGTTATCACATTCCTGCTTGTGGGAGCTTGCTGTGCACAAATTGGTTGCCACACTTATGACACTGCAAGAGTAGCTACACTTCAAAAGTACATCTTTGGCTGTGAGGCACTTTGGGATGTCCCGAGGTCATGGAAAACCCTCTCTCTCTATACAGGCAAGTGGTCATTGTTGTTTGCCCCGGCTCCGGCCCCACTAGCCCCGGCCCCACTAGCCCCGGCCCCACTAGCCCCGGGTAAAGTTATAGTCTCAAAGTCGGTGATACTGATTCGAGCTAAAGCACCATAAAATGCGAAAAGAGTCCACAAGCTCTCCCCGACTTGTAAATGGCTTCCAGATGTTTGCGAAGGCTTTTATTTTTAAACTGTACTTTACAAACTCCTTTGAGGAGTCTGCGTCAGGATGCTTTACGAACTGCGACCACATCTCATCATTTCCTGTCCAACACCTCTTTAAACTGAGCAGCGGGTTGGGGGGACAATTGCACGCTTCTTGCTGCGTCGAGGGCTGCTTTCTCTCTCTCTCTACATCTCTGCTGCAAATCACCCAAGTTTATTCCACGAACTTTGAGGCTTTTCTTTTTAAAACCGTACTCGAGTTAACGACACTTCACAAAGCAGATGGATTTGCTTTCCTTGTTCTGAGGTCAGCAGAGACCAGGCAAATGTGGCTCCTCCAATTCTGTCCCCCTCTCAATCACAGACCTTAACCCTCTCATTCCTTCTTCCCCACCATGCAGCCAATCCATCCCCTCTCCCGCCACCCACCCAACACCCCAAACACCCCACAGCACTTCTGTCTCTGCATTTGCCAAAATATTGGCAGCGTTGTATAGCTCGGTTGACACGAACACTGTTCTGTTCTGAGGTAGAATGGAGCTGGAGGATCAGTGAGGGGCCGGGCTCCCTCCACAGCTCGCTGTTCCCAGCCCAGCTGCTTGTAGGGGACTTCTATTTAGTCATAATTACACGGGGGTTGAGACGGGGAGGGAAGGGGATTAAGCAGAATTCCCACTACTTTTCTTCAGCGTAGCTTCACGCACGAGTTTCTTTCTTTGGGGAACAGTGGTGAGGTGATGGATGGATTATTGGCCCACTGAACCACATCCTGAACACTCCTCCCATGGCCAACCAGTCCTGCCTTGGGACTTGAACCTGGAGCTTCTCGCCCAGAGGTAGGGACGCTGCCACTGCACCACAAGTCCTTCACTCCTGCTACTGATTACTATACAGGGCAGCACGGTGGCACAGTGGTTAGCACTGCTGCCTCACAGCGCCAGGGACCTGGGTACAATTCCTGGCTTAGGTCACTATCTGTGCAGAGTTTGCACGTTCTCTCTCCGTGTCTGTGTGGGTTTCCTCCGCGTACTCCAGTTTCCTCCCACAGTCTGAAGGACGTGCTGGTTAGGTGTGTTGGCCATGCTAAATTCTCCCTCAGTGTACCCGAACAGGCGCCGGAGTGTGGCGACTAGAGGATTTTCACAGTAACTTCATTGCAGTGCTAATGTCAGCCTACTTGTGACACTCATAAATAAACTTTAAAAAACTCTGCCTTGAATATATTCAACGATGGAGCATTCACAACCCTCTGGGGTAGAGAATTCCTAAGATTCGCAACCCTTTGGGTGAAGCAATTTCTCCTCATTTCAGCCCTAAATGATTATCTCCTTATCCTGAGACTGCCCCATGTTGGAGATTCCCCCCCATTATTCATTATTCTGTAAATTGAGTTTGTGTCTCTGTATGCCCTGTTTGTGAGCACATCTCCCACTCCACCTGACGAAGGAGCAGCGCTCCGAAAGGTAGTGGCATTTGCTGCCAAATAAACCTGTTGGACTTTAACCTGGTGTTGTTAGACTTCTTACGGAGATTCCCCAGCCAGGGGAAACAACCCTCTCAGTATCGATCCTGTCAAGGCCCCTTCCAAATCTTGTGAGCTTCAACGAGATCACCTCTCGTTCTTCTGAACTTCCGAGTATCACAGCTGATTGCCCAGACTGCCTTTCGCATTCTCTGCACCTTCACTTCCCAGCAAAGTAAGGGTTAATCGTGGTTTTGAGGCAGGTCAGATGGAGGGTCATGTATTGAAATTGCACTTCCTGAACCCACAGCTTCGTTTAACCAGTAGGTGGCACCCCATACTCTAACCCAGCTCAGTGTAACCTCCGCCTTCCCCACTCACCAACCCATTAAATCCTCACCCAACTCACTGAGGGCTAGAAAATCAACACACAAAACGCTAAAACATTAGGATTGCTTGGGGAGCTCTTCACAGCTCATGCTCTGATATGGGTCTGGCTGAAAACAGCTGATAAGTTGGCCAGCGTCACTCGCCACCGAGTTGAACAGTACAGGAGGCGGCCTTACAAAAGGACAACTCGCATTTATATAGCGCCGCTCACAACCCGAAGACTTCCCAAAGCACTTCCCAGCCACTGAAACATTACTGACGGGCAGCCTCGCTGGTAACGTGGCAATCATGTGCCGCAAAGTACGTGATTTTGATCCCGCAAAATCAGTGACGTAAATAGGCAGACAACCTGTTCACTTGGTGGTGTCGGCTGAGGGGTAAATGTTGTAAGAAGTTTAACAACACCAGGTTAAAGTCCAACAGGTTTATTTGGTAGCAAAAGCCACACAAGCTTTCGGAGCTCCCTTACCACTGCGCACCCTGTGCGGGGTCTGCACGTTCTCCCTGTGTCTGCGTGGGTTTCCTCCGGGTGCTCCGGTTTCCTCCCACAGTCTGAAAGATGTGCTGGTTATGTGCATTGGCCATGCTAAATTCTCCCTCAGTGTCCCCGAACAGGTGCCAGAGTGTGCCGACTAAGGGATTTTCCACAGTAACTTCATTGCAGTGTTAATGTAATGTTGACCAGGCCACAGAGTGGGACTCTCAGGGAAGTGAAGAGGAAAATTAACTGTCCACTTCGGGATGAGCAAGTGAAATTTTTATTTTTTATTCATTTGTGGGACACATCCGTCGCTGGCTGGCCAGCATTTGTTGCCCATCCCTAATCACAGAGTCAACCACATTGCTGTGGTTCTGGAGTCACATGTAGGCCAGACCAGGTAAGGACGGCTGATTTCCTCCCCCAAAGGACATTAGTGAATCAGATGGGTTTTCCCGACAATCGACCATGGTTTCAGGTCATCAGTCCACGCAGCACACTGGCACAGTGGTTAGCACTGCTGCCTCACAGCGCAAGGGACTCGGGTTCGATTCACGGCTTGGGTGACTCTGTGCGGAGAATGCACATTCTCCCTGTGCCAGCGTGGGTTTCCTCCGGGTACTCCAGTTTCCTCCCACAGTCTGAAAGATGTGCTGGTTACGTGCATTGGCTATGCTAAATTCTCCCTCAGTGTCCCGAATAGGTGCCAGAGTGTGCTGACTAAGGGATTTTCCACAGTAACTTCATTGCAGTGTTAATGTAAGCCGACTTGTGACACTGATAAATAAACTTTAACCTACAAGGCTATGGACAAACAGCCAGAAAGTTGGACTCGGGGAATGGCTACTTGTTGGTACACAATGGGTTGAACGGTCCCTCCCATAGAATCCCTACAGCACAGAAAGAAGCCATGTGGCCCATCCAGTCTATACAGACTCTCCAAAAGAGCATCTTACCCAGGCCCTCGCCTCCACCCTATTCCCAGAACCCTGTGCATTTACCACAGTAAGAAGTTTAACAACACCAGGTTAAAGTCCAACAGGTTTATTTGGTAGCAAATACCATAAGCTTTCGGAGCGCTGCCCCTTCGTCAGATGGAGTGAAAATCTGTGACGGGTCACGGGCATTCGGCCTCTGATATTCGGGTAAGCGTTCTCCAAGGCGGCCTTCGCGACACACGACGGTGCAGAGTCGCTGAGCAGAAACTGATAGCCAAGTTCCGCACACACGAGGACGGCCTCAACCGGGATATTGGGTTAATGTCACACTATTTGTAACCCCCACAGTTGCCTGGACCTGCAGAGTTTCACTGGCTGTCTTGTCTGGAGACAATACACATCTTTTTAGCCTGTCTTGATGCTCTCTCCACTCACGTTGTTTTGTTTCTTAAAGACTTGATTAGTTGTAAGTATTCGCATTCCAACCATTATTCATGTAAATTGAGTTTGTGTCTTTATATGCCCTGTTTGTGAACAGAATTCCCACTCACCTGAAAAAGGGGCTTGGAGCTCCGAAAGCTTGTGTGGCTTTTGCTACCAAATAAACCTGTTGGACTTTAACCTGGTGTTGTTAAACTTCTTACTGTGTTTACCCCAGTCCAACGCCGGCATCTCCACATCATTTACCACAGGCCAATCTACCTAACCTACACATCTTTGAACACCAATGGGGAATTTACTGTGGCCAATCCGCCTAACTTGCACATCTGTGGAAGGAAACCCAGAGGAAACCCACACAGACACGGGGAGAATGTGCAGACTCCACACAGACAGTCACCCGAGGCCGGTATTGAACACAGGTCCCTGGCGCTGTGAGGCAGCAGTGCTAACCACTGCGCCACCCTTTGCTGTAGGTTTCTGCGATTATTTCCTGCTGCTTTACAAACGAAAGTCCTTTGACCTTGACATAGTGCCGACCACAACACCAGGAAGTGCCGACGTGCTTCAGAACCTGTAGAGTCTTTCTTAGACTGTCATCCCTGGTGTCAAGCAGAAAATGCAGCAGCCAATGTGTGCACAGGAAGCTTCCACAAGCAGCAATGTGATGACTCCCGGACAAACTTTTTCAGAGGCTGGTTATGGGACCAATATTGAATCAAGCAACAGACAGAATTCTTTCTGTTCTGAAATAATGCCATGGGGTGTTTTGTGGCCAGCTAATAGTCTAATGTCTCCTCTGAAATTCAGCCCTCTGACAGTGCTGTGCTCTTTCAGTACTGCCCTGGGAGTGTCAGCCTGGATCAAGTCTCTGGAGTGGGATTTGACCTCACAACCTTCTGACCCCAAGGGGAGAGTGATTTGATTTGATTTATTATTGTCACATGTATTAGTATACAGTGAAAAGTATTGTTTCTTTCATGCTATACAGACAAAAACATACCGTTCATAGAGAAGGAAAGGAGAGGGTGCAGAATGCAGTGTTACAGTCATAGTTAGGGTGTCAAGAAAGATCAATTTAATGCGAGGTAGTTCCATTCAAAAGTCTGATGGCAGCAGGGGAGAAGCTGTTTTAGACCATAAGACCATAAGACATAGGAGCAGCATTAGGCCACTCGGCCCATCGAGTCTGCTCCGCCATTCAATCATGGCTGATATTTTTCTCATCCCCATTCTCCTGCCTTTTCTCCATAACCCCTGATCCCCTTATTAATCAAGAACCTATCTACCTCTGTCTTAAAGACATTCAATGACCTGGCCTCCACAGCCTTCTGCGGCAAAGAGTTCCACATATTCACCACTCTCTGGCTGAAGAAATTCCTTCTCATCTTAGTTTTAAAGGATCGTCCCTTTAGCCTGAGGTTGTGCCCTCTGGTTCTAGTTTTTCCTACTAGTGGAAACATCCTCTCCAGGTCCACTCTATCTTGACCTCGCAGTAAGTTTCAATAAGATCCACCCTCATCCTTCTAAATTCCATCGAGTACAGACCCAGAGTCCTCAACCGTTCCTCATACGACATGCTCTTCATTCCAGGGATCATTCTTCTGTACATGTCCTCAGACTTTTGTACCTTTTTCCCGATGGAAGAAGGTGGAAGAGAGAATGTCCGGGGTGCGTGGGGTCCTTAATTATGCTGGCTGCTTTGCTGAGGCAGCAGCAAGTGTAGACAGAGTCAATGGATGGGAGGTTGGAGTGCTACCTACTGAGCAGAGACATCAGGGAACAACCACACGGAGAGAACGGAAAACTGAAGCTAGTTTTTCAGGAGTAAGGGCCTTACCTGTGAGGAGGTGATGGAGGCTGTTGCAGTCATGCTCCCAGGCAGCGACGGTCGGCTGAGGTGCATCATCCGGTGATGGGGGAGGATGTTGGAGGAGAGAGGGGTGCTGCATCCAGCTCCTAACATTCCACCACTCAGAGTCAAGGGAATTTCCTTATTCGCATAGACACCTGTCAGGGCAGAGAAGAGCATCAGGGACTGACATCTGCTGGTAACACGAGAACAGCCCTGGATTAAACCCAACAGAGGGGAAACCCCACTGCCACTGATGACCAAACCCCCACTCAAACATAGGTTTGTTACATTAGGGTCGTCACTTAGCTAATTGCATGTGGGATTGTGGTTTGAATTCTGAGGCCGGCTGGCGGGATTTGCTCTGGAGGAACTTGCTGGGTGTTGGGATAGGAAGATGGAGGGATTAATACGCTGGAAGAAGGCTCGTGGGTTCTGCTGCGTTCTAACCTATGTTGCAATCTGGTTATTGATTTGCCAAAGATGGAATTTGATTGAGGGCCTTATTCACAAACTTCCCCACTTCTCGAAATGGGAGTGGGATTCTCCTGGAGCCAGAGTCCATTAGCTGCAGTAGAAAACTGAAAGAATGGGGATAACGCAAGCTTTGGGCCAAATGAAGCAACTTTTTTTTATTCATTCATGGGGCATGGGTGTCACTGGCTGGCCAGCATTTATTGTCTATCCCTAGTTGCCCTTGGAGGGCATTTGAGAGTCAACCACATTGCTGTGGCTCTGGAGTCACATGTAGTCCAGACCAGGTAAGGACGGCAGATTTCCTTCCCTAAAGGACATTAGTGAACCAGATGGGTTTTTCCGACAATCGACAATGGTTTCATGGTCATCAGTAGATTCTTAATTCCAGATATTTTTTATCGAATTCAAATTCCACCATCTGAGTTTCTGGATTAATAGTCTAGCGATAATATCACTAGGCTACCATCTCCCCTACTTGTGCAGATGCAACAATGTGGAGCTGCTGAAAGAGTGAGGGAAGGATTCCAGTTTCAAACCTCTCTCATTGGGAGTACAGGCTGGAGGATGACAAACCTCAAGTCCTGGAAGATCAGGAGAAACCCCACCCCAAAACATCCCCCCCCCCCCAATCCCACCCTGACCCACACACTGCACACAGGACATGCTGAACCCCTACTGGAGTCTTTGTTCTCACACCCAAAACCTTTCACCTCACCATGATGAAAGTAACAGTGGACTATCATCTTAAACCTAACTGCCCGTGGAACATTGTTGAAGTTTTTAAGCTGTGCAAAGTGATATATTTCACCTTTCTCTGTAATAGTATGTCCAACACAATTTTTCCCCTCAGCTTCTCATGTCCACGCCCCACAGATGCACTGATCACTGGCTGCTTAGAGGCACAAGGGACCAGCCAAGTGTGATGGCTCTCTGTGAATTTCACCTGCTGAGAGACTCCTTACCTTCATTGAGTAACTCAGCACTGAACGTTGCTCAGTGTGGGACTAATTTATTCAACTATCACTGGGGAAGCCAGTGTTTATTTATTATCCATCCGGAATTGCAAAGTTTCTCGCTGAGCTAGTACAGAGGGGGGAGGGGCAAGGTCTCATCCACATTGGCGTGGGTCTCGAGTCACCTATAGACTGGGTAAGGACGGCGTATTTCCTTTCCTAAAGGACACGAGTGAACCAGATGGATTTTTATGACAATGAAGTCATTTCGTGGTCACTGTTGCCGAAACCAACTTTTGATTCCAGATCTACTGACCAAGTTGAATTTGAATTCCGCAGCAACCACAGTGGGATCTGAACTCAATTTCTCTGGATTACACGCGCAGCAACATGACTGCATCCCCCTTTACCACCCGGATGGAGCAAAATGTACTTCCCCAGGGGGAAAAAAATAAACTTAGAAATTAGGAGCAGGCGGAGGCCATTTGGCCCTTCGAGCCTGCTCCGCCATTCATCACGATCATGCCTGATCATCCAACTCATTAGCCTAATCCTGCTTTCTCCCCATAACCTTTGATCCCATTCTCATTGGCAGCACGGTGGCACAGTGGTTAGCACTGCTGCCTCACAACGCCAGGGACTCGGGTTCAATTCCAACCTTGGGTCACTGTGCGGAGTTTGCACGTTCTCCCTGTCTCTGCGTGGGCTTCCTCCGGGTGCTCCGGTTTCCTCCCACAGTCCAAAGATGTGCGGGTTAGGTGGATTGGCTATGCTAAATTGACCTGAATGTCAGGGCGATTAGCAGGGTAAACATGTGGGGTTATGGGAATAGGGTCTGGGTGTGATTGTGGTTGGTGCAGACTTGATGGGCCGAATGGCCTCCTGCACTGTAGGGGTTCTATGAAGTGCTTATTTTCCCCAAGTGCTATATCCAGCCACCTCTTGAATACAGTCAATGTTTTGACATCAACTACTTCCTGTGGTAATGAATTCCACAGGCTCATCACTCTTTGGGGAACAAATGTCTCCTCATCTCCCTCCTAAATGGCCTACTCCAAAATATTGTTTTTAATAAACAAAACAAGCTTCCCAATCTCTCTGTGAATGTTTCCTGTTGAGTAGTTGATTTGCACAGAGTGGGAAAATTCCTGGGTTTGATCCCAGATCTTTGCTGAATTAACAAAAAAAACTGGAAAACACTTGCATTTAAAAAGCACTGGACCGGATGTCTCAAAGCACTTTACAATCTTTGATATACTGTTTAAAGTTGTAATGCAGGAAATGTGGCAGCCAAATTACACACAGCAAGCCCCCACAAACAGCAACGCAATAATGGCCATTTCATCTTGATTGGTGAAGTTGATTGAGGGATGACTATTGGCCAGGACACTCGGAAGAACTCTTCTAAATAGTGTATTAGGATTCTTTGGGTCCACCATTGAGGACCCAGAAGGCCCTGGTTTACCAACTCGGCTGAAAGATGGCACCTCGAACAATGAGGCACCCCCTCAATACTCCATTGCAGAGGCAGCCTTGGTTTTTGTGCTCTTTTACAATACACATCTTTTTAGCCTGTCTTGATGCTCTCTCCACTCCCATTGTTTTGTTTCTTAAAGACTGGATTAGTTGTAAGTATTCGCATTCCAACCATTATTCATGTAAATTGAGTCTGTGTCTTATAAGTTCTGTTTGTGAACAGAATTCCCACTCACCTGAAGAAGGGGCTCAGAGCCTCGAAAGCTTGTGTGGCTTTTGCTACCAAATAAACCTGTTGGACTTTAACCTGGTGTTGTTAAACTTCTTATTTTGTGCTCAAGCCATGGGGTGGAACCTAAACCTTGTGACTCAAAGGTGAGTGTGCTACCCATTGAAACGTTCACTGGATCCTAGCTCTGCTTGGTCTGGGAGAGTCTGGAGTAAAGAACAAAGGGTTTAATCTTCAACCAATTTGGTCAGGAAACCCACAGAAACAGTAGGTTTGGTTTCAATGGTGAATCAATTGGAGTTGAGAGTGACTGATCACTGCACCTCATCCTGTTAAATTCCCAGACTGGGATTGAGACGAGGGTTAGGTTAAAACGGTCCCCGCACAGTAAAAAGTTTATTTATTAGTCACAAGTAGGCTTACATTAACACTGCAATGATGTTACTGTGAAAATCCCTTAGTTGCCACAGTCCAGCCCTTGTTCGGGTACACTGAGGGAGAATTTAGCACGGTCAATGCACCAACCAGCACGTCTTTGGACTGTGGGAGGAAACCGGAGCACCCGGAGGAAACCCACGCAGACACGGGGAGAATGTGCAGACTCCACACAGACAGTGACCCGAGGCCGGGAATTGAACCCGGGTCCCTCGAGCTGTGGGGCAGCAGTGCTAACCACTGTGCCGCCAGTTTCTGGCCAGTGGCCATTGCCGGATGTACACACCAGGAGAATAGCAGGAATAACCTGGTCTTCAAGCTGTTTGGGGGAGGGACAGGGATCATCAAATATAGAGGGGGGAAAGAAACTGACCATCAAAAATCCAACAACAAAAGCCAAGGTCGGTGATGAGCTCCATCGGAAACTATCAGCGTCAGAACGAAACTGAACACACAAGGTTCAGATAAACTCACCGAAGCCTTGGGAACTGAACATAGAAACATAGAAGATAGGAGTGGAGGCCATTTGGCCTTTCGAGCCTGCTCTGCCATTCATTACGATCATGGCTGATCGTCCAACTCAATAGCCTAATCCTGCTTTCTCCCCATAACCTTTGATCCCGTTCGTCCCAAGTGCTATATCCAGCCGCCTCTTGAATACATCCAATGTTTTGGCATCAACTACTTCCTGTGGTAATGAATTCCACGGGAAGTAGTTGAACAAAGCAGGTAAAACAAAGAATGGAGGAAAGGAACATTTTGGGTGACCCGAGGTCAACAGACCTTTCCGTGGTCCGCCCCTCGCCCGCTCCGATTCCCATGGCGGGCAGGTGGGACGGTAACATTCGCCCCCTTCTTTCTTAGAAAACAACTTGAGCAGAAGCAAACTTTATTAAAGAGAGCACTCAAGAAAATTCAAATTAGAAAATTCAAATAGGGCCTGGGTGAGATTGTGGTGGGTGCAGACTCGATGGGCTGAATGGCCTCCTTCTGCACTGTAGGGATTCTATGATGATCTCTGTGGGGCAGCGAGTGGAATTGAGAAGGGGACACCGTACAGTCACCAAGGCAAGTCAAAGTTTCAATGCATGAAGAATTTAAATAGGTGCAGAATTACATTTATAAAGTGGTCTTTGAAGGGGGCATATAAGGGGGAATATAACTTGTTATTGATAAATCCAGACCCGGGTTCAATTCCCAGCTTGGGTCACTGTCTGTGCGAAGTTTACCCCACGTTTTCCCCATGTTTGCGTGGGTTTCCTTCGGGTGCTCCGGTTTCCTCCCACAGTTCAAAGATGTGCGGGTTAGGTTGACTGGCCATGCTAAATTGTCCCTTAGTGACCTGGGATGTGTAGGTTAGAGGGATTAGTGGGGTAAATGTGTGGGTTACGGGAATAGGGCCTAGGTGGGATTGTAGTTGGTGCAGACTCGATGGGCCGAATGGCCTTCTTCTGCACTGTAGGGATTCTATGATGATTTCTATGACCAACACAGGGAGTGGTTGAGACGAATAGCATTGATGCATTTAAGATAATACGTGAGAGATAAAGCATTAGAAAGTATGTGCTGAGAAGGTTGGATAAAATGGGACGTGGGGAGGTTTGTGGGGAGCAGATAAACACCAGCTGGCTGTGTCTGTAATGCAAATTCTATGATTAGGAGAAGCATGATTTTTAAAAATTATTTGACAGGATGTGGGTGTCACTGGCACGGCCAGCATTTGTTGCCCATCTCTAATCTCACTTGAACTTTGTGGCTAGCCATATCATTTCAGAGGGCAATAAAGTGTCAACCACATTGTGGTGGTTCTGGAGTCACATGTAGACCAGACCAGGTAAGGACAGCAGATTTCCTTCCCTAAAGGACATCAGTGAATCAGATGGTTTTTTTTACAACAATCAATGATTGTTGTCACGATCATCATTACTGAGACTAGCTTCATAGTTCCAGATTTATTAACTAAATTTAAATTCCACCAGCTGCCTCAGTGAGATTTGAACCTGTGTCCCCAGAGCATTAGCCTGGGCTAATTACTGGATTACAAGCCGAGTGACATTACCACTATGCCAACAGCTTCCTAATGATGTGTGCTTGCCGTGGGGTGAATAAGGAATGATTTGTTGTGCTGTACTCTGTTCATTTCACCTCTCTCCTGGTTGCCCCTCTGCTGTTGTCCCTGGTTTCCGAAGATGGTCCCATCTTTCCCATCCCGTCTCCAAGACCATCAACCAATTACTGCTCAGTGTTTGGCAAATGGGTCAGTGCCCAGAGGTGCCAGCGACCCACCCTCAAATTATCTCTCCTTCTCTGTGAGAAAGTCCCTCGCTTCCACTCTGTGTCTCCCTGGCCACCCAGGGCAGCCTGGCAGAGATTGGGAACTCACTATTTGGGGAAAGGGAGATTCCAGTATCAGAATGCTCCACAGTACACCAAAATCTACAGAAGTTTCCTCAAATCTGTTCAGGAACAGATTTCTCCAAGGCTGAGTTGGTAAAATTCACCACAAGATGTGAAACTCTTAAAAGCAAGAGGATTTGTTGTGCTGCTACCCTTGGTCGCACTGTTTTTGGAAAGAGAGGAGAGGAGATAAATCAGGAAGTGGGTGGTACCTGGGTGGGTTTCTGAAGGTGAGGTGACTGTGGGAGGAATGCAGGATTGAGCAGTAACTGAGGTCCCAGGGTGGAGATGCCGGCGTTGGACTGGGGTGGGCACAGTAAGAAGTCTCACAACACCAGGTTAAAGTCCAATGGGTTTATTTGGTACCAAGAGCTTTCGGAGCGCTGCTCCTTCATCAGGTGAGTCCTGTGTCATATGCGTGATCTTCTTGGAGATCCTCTCCACTTTGAGGCGGCGGTTTGCGGTGTCGGTGGTAGCCGCGATGTGGAGATGCCAGCGTTGGACTGGGGTGGACACAGTAAGAAGTCTCACAACACCAGGTTAGAGTCCAACAGGTTGATTTGGTATCACGAGCTTTTGGAGCTTACTCACCTGAGGAAGGAGCAGCGCTCTGAAAGCTCGTGATACCAAATAAACCTATTGGGCTTTACCCTGGTGTTGTGAGGCTTCTTACTGAGGTCCTGGGCTACACTGACCAGAAGAAGCTACCCAGTGTGGAATTGTTTGATCATGAGAGACAATGAAGGGTTAATATCAGCCTTGACCTGCGGATTTGACTGAAATTGCATAGAAGGTACCCATCATGCCTCTGCCCGATAGAGTTATCCAATTACTCGCACTCCCCTCCTCCATCACCAAGGCCCTGCAAATTTCTCCTTTGCAAATATTTATCCAATTCCCCTTCCCCCATCACTCTGTGTGAAAAACTTCCCCCGCACATCTCTCTTAAACTGAACCCCCTCTCACCTTGAACCTGTGTCCCCTTGTAACTGACACTGCCACCCTGGGAAAAAGCCTCTGACTAGCCACCCTGTCTATGCCTCTCATAATTTTGCAGACGTCTATCAGGTCTCCCCTCAGCCTCTGTCTGCCAGAGGAGGTGGTGGAAGCAGGCACATTATAGCAACATTTAAGAGGCATCTGGATGGGTATATAAATAGGGAGGGAATTTTAGAGGGATACAGACTGAGTAAGACCAGAAGGTGTTTTCTTTGGTTTAGATAGGGCATCATGACCAGCAGAGGCTTGGAGGGCTGAAGGGCCTGTTCCTGTGCTGTATTTGTCTTTGTTCTTTGAAAGTCATTACACCCTTTCACAACTAATGCATCTCGCATCATAACTTGCCATGTGTAAACAAAATGCTCCTCACTTGTTCTGCTGTCTCTTTTGCCCAGTACATTATATCTGTGTCTTCTTGTTCCCTCCTGTTCGTTTCTTCCGATTTGCCTTATCAAAACCATTCGTAAATTTTGAACATCTCTATTAAATCTCCCCTTGACCTTCTCTGCTCTCGGGAGAACGATTCCAGCTTCTCTAAGTCTCCCCTTGTAGCTGTGTTCCCTCACCCCCCTACTACCATTGAGGTCCATTCCCTCTGCACTATCTCCAAGGCTTCCACATCCTTCCTACCGGGCGGTGCCCACAATCGGACACAGCGCTGTAGCTGAGGATTCGTCCAATCACACCTGCTGCAAAGGGCAGGTTGCCGCTCACTGTCAGCAAGTCCTCAAGAGTGGTCGTGTGAGCAATCTACCAATTGGATGACCATTCCATTCCCTGGAATGAAGAGCTTGTCGTATAAGGAACGGTTGAGAATTCTGGGTCTGTACTTGTTTAGAAGGATGAGGGAGGATCTTATTGAAACTTGCAGGATACGGCGAGACCTGGATAGAGTGGACGTGGAGAGGATGTTTCTACTAGTGGGAGGGCACAACCTCAGGCTAAAGGGACGATTCTTTAAAACAGAGATGAGGAGAAATTTCTTCAGCCAGAGAGTGGTGAATCTGTGGAACTCTTTGCCACAGAAGGCTATGGAGGCCGGGTCATTGAGTGTCTTTAAGACAGAGATAGATAGATTCTTGATTAATAAGGGGATCAGGGATTATGGGGAAAAGGCAGGAGAATGGGGATGAGAAAAATATCAGCCATGATTGAATGGCGGAGCAAACTTGATGGGCCGAGTGGCCTAATTGTGCTCCTATGTCTTATGGTCCCGGTGGGGGAGCTGCACTGCGATGGTGGGGGAAGAAGGAAAGCAGACCAGAGAGGAAAAATGCTCTTTGGATGACGCCCATGACATATAAAAAAATCATTGCTGTGAATTCTCCTTCACAACTTCTTTCCCTCGTCACATTGCCCCCCAGCACATCCACCACGCCCTCCCCCCGCCAACCTAACCACCCCTCCCCCCCCGCCCCCGGCCCAGTTAGAAACACACCCTTGCCTCCAACTGGGAATTGTTGGGGTGCAGTGGGTCCCTAGCTGTGGTGGATAAACCCCTCAAGTGCGATAACGTGGTCTCATTGACCCACTCACCATCCCTCAGGACGTGGCCACCGTCCCTCAGACAATGGTCATCCTGACCATTGTGAACTGGTAGACTGTTCACAACGCAGCCTTTCCACCCACCTCAGAATCCCTACAGTGCAGGAGGAGGCCGTTCGGCCCATCGTGTTCTGCACCGACCACAATCCCACCCAGGCCCTATCCCCAAAACCCCACATATTTACCCCGCTAATCTCTCTAACGTACACATCCCAGGACACCGAGGGGCAATTTAGCTTGGCCAATCAACCTCACCCGCACGTCTTTCGGACTGTGGGAGGAAACCGGAACACCTGGAAGAAACCCACGCAGACACGGGGGAGAACATGCAAACTCCACACCGAAGGTGACCCGAGCCGGGAATCGAACCCGGGTCCCTGGAGCTGTGGGGTGGCAGTGCTAACCCACTGTGCCACCTCTTACTGTTTCAGTAATAAGGGCCAAACTGTAGAAAATATTTTAAGCTGAGGCAGTTTTCCTTTTTAATTTCCCCTGGGCGTTTGCGCCTGAGGATTTGTCTTGCGAGTCCTGCAGACTCCAGGGCAGGCCTGGAGAGTTGGCAACCCGTCGGTGGGGGTGGCGGGGGTAGTGAAGAGGGAAACGTTCTGTGGTCCTGTGGCGAGTTCAGGAGATGAAGCAATTACAAACTGCTGCGTGGTTCATGAAAGCTTTCTGAATAATGAGTGTCAGTGACCCAGGTCAGGTTGCACCATGGGGCCTGCTGCTCCTCTTCCTGATTCAAACCCACCTCCCACCACCCCCCACCCCTCGAGCACCCCCCACCCACCCCCCCCCCCCCCCCTCCCTGTTTAAATGACACCACGCACTTGCCATTTCCAAGTGCCCTCCAGAATGGAATTAGCATATTTACACAAGCTTGTCAACTTGGTCGCCCAGCAACCACCCAGCACTTGTGGTGATCTAAGGGTCCTATCGCTCCCTTTGGAGTGACGGACCCTCCACCAGCTCCCCACCACCCCCTCAACCCCAGCCAGAGAGATTGGCTTCCTTTGTTGAAATCTAAAGGGCTGGCTGATAGCCAAGCACAGTGACCACCACCACCCTCCCCCCGCCCCCCCCCCCCCCCACTCCCGATACAAGAGATAATTATCCGGCACAGAGAGAACCCACACTGTTTATTTCTCCATCACAAATAGGAGAAACCATATAAAACTACTGTCCTGAAACACACTCCCCTCCACTGTAAAACTCACCTAGCACACAGACAGGGGCTTTATAGCTCCCTCGCTAATGGAGAAACCATTTAAACAGCTTTTCTATAAAACGCCCCATGCTGTCACACTCTGAAGGGATGTAGGCAGAGTCACCAAGGGGGGGGGGATCGAGACTGTTTCTATTACACACCTCAATGCAGCACTCCCTGCTAAACTGAGAGCTCCAGTATCTCACAAACTGTTTACAGTTCTCTCTTTAATGCAAGTGACCTGCCTATAAAAGCAGCTTCCTACTGCACTTTTCAATTACACAGAATGTCTGCGCCGGTCTTCATGCTTCACATAGCGCCTCGACCCTCCTTGCTTCATCTAATCCTTTTTATTCCTTTCCTCTGCCCAGACTTACTGAATTTCCACTTAAACGTATCGATGCTGTTCGCCTCGACTACTCGCCGTGTGGCAGCAAGTTCGTCACACTCTGCGAAAAGGCGCTGCTCCTGAAATCCTCACTGGGCTTATCAATAACTATCTCAGTCATATGGCGAGGCAGGAAGGGAGAGGACAGGGGGCCGAGGGGAGAGGGCCGGGGGGTGGGGGGGCCAAGGGGAGAGGGCGGGGGAGGGCCGAGGGGAGGGGGCAGTGGGGGGCCGAGGAGAGAGGGCAGTGGAGGGGCCGAGGGGAGAGGGCAGTGGAGGGGCCAAGGAGAGAGGGCAGTGGAGGGCCGAGGGGAGACGGCAGTGGGGGGGCCGAGGGGAGACGGCAGTGGGGGGCCGAGGGGAGACGGCAGTGGGGGGCCGAGGGGAGACGGCAGTGGGGGGCCGAGGGGAGGGGGGAGGGGGCAGTGGAGGGCCGAGGGGAGGGGGCAGCGGGGGGCCGAGGGGAGGGGGCAGTGGGGGGGCCGAGGGGAGGGGGCAGTGGGGGGGGCCGAGGGAATAAGAAAAGTTTAAAGTTTATTTATTTGTGTCACAAGTAGGCTTACATTAACGTTGCAATGAAGTTACTGTGAAAATCCCCTAGTGGCCATACTCCGGCGCCTGTTTGGGTACACTGAGGGAAAATTTAGCACGGCCAATGCATCTAACTAGCACGTCTTTTGTACTGTGGGAGGAAACTGGAGCACCTGGAGGAAACCCACGCAGAGACGGGGAGAATGTCCGTGCAGAGTCTGCATGGTCACCCAAGCAGGGAATCGAACCCGGGTCCCTGGCGCTGTGAGGCAGCAGTGCTAATCACTGTGCCACCGTGCTGCCCCAGGGGCGAGGGAAGAGGAAAGGGGGAAGGGAAGGAAAAAAAGATGAAAGAAAGGGAGAGACAGGGAGAGTGTGAAGGAAAGATGAATGAGAATAATCATGGGCCAAAGCCTTGCTTGTGTGGGCCCCAACCTGTCATTCCGAATGGAACTGTATGTGGGACAATCTCACCCAGAAGCCAAATATAATAGGGACAGTTTGTTGCCGTGGGCTCTGCAAAGTCGGAACAGGATTCAGACTGCTCAAACCCGTTTATCGTACATACTCTCCAAGCTAGCAGAGGAAGGAGACCTTCCAGAGATAGATCGGAGTTGCACGGAAAACCCCAGGACCCAGAGAGGAAAGGAATCTGATTTCAACTCTCCAATCACATTTAATGTGGAACATGTCGCCCAGGAACTTCCTTTAACGCTGAAGGGAATGACTGAGGGAGCCCGTGTTCCACTCCTCCAGAGTACGTCAGGACTGTAAACAATTAAGCCGAGTGTGTCATTTTATGACTGACAGCTCCTGTCAATTTTAATTCATTAAACATTTTCCAAATGTGCAAATGGAGCCCGACAAGGACTTTTAAGTGTTGCATTCACAGGGATAAAGAGATCAATTAAACATTCGCTGCCCCCCCCCACCCGGCCACCCCCACCCCCACCCCCTGCAGTGGCACAGTTTTATGCGCCAAAATTTTCTATTCAGCTTCAATTGTAGGAGGTGAATGTGAAGCTGCAATCTGTAAAGTAACAAGCATCGCAAAACACATTCATTTGCTCCATTCTTTCCAGATCTGCCGGTATGCACTCGCTAAGGGACCACAAGTATAAGGTGGTCACTAAAAAATGAGTTCATTTAGCCCTTTGGGCCTGTTCCTGCATTCAATTATTTTTCATGATGTGGAATTGCCGGCGTTGGACTGGGGTAGGCAGGCACAACACCAGGGCTTTTGGACTGTGGGAGGAAACCGGAGCACCCGGAGGAAACCCACGCAGACACGGGGAGAACGTGCAGACTCCACACAGACGGTGAGCCAAACCGGGAATGGAACCCGGGTCCCTGGCGCTGTGAGGCAGCAGTGCTAACCACTGTGCCACCGTGCCGTCCACTCACAGATGCAATGGCTTCCTTTACTGTCCTACATCACACTATGATACAGCAATCTGATGACTTTAGCACCCCCCCCCCCCCCAAACAAAACTGCTGAGGTTAAGAGATTTTCAGATTTCCATTTTTGTGTTCAAAAAGTGTTCCCTGACATCATCCCTGAGCTCATTTCTACCGGAGGAAATCGCTTCTCTTTATCTGCTCCATCATTTTTTGTAATCATCCTAAACTCCTCGTACCTGCTCCCAGATCATCTGCTGCAGCTTAAGAAACCAATCAGTCAAGTTGGGTGACGGCCACACAGCCCCATGACATACCATTGGCCCGAACAACCTGAACACCCAGTGTGACAGGCGCAAGCTCCAAACAGTCAAAGCAGATCAAACAATCACAAACGAGAGCTTTAGTTTACCATCTGTGGGAGCAACAAAGACCTGAAACCAACACACCTATCCGCCAAGATCAGCATTAGACTGATGCAATCAATCCCTTTTTCTCAGTTTCATAGCAGCGGCACGGTGGTGCAGTGGTTAGCACTGCTTGTCTCACAGCGCCAGGGACCTCGGTTCAATTCCCCGCTTGGGTCACTGCCTGTGTGGAGTTTGCACGTTCTCCCCGTGTCTGCGTGGGTTTCCTCCGGGTGCTCTGGTTTCCTCCCACAGTCCAAAGATTTGCGGGTTAGGTGCATTGGCCGTGCTAAATTGCCCCTTAGTGTCCCGGGATGTGTAAGTCAGAGGGATTAGCGGGCTTAATATGAGGGGTTACAGGAGATAGAGCCGAGGTGGGATTGTTTATGGAGTTCAGTTTCATGTTGCACAGTGAATGTAGGTCATCGAGTATTTGAAACTGAAGGAGTTTGACATCTTGTGGTGTCCTGTATGCTGGCTGGAGGTGGCACAGTGGTTAGCACTGCTGCCTCACAATGCCAGGGACCCAGGTTCGATTCCCGACTTGGGTCACTGTCTGTGTGGAGTCTGCACATTCTCCCCGTATCTGCATGGGTTTCCTCCGGGGGCTCCGGTTTCCTCCCACAGTCTGAAAGACGTGCTGGTTAGTGGCCATGCTAAATTCTCCCTCAGCATACCCGAACAGGCACCAGAGTGTGGCAACTAGGGGATTTTCACAGTAACTTCATTGCAGTGTTAATGTAAGCCTATTCGTGACACTAATAAATAAGACGATCTGGAGGAGGGGACTGAGTGTAGGGCAACAAAGTTTGCAGACGACACAAACATAAGTGGAAAAGTGAATTGTGTGGAGGGCGTAGAAGGTCTGCAGAGAGATTTGGACAGGCTGAGTGAGTGGGCGAGGATCTGGCAGATGGAGTATAACATTAACAAATGCGAGGTTATTCACTTTGGAAGAAATAATAGCAAATTGGATTATTATCTAAATGGAAAAAAATTACAACATGCTACTGTGCAGACGTACCTGGGGGTCCTTGTGCATGAGACGCAAAAACCCAGTCTGCAGGTGCAACAGGTGATCAAGAAGGCAAATGGGATGTTGGCCTATATCGTAAGGGGGATAGAATATAAAAGCAGAGATGTCTTGCTGCATCTGTACAGGGCATTGGTGAGGCCGCAGCTGGAATACTGTGTGCAGTATTGGTCTCCTTATTTGCGGAAGGATATATTGGCCTTGGCGGGAGTGCAAAGAAGGTTCACCAGGTTGATACCAGAGATGAGGGGTGTTGATTATGAGGAGAGACTGAGCAGATTGGGTTTGTACTCGTTGGAATTTAGAAGGCTGAGGGGGGATCTTATAGAGACCTATAAGATAATGAAGGGGCTGGATAGGGTAGAGGTGGAGAGATTCTTTCCACTTAGAAAGGAAGCTAGAACTAGAGGGCACAGCCTCAAAATAAAGGGGGGTCAGTTCAGGACAGAGTTGAGGAGGAACTTCTTCTCTCAGAGGGTGGTGAATCTCTGGGATTCTCTGCCCACTGAAGTGGTGGAGGCTACCTCGTTGAATATGTTTAAATCACGGATAGATGGATTCCTGATCGGTAAGGGAATTAGGGGTTATGGGGATCAGGCGGGTAAGTGGAACTGATCCACTTCAGATCAGCCATGATCTTATTGAATGGCGGGGCAGGCTCGAGGGGCTAGATGGCCTATTCCTGCTCCTATTTCTTGTGTTCTTGAAAAGCCATACTCGAGTATCGAAAAACTAGCGCACAAACTGGAATAGGCTCAGCACAGAAACAGTCTGACAATGTTCTGCATTTCTGATTCCCAACACTGACGACACATCAGCCTTCAGCTGCCTAGGCCCTAAACCTCATCGCCTCTTGATGTCGTCTTCCTCTGAGACATTTCTTAAAACCTACCTCTTAGCCTAAGCTATTGGTCACATGTTCTAACATCCCCTCCATGGGTCAGTGTCAAACTTAAGTTGCAAAGCACCTTGAGTTTACATTTTTACAAGATGCTGCTACTTGAGTGCAAATTGTTCAGATTAACAAACTCTAACCTGCAGATTTCTTTGTCCGATTCACGTAGTTTGACAAATGGGCAATATTAAAGCATTTTCTCTTTTAGAAACTAATGTCAAAAGTTCTGGAACCGCGCCACATTTCCATCAGTGTTAAAGGAACAAATCAGTTGCAGACCCTCCGATTACAACACAACGATTACTGGGGAAATTAGGGGAGAGATTAAGAGCTTGGGTCAAAGGGGAGGGTTTTATAGGCAGAGAGAGGGGGTGGAGGAGCGG
Organism: Mustelus asterias; assembly: GCF_964213995.1. NCBI lineage: Eukaryota > Metazoa > Chordata > Chondrichthyes > Carcharhiniformes > Triakidae > Mustelus > Mustelus asterias. The sequence continues at coordinate 104,678,199 of NC_135811.1, forward strand.
AGGGGTTTAGTGAGGAAATTCCAGAGAGGATACATTGTGACGATATCCATTTCTCAGCCTTGGATAGCCCCCAGAACAAAGAAAATTACAGCACAGGAACAGGCCCTTCGGCCCTCCAACCATGCTGCCCGCCTGAACTAAAACCCCCTACCCTTCTGGGGACCATATCCCTCTATTCCCATCCTATTCATGTATTTGTCCAGACACCCCTTAAAACTCACTATCGTATCCGCTTCCACTACTTCCCCCGGCAGCGAGTTCCAGGCACCTACCACCCACTGGGTAAAAAACTTGCCTCGTACATCTTAAACCTTGCCCCTCGACCTTAGACCTATGCCCCCGAGTAATTGACTCTTCCACCCTGGGAAAAAGCTTCTGACTATCCACTCTGTCCATGCCCCTCAATCTTGCAGACTTCTATCAGGTCACCCCCCTCAATCCCCGTCGTTCCAGTGAGAACAAACCAAGTTTCTCCAACCTCTCCTCATAGCTAATGCCCTCCATGCCAGGCAACATCCTGGTAAATCTTTTCTGTACCCTCTCCAAAGCCTCCACATCTTTCTGGTAGTGTGGCGACCAGAATTGAACACTATATTCCAAGTGCGGCCTAACTCAGGTTCTATAAAGCTCCCAGTTAAGAGTACCTCATTTACATATCAGTTGCTGCAAAGTACATGACTCACCCGTTGTTGGGGTTATTGAAACTCTCTGATACAGACTGGGACAAGTTTCTCAAGGGGCTAACTTTCTCCTGTTCCCTCCAATACCAGGTGTCACCAGCCCTCTGGCTAAATGACACTAATTTGTCCACCAGACAATTTATGCATCTTCGTGCAGACTGATTCCTCATTAGGGAGTTGTTCTGTCACAATCGTTTGTTTGTCAGCATTTCCATAAAGGATCTTGAATATTTTTGCTGCATCAGAGGTGTTACACTGAAATAAAGACTTGCGTTCGCACGACGCTTTTCGTGTTCACTCTTTTAGGAAATGCAGCAGCCAACTTTCACAGCGAGTTCTCGCAAACAGCAATGTGATAATGACCAGATAAACTGGGATTTTCTTTTGGCATAATGCTGATTGAGGGATAAATATTGGCCAGGGATAACTACCCCGGTCTTCCTCATAATAAGTGCCATGAGATTTTTACATTGTTATTCTACAAAATTCTGATTCACCACATCGGGTGTGCTGTGTTCCAATTGAGAATCATAGAATCCTTACAGTGCAGAAGGAGGCCATTCGGCCCATCGAGCCTGCACCGACAACAATCCCACCCAGGCTCTACCCCTGTAAACCACCCCCCCCCCCCCCCATAATTACCCCACTAGTCCCCCTGATGCTACGGGTCAATTTAACATGGCCAATTCACCTAACCTGGACATTAGAGACAGATAGGTTCTTGATTAATAAGGGGATCAGGGGTTTATGGGGAAAAAGGCAGGAGAATGGGGAAGAGAAAAATACCAGCCATGATTGAATGGTGGGGCAGACTCGATGGGCCGAGTGGCCTAATTCTGCTCCTATGTCTTATGATCTTATCTTTGGACTTAGGTATTGCTTCTCTGGAAGGATATATTGGGACCTATGGGAGTGCAGGGCAAATTCATCAGAAAGAAACCAGGGCCAAAAGGTTTGAATCAGGAGGATAAGTTCAGTGACTGGGCTTGTATTCTGTTGAGTTTTGATGAATTGGAGCTGATTAAGATGATTGCATTTGTGCAGAGAGAGAAATTATTTCCTCTGATGAGCGGAGTTCAGGACAAGGGGCCTAAACCTTGGAGTCTGAGCTGGGCTGTTCAGGGGGAATAAGAGGAGGCTCTTCTCCAAACACACCGGAAGGGGTGACCTTATTAGAGGTCTATAAAATAACGAGGGGCATAGGCAAGGTAGATAGTCAATATCTTTTCCCAAAGGTAGGGGAGTCTAAACCTAGAGAGCATAGGTTTGAGGTGAGAGGGGAGGGATACAAAAGTGTCCAGAGGGGCAGTTTTTTCACACAGAGGGTGGTGAGTGTCTGGAACAAGCTGCCAGAGGTCGTAGTAGAGGCGGGTACAATTTTATCTTTTAAAAAGCATTGAAATAGTTACATGGGTACGATGGGTATAGAGGGAATATGGGCCAAATGCGGGCAATTGGGATTAGCTCAGGGGTTTTAAAACAAAAGGGCGGCATGGACAAGTTGGGCCAAAGGGCCTGTTTCCATGCTGTAAACCTCTATGACTCGAAGTGGAAATCCGGAACACTCTTCCCACAAAAGCTATTGAGGCCTGGAGTTAATTGAGAACTTTAAAATGGAGGTGGACAGAGTTTAGTAAGGCAAGGGTACGAAGGAATATGGAACCAGAGTGGGTAAACAGAATCAAGATACAGATCGGCTGTGATCACACGGAATGGCGGAACAGGTTTGAAGGCCAAATGGCCTCCTACTGTTCTCGCGTTTCAAACCTAACTGCTGCTGCTTCTGAGTTGGAGATCTGTTGCCTCTGTCACACTTGCGACTTGCAGTGGCCTAGTGGTATTATCGCTAAACTATTAATCCAGAAACTCAGCTAATGTTCTGGGGACCCGGGTTCGAATACCGCCACGGCAGCTAGTGGAATTTGAATTCAATTAAAAAAAATCTGGAATTAAGAATCTACTGATGACCATGAAACCATTGTCGATTGTCAGAAAAACCATCTGGTTCCCTTGAGGGAAGGAAACTTGCCATCCTTACCCGGTCTGGCAGACATCTGACTCCAGATCCACAGCAATGTGGTTGACACTCAACTGCCCTCAGGCAACTAGGGATGGGCAATAAATTCTGGCTAACCAACGACGCCCATATCCCATGAATGAATTTTTTAAAAAAAACTTGCGTCATCCTCACACACCCACCTGTCTGCATTCGCTCTGTGACATCCCTCATCCAGCCACGCCTAACTCGGCAACTCTTTCTGTTGCCCTCCATTATCCCTTTAGCGGAGACCTCTGTAGCTTTTCAGCTCTGATCAAATGGTCGAAATACTGACAACTTATTTTCTGAATAACACTTTTTAAAAGAGTTAATTTCTGCTCAGGCAATTTCAAAGCACATCCCGATTTGCCGGATGGTCCATAAATGGAAATTTTGGCATGCGTCTTAGCAGCCAAGTTTCAAAGGCCCCTATTTTCTTCCACAGACCCTTGTATATTGTCCAGGATTCCGAGGCTGGCAGGAAAGTGGATAGAATGTGGCATCATTTCTTGTTGAATTAAACTAAAAGTCTCAAAATAACCTTTTGTTTTTAACCTACCTCTCAATTTATTCTTGTTAAAATGGCAATGGCCTTTTACTGGGTTGATCTGTTGCTACGGTAACAGCAAAGGCCATTTTAAGCCCTCTCTGCAACCAGATATTCCACCCCCCCCCCCCCACCCCCCCGCCAGCCCCGCCGGATCTCTCTGGGGTGACACTGGTTCTTTATGCTCAGCAGGGGAGGGGAGGGGAGGATTTGGAGGGGCTGCAGTACACCAGCTTTGCCCGGTGACTTTGAACAAGCTTCTTAAATACATCGGCTGCAATTAAAGGTCAAGTTACAACAAAGACTTCCCTCTCTTCCCGATCAAACTGAATCGCCCCTCACACCAGAAATACAAAGCAATCAATCACTGCTTATGGATTCTTCAAAAATCAGTCAACATTCTGTACCTTAAAAATGTTCTCTCATTTCTATTGTGTTGTTAAGTACTCTGATCATGAGTGAAATGGGAAGTAATTAAAGACACTATTACAGTACCGGCAGGCACAGAGATTGAGAAGAAGGATGGAGAAGGTGCATCAAAGTATAGGTATTTAGTGATTCCAAAGTTGGATTTTGAAAGCCTGTAGATTGTATAAGAGATTAGGGTGCACATTCAGCTCTGATGAAGAGTCATCCAGAATTGAAACATTAGCTCTATAGTTAAGAAAGCCCACCAACGCCTCTACTTTCTCAGGAGACGAAGAAAATTTGGCGTGTCAGCTACGACTCTCACCAACTTTTACAGATGTACCATAGAAAGCATTGTTTCTGGTTTTATCACAGCTTGGTATGGGCTCCTGCTCTGCCCAAGACCACAAGAAACTATAAAGGGTCATGAACGAAGCCCAGTCCATCACTCAAACCAGCCTCCCATCCATTGATTCTGTCTACACTTCCCACTGCCTTGGCAAAGCAGCCAGCATAATCAAGGACCCCACGCACCCCAGACATTCTCTCTTCCACCTTTTTACGTCCAGGAAAATACACAAAAGTCTGAGACCACGTACCAACTGACTCAAAAATCGCTTCTTCCCTGCTGCCATCAGACTTTTGAATGGACCTACCTTGCATTCAGTTGATCTTTCCCTACACCCTAGCTATGACTGTAACACTACACTCTGCACTCTCTCCTTTCCTTCACTATGAACGGTATGCTTTGTCTCTATAGTGTGCAAGAAACAATGCTTTTCACTGCATGTTAATACCTGTGACAATAATAAATCAAATCAAATCTATTCTCTCTCCACAGACGCTGTCAGACTTGTTGAGATTTTCCAGCATTTTCTGTTTTTGTTTCAGATTCCAGCATCCGCAGTATTTTAGCTTTACCCACATTCTAGACTTTCCTTCCAGAATCTTTCGACTTCACTCCATCCTAATAAAGGCACCTTGGCCACCTTGCTCAGTATTACGACTGTGAAGCACTTTGAGATGTTTTCCTACGTTGAAGATGCCACGTGCAGTGTCAGTGTGGTTCAGGCGGTAGCTTCCTGTCTCTAGGCAGGGTGGAGGTTGGTTCAAGCTCCAGTCCAGGTCTGACACTCTAGTGCGATACGGAGGAAGTGCTCTGGATGAGACACTAAACTGAGTCCCTAACTGCCCTCTTGGGGACCTAAAAGGTCCAATGGTCCTATTTCAAAGAAGAACCAGGAGGCAGTTCGCCCCAGTGTCTTAACTAATCAACATCGGCCAATCAACATTCGTAAAACAAATCACCTGGTCATTACCTCATTACAGTTTGGGGGAGCTTAGAATGATAGAATCCCTAAAGGAGGCCATTTGGCCCATCGAGCCTGCACCGACAACAATCCCACCCTCTCCCCATAACCCCACATATTTAACCTGCTAGTCTGCCTCACACTGAGGGGCAATTCAGCATGACCAATCAACCGCACATCTTTGGACAATGGGAGGAAACCGGAACACCCAGAGGAAACCCACACAGACACGGCAAGAATATGCAAACTTCACCTAGACAGTGACCCGAGGTTAGAATCGAACCTGGGTCCCTGGTGCTGTGTGAGGCAGCAATGCTAACCAATGTGCCAACCATATCGCTGTGCACAAGTTGGCTGCTGCATTTCTTGCATTAAAACAGAAACTGAACGGCAAATAAAGTACCTAATTGGCTTTGGATGGGTTATGGGAGGTGCTATATAAATGCAACAGGTTGTCATTGAATGAAGTAAATATAGGAAAGAAAGATGAAAGCAAATTACTGCTGGGATCTGAAACAAAAACAGAAAAATGCTGGAAAGTCTCAGCAGGTCTGACAGCATCTGTGGAGAGAGAATAGAGCCAACGTTTCGAGTCTGGATGACCGTTCTTCAGAGCAGAAGACAAATGGAAATGGGATGAGATTTATACTGTTGGGGTGAAGGAGGGTGGAATTGACAAAGATGTCATAGACAACAAGACAAAGGGAGTGTAAATGGCAGCAATCATGGCTAAGAAGGGCGCTGATTGCGGCCATTAGGAGCGGACACCAGGAGGAAAATGCAAAAGAATGAAGATAAAGAAGGTGAAAGAGACAAATGGAAATCCTGTCGAGAGAGAAGAGCAGTACGACTTCAGGGTCGGCATTCCTGGAAGAGAAGTGGCAGTGAGATGGGAAAGCAAGGGTTTGAGTAGAAGATGGTGCAACAAAGGCCTGGGACCAAATTTTAGCGTGACAGGCAGAAATCCGGAGATAGGTGTAGGGGATGGGTCTGGCAACCAAGGCGTTAGGGGTAGGCCATGAGGGGGGAGGGGAGGGGGAACACACCAGGGAAGTGGGCCACGTCCTGGCCTGACTGAACGGTAATGGCCTTTTGCATGGTTTAAAAAAAACAGGAGACAACCTCCTTCTTCAAATTGGCCAAAGGACATGGAGAGCTGGAACCCGGAATAGGGCAGGAAAATGTTAGTCTTAATAAAATGTAATTGTTGCACAATAGATTTCTGTCAAGAGTTCGAATTTTAGGAAAAAAATCTCATGAAGCTTTTTCAATGCTCCTGACCCTGGTCCTGATAGAATGGAGTTGCTGGGCTTTATGGGGGTCAGTGGGATGGTGGTGTGGTGTGGTGTGGTGGGCCCCCACCCAATTTTACATACTACCCCCACCCCGCGCAAGACACACGCCCATTGGGGAGGTGCCCGTAAAATTCTGCTCCTGGAGTGGGACTGGAATTCGCAAACTTCTGTTTCAGGGGCAAGAATCCCACCCACTGAGGTACGCCTGACACAATCTAACAGGTCTTTGCAAACACAGATAATTAGTTTGCTCTTAACATTTGCTTCCGAGACTTTTCACTTACACAAATAATTATCTTGTTCCTTCTTCGGCTGCCTAGGCCCCAGCCTCTAGAATTCACTCCCGAAACCTCTCTGCTTCTCTCTCCTCTTACCTCATTCATCAACAAGCGTTTGGTCATCGAACCCAACATGGCTTGGTGGCAAATTTTGTTTGACAATGGCACGTTCAAGACACTACCTAAATGCAAGTTGTTGTTGCCATGTCTACCTGAGCAATGTTGTGGCACATTTTTAGATTAAAAGTGTTTAAAAGTGTCAACATACTTTGGGCGCGATTTTACCGGCCATTCACACCACGTTCCCGCTGCAGCGAAGTCGGAGAATGTGGCGGCCAGCCAAGACTCCGTTCACTGTGGCGAGACGGGAAAGTTTCGGCCAAAATATCCCTCCCTGAACACTGCGCCATCTTAACTGCTCTTTACATTTCAGTGTACTCTTTGAAATATTACATCATCCCTCCCTCAAAGGTTTTCTGCCTACCCAACATAAGGAGAAACTATAAATTTATTTGGCCATAACTCATCCATCCATTGCTCTTGCATCCTCAGCCCGCCAGCTGTTTTTGCCTGAATGAATTAACACAACCGCCTCTTATAAGCAAGGCCTCAGTACTCGAGCAGCTGAGCGAATCAAAACATCACTGCAGCGCCGATCCCTCTGAAAAGTAACCCTTTGTTGACTGGATTACAATTTGTATGCTGGAGCGTCCGGTGGGTCACACGCACCCCATTTCTCTGCACTCCCCCACACCTCCCCCACGCCTCCCCCCATACCTCCCCCAACCCTACATCCTTGTTACAATCAGAGGGCAGAAAGATTTAGACCTTTCATAACCTTGAGTACCTCTCCAAGTGCTTTATAGCTAATTAAGAACTTTTCACAGTGTAGTCACTGTTATAACTTGGCAGCCAATTGGCACATGGCAAGCTCCCACAAACAGCAATGTGATATTGACCAGATAATCTGGTTATAGAGATGTTGGTTGAGGGATAAAATATTGACCAGGACACAAGGGAGAAACTACCACCCCCTCCCACCCGCCCACCCACTTCTGAAGTTCTGATCAATGGTCAGACTGGGCGGCACGGTGGCACAGTGGTTAGCACATCTGCCTCACATCACCAGGGACCGGGGTTCAATTCCCAGCTTGGGTCACTGTCTGTGTGGAGTTTGCACATTCTCCCCATGTCTGCGTGGGTTTTCTCCGGGTGCTCCGGTTTCCTCCCACAGTCCAAAGATGTGCTGGTTAGGTGCATTGGCCATGCTAAATTGCCCCTTAGTGTCCCGGGATGCGTAGGCTAGAGGGACTAGCGGGGTAGTGTGTGGGATTGCAGGGATAGTGTCTAGGTGGGATTGTTGTCGGTGCAGACTCGATGGGCTGAATGGCCTCATTCTGCACTGCAAGGATTCTATGACTGCTGTTTGACCTGCCAGCTCTCTCCAGCATTTTCTATTTTTATATCAGGACTTCTCTCCTCTCTGAGGAGCCACGGGATCTTTCCCACCCACCTGAAAGGGTTTAACATCTCATCTGAAAGGCAGCGTCGCTGACAGTGCAGCATTCCCTCTGTACTGCACTGGAGTGTGTTAGACTTTATGTGCTCAAGTCTCTGGAGTGAGGTTTGAACCCATGACCTTCAGAGGCAAGAGTAGGATGGCCAGATGCCTGGATTGGTGCTGCATAATCTGGTTTTGAGTTGGTCTGGCCACCGCCCAGTACTGGACGTCTTTATATCTGGTACCGCAGCACATTTACGGCAGTGAAACCGAGTAAAGGCCTCTGTTCATTTCCTTTTTCCAACAGTTCAAAGCTACAGGGACACCAAAAGCGGGTTGGTTTTTGTATTTTTCCCCATTCCCCCCTCTTAGCTCTGTAATGTTGTCTCTCCACACAGACAGTGACCCGAGGCCGAATTGAACCCAGGTCCCTGGCACTGTGAGGCAGCGGTGTTAACCACTGTGCCACCGCGCCGCCCCAACCTCTCACCATTTAAGAAATACTCTTCATTTCTGTTTTTCCTACCAAAGTGGGTAACTTTCCACTTTATTTGCATTATATTCCATATGTCATGTTCTTGCTTATTTACTTAGCCTGTTCAAGTCTGCTTGGAGCCTCCTGCATCTTTCTCACAACCCTCATTCCCACCCAGTTTTGTGTCATCGGCAAATTTGGAAATATCACATTTGGTCCCCACATCCAAATCATTGATATAGATTGTAAACAGCTGTGGCCCCCACACTGATCCTTTCTGTACACCACTCGTAGTAACAGCCCGTCATTCCGAGAATGACCCATTTATTCCTTCACTCCATTTCCTGTCTGTGAACAAATTCTCAATCCAAACCAGTATGTTATCCCCAATCTCTTGTGCTGTAATTCTGCTTACTAACCTCCTGTGTGGGGCCTTATCCAACCTTCTGAAAATCCAAATGCACCACATCCGCTGATTCTCCTTTTTCCATTCTACAAGTAACACTCAAAAATCTCTAACAGGTTTGTCAAACATAATTTCCCTTTTATAAATCAATGTTGACACTGCCTGGGCACATTAATATTTTCTAAGTGTCTAAGTGAGGTATTGATAGAGTGGATTCTCAGAGGCTTTTACCCAGGGCTGAAATGGTTGCCACGAGAGGTCACAGGTTTAGGGTGCTGGGGAGTAGGTACAGAGGAGATGTTAGGGGTACGTTTTTCACTCAGAGGGTGGTGGATGCGTGGAATCGGCTGCCGGTAGTGGTGGTGGAGGCGGATTCGATAGGGTCTTTTAAGAGACTTTTGGATAAGTTCTTGGAAGTTAGTAAGATAGAGGGTTATAGGTAAGCCTAGTAGGTAGGGACATGTTCGGCGCAACTTGTGGGCCGAAGGGCCTGTTTGTGCTGTAGCTTTTCTATGTTCTATGTTCTAATTATACCATGCTTTTTAATAGATTCTAACATTTTCCCTCTTTTTTTTTACATTTGTTACTTCCTCGTCTGCAGGAACCTTTCCAGAATCTACAGAATTTTGAATGATGACCACCAATTTAACCATTGTCTCTATAGCCGCCTCCTTCAGCACTCTGGGATTTAGCTCATCTGATCCTGGGTATTTATCAACATGGAATCCAATTTTACTTTTGATTACTATCCCTTTATTAATAATAATTTTTTTCCGTTCTTCACTTTCACAAGCCCCTTGATTCTTTTGTATTTCTGAAAGATTTTCTGTATCTTCCTCCGTGAAGACAGACACAAACTAAATGTTCATTTTATCCATCATTTCCCTGTTCTCCATTATAATTTCTCTCATCTCTACATCTACGTATTAATGATTTGGATGAGAATATAGGAGGCATGGTTAGTAGGTTTGCAGATGACACTAAGATTGGTGGCATAGTGGGCAGTGAAGAAAGTTATCTCCAATTGCAATGGGATCTTGATCAATTGGGCCAGTGGGCTGACGAATGGCAGATGGAGTTAAATTTAGACAAATGTGAGGTGATGCATTTTGGTAGATTGAACCAGGGCAGGACTTACTCAGTTAATGGTAGGGTGTTGGGGAGAGTTACAGAACAAAGAGATCGAGGGGTACATGCTCCTTGAAAGTGGAGTCACAGGTGGACAGAGCGGTGAAGAAGGCATTCAGCATGCTTGGTTTCATTGGTCAGAACATTGAATACAGGAGTTGGGATGTCTTGTTGAAGTTGTACAAGACATTGCTAAGGCCACAATTGGAATAGTATGTGCAGTTCTGGTCACCCCATTATAGAAAGGATATTATTAAACTAGAAAGAGTGCAGAAAAGATTTACGAGGATGCTATTGGGACTTGATGGTTTGAGTTATAAGGAGAGGTTGGATAGACTGGGACTTTTTTCTCTGGAGCGTAGGAGGCTGAGGGGTGACCTTATAGAGGTCTATAAAATAATGAGGGGCATAGATAAGGTAGATAGTCAATATATTTTCCCAAAGGTAGGGGAGTCTAAAAGTCGAGGGCATAGATTTAAGGTGAGAGGGGAGAGATACAAAAGTGTCCAGAGGGGCAATTGTTTCACACAGAGGGTGGTGAGTGTCTGGAACAAGCTGCCAGAGGTAGTAGCAGATGCGGGTACAATTTTGTCTTTTAAAAAGCATTTAGACAGTTACATGGATAAGATGGATATAGAGGGATGCGGGCAATTGAGATTAGCTTAGGGGTTTAAAAAAAAGGATGGCATGGACAAGTTGGGCCGAAGGGCCTGTTTCCATGCTGTAAACCTCTATGACTCTATGATCTATGACTCTATCTCTTAATGGAACAACATTTATCTTTGCTGATCTTTTTCTTTTCACATACCTAAAGACTGCCTTTATGTTTCTCGTTAGCTTACATTCATGTTCTCATTTCCCTTTCTTCATCAGTTTCTTTGTCTTCCTTTGTTGGATTCTGAATGACTCACAATCCTCAGGCTCATCACTTTTTTTGGTGACTTTATAAGCCGCTTCCTTTGATCGAATGCAATCTTTTAACTTATTTTGTTAGCCACAATTGATTTACCTTTCCTGTTGGGCTTTTGTGTCTCAGAGAAATGTGCGTTTCCACTTCTCCCACAGTCCTCCCCATGAACTCTTGAATGAGATTTCGAATGCTAAGGGAATGCTACACTGTCAGCGGTGCTGGCTTTTGGATGAGATACTAAACCGATGCCCTGCCTGCCCTTTCAGGTGGGCGGAAAAGATCCTACAGCGGCTCTTTGGAGAAAGGCAGGGGTGTTACCCCAATTTCCTGACCAAGATTTATCCTTCATTCAACATCACTGAAAACAGCTTTTCTGGTCATTACCACACTGCTGCCTGTGGGATCTTGCTGTGCACCCAGTGACTGTCGTGATTCCATTACAACAGTAATTGCACTGCAACAGCCCTTCATTGGTTGAAAAGTGCTTTGGGGACAGCCTTGTGGTCATAAAAGGTGCCATATAAATGCAAGTCTCTCTTTCTTGCATACCTTGGAACTGCTAACATCTGGACTGAGATTACTCAAGTCATTTATGTAGGATGCCTGAAGCCAACAGCTAGGAATGACTTGCAGCTCCCCTTCCCTCTGGGCTGGACATGTATCCCACAGCATCATGTTCATGTGTAACCTGCCACACCTAGTCCACTTGCCCAGATGCCTCTAACTTTGAAATAACCCTACAGCTACCAATTCACAATATACAGCTCCCGATTGTTCACTGGTAATCTCACTACATGTGAGCTGACAGGCTATTCAACTCTGGCAGCATCACATTTAAAATGGACCCGCATACACAAGGGGCGGGGCTGCCTCACAGCGTCAGGGGCCCAGGTTCGATTCCCAGTTTGGGTCACTGACTGTGTGGAGTTTGCACATTCTCCCCATGCCTGCGTGGGTTTCCTCCGGGTGAATCATAGAAACCCTACAGTACAGAAGGAGGCCATTCGGCCCATCGAGTCTACACCGACAACAATCCCACCCCAGGTCCTATCCCCACAACCCCACACATTTACCCCGCTAATCCCTTTAACCTACACATCCCGGGACACTAAGGGGCAATTTAGCACAGCCAATGCACCTAACCCGCACATCTTTGGACTGTGGGAGGAAACCGGAGCACCCGGGAGGAAACCCACGCAGACACGGGGAGAACGTGCAAACTCCACACAGACAGTGACCCAAGCCGGGAATCGAACCCCAGGCCCCTGGAGCTGTGAGGCAGCAGTGCTAACCACTGTGCCACCGTGCCGCCCCTGGTTTCCTCCCTCAGTCCAAAAGAAGTGCTGGTTAGGCCATTGGATCGTGCTAAATTCTCCCTCAGTGTATCCGAACAGACGCTGGAGTGTGGTGACTAGGGAATTTTCACAGTAACTTCATTATGGTGTTAATGTAAGCCTACTTGTGACACTCAAATAAAAAATAAATAAATAAAATGGATCAGGAAAGCAGTAAAGAGAGGGCTGACTGATTTCTCTACTCTGAACCATGGGGCAATGAAACCTGGTGCAATAAAGCTGCCAGTGACTGGCCACTTCAGTATGGATCTGGTAGCCTTAAGGCGTTAAACTTGCTGCTTCATTTACCCATTGAGCCACTGGGGGAGCTGCAGCAACATCTATTTGAAAGAACAACAGGAAAGTGTTGGGAGGTAAATATTTTGGTACCTGAACCCAGAAGTGAAGATTCTATTGACAGGCTTGGGATTGCTCCGCTGTGACTTGTTGATGCTGTTAGCTTTGGGAGTGCAGGGCTGGTGATGCACCCACTCGGGTCAGTTGCCGATGACGTTATGAGGGAGATGGGGATCACCAGGCTCGGGTTGCTCTCGTTTTTGCTCCCTTTGGGCCTCCCCCGTCCGTGCTTGCTCTTCTTGCTGGCCTTGTGCTTCTTCTCCTTCACCGTCTCTTCCTCTTCCATCCCGGTGACCGGCTGAGGCCGCTTGTAGCCAGCGCTGCTGCTGGAAGGGCCGCCCATCCCACCGGAAGTCCTGAACTCCCCGGGTGAGCTCTCGGAGGCCTTCTTCGGGGCCGGAGGGGCGGAGGAGAAGCGGATCAAAGAGTTAAAGCCCGACAAGGTCCCTTCAGTGCCAAAAACGTCCCCTTTGGTGGTGTCGTAGGTGGCGGGACTCTGCGAGGAGTTGCGACCTGCCGTGTAAGTGTCCCCTCGGAGTTCAGGCTTGCTAAATATTCCAACCTCCTGGGCAGGCGGCAGTGAACTACTGGAGGTGCTCAGGAGACTGCCTGTAATGGAATAACAGACACACAACATTTTAAGGATAATATTTCCAGCAGTTTCTGTTTTTATTTCAGATTTCCAGCGTCCACAGTATTTCACGTTTGCAGAGTTTATTAATGCAGCTACACAGTAAACAACACACAAGCCCCCCCCCCTCTGATCCAAACTCACCCCCACCCCAAACACCACCGGCAGAAATCCGCCGCCTTCCGTTTAATAACGAGGGCCATTTTTCTTCAAAGTGTACAGTTTGTGTTTCACTCACAGTGGGGTCATTAAAGCAGCTTATTAATGTCCCATTCTCACCTTAAAACACATGCTAATCTCTAACTGTTTGTCTAAGTGGATCGCTTTAGCACCTCATTACTGGTAATTATCAGCGCCCAGCTATTCCAAGTGTCACCTCGCGCTTTTAAGAGCTTTCAATCATTTTAAATGGCGCTATTAATGTAAATATAATTTCTCTCTCAAAAAAATGTGTGTGTTAAAACCAACAGAACACCCTATTGTATGCCTGTTACTGGCTTAGCCCATGTGTTAAACACTGCTGCAAGACTGGAAACATTGCACAAGATTGTTCACGTGCCTGGAACCGCCACTGTATTTTCACACTGCATCGTTCTTTTTTAATAAGAGGTAGAAAGGTTTTGAAATGTTCCCTCAAAAACAATGAGAGTGTCACTCAAAAAACTTGTATTTATATCGACGGCACCCTGGATGTCCCGCAGTTCTTTACAGCCAACAGAGTACTTTTTGAAGAATAGTTACTGACGGGATGTAGGGCACCAAGCAACATAATCTGCGATTTCTTCATGTTGTGTGCGGATGACTTGCTGAAACGTAGGGTCCTTTAAACACTACTGCACGTCTGTGCGTCTGCAGTGACTCATGTTTGGCTTGGCCTGACAGGCACTTTCGGTTGTTGTGCAACTTAGGAGGGAAGGAACTAGTTTTAGTTTAGTTTATTTACTAATGTCACAGCAGGCTTATATTAACACTGCAATGAAGTTACTGTGAAAATCTCCCGAGTCAAAAGAAAGATTTCACTGAATTCTTCAGGCGCAGAACCAGAAAATCCCTACAGTGCAGCAGGTGGCCATTTGGCCCACTGAATCTGCATCAACTCTCCAAAAGAGCATCTTACATAAGAACATAAGAAATAGGAGCAGGAGTAGGCCATCTAGCCCCTTGAGCCTGCCCTGCCATTCAATAAGATCATGGCTGATTTGAAGTGGATCACTTCCACTTCCCCGCCTGATCCCTATAACCCCTAATTCCCTTACCGATCAGGAATCCATCTATCTGTGATTTAAACATATTCAACGAGGTAGCCTCCACCACTTCAGTGGGCAAAGAATTCCAGAGATTCACCACCCTCTGAGAGAAGAAGTTCCTCCTCCACTCTGTCCTAAACTGACCCCCCCTTTATTTTGAGGCTGTGCCCTCTAGTTCTAGTTTCCGTTCTAAGTGGAAAGAATCTCTCCATCTCTACCCTATCCAGCCCCTTCATTATCTTATAGGTCTCTATAAGATCCCCCCCTCAGCCTTCTAAATTCTAAATTACCCAGCCTCCCCCCTCGGCCCTATCCCCATGCATTTACCATGGCTAATCCAGCTGCACATCTTGGGACACTTAGGGGCAATTTAGCATGGGCAATCCGCACAATTTGCACATCTTTGGAAGGAGGCCGTTTGGCCCATCATGTCTTCAAATAAGCATTATGACTTAATGCCACTGTCTTTTTCCCGTACTCGGTACATTGTTTCTATTCAATCTAACGCCCTCTTGAACCCCATTGAACCCGCCTCCATCACACTTCCAGGCAGTGTTTTCCTGACCTACCCACTCGCTGTGTGAAAAGGGTTATTTTCCACATCACATCTGTTTCTCCTGCAAATCACTTTAAATCTGTGCCCTCTCTTTCTAAGCAGGAACAGTTTCTCTCTATCTACTCTTTCCAGCTCCCTCAGAATTTTGAGCATCTCTATCAAATTTCCTCTTAGCCGCCTTCTCTCCAAAGAGAGCAGTCTCAACCTCTCCAATCCATCCTCATCACTGAAGTTTCTCATCCCTGGAACCATTCTTGTAAACCTCTTCTGCGCTCTCTCCAATGTGTTCACATCCTTCCTATAGAGTGGCACCCAGAACTGTACACAACAATACTCCAGCTGAGGTCTAACTAGTGTCTCATATAATTTCAGCATAACCTCCTTGCTCTATTCTCCTATTAATAAAGCCCAGAATACTAAATGCTTTATTAACTGCCCACTCCACCTGTTCTGCTGCCTTCAATAATCTATACACTTATACACCCAGGTTCCTCTGCTCCTGCACCCCCTTAAGAACTGTACCCTTTGTTTTCTATTGCCTGTCCATTACTTCCTAACATAATGTATCATCTCACACTTCTCCGAACTGAACTTCATCTGCCCACTCCACCAACTTGTCCATGTCCTTTTGAAGTTCTACACCGTCCGCCTCACAGTTTACAATACTTCCAACTTTTGTATCATCTGCAAACTTTGATACTATCCCAGGCACCAAAATCTAGATCATTGAGCTATATCAGGTAAAGCAAGGATCCCAGTACCAAACCCTGGGGAACTCCACTACAAACCTTGCATTTATATAGCACCTTTCATTACCACTGGGCTTTCAAATGAAGTACTTTTGAAATGTAGCCACAGTTCCAATTTAAGAAAATGTGACAGCCAATTTGTGCACAGCAAGCTCCCACAAACAATAATTTGATAACAACCAGATAATCCGTTTTAGTGATGTTGAGGGTGGCACGATGGCACAGTGGTTAGCACTGCTGCCCCGCAGCACCCGAGTTCAATTTAAGCCCTGGGTGTTTGTCTGTGTGGAGTTTACACATTCTCCCTGTGTCTACATGGGTTTCCTCCGGGTGCTCCGGTTTCCTCCCACAGTCCAAAGATGTGCTGGTTAGGTGGATTGGCCATGTTAAGTTGTCCCTTAGTGTCCCAAGCTGTGTAGATTAGGGGGATTAGTGGGGTAAATGTGTGGGGTTACGGGAATAGGGTGGGTCTGGGTAAGATGCTCCATCGGAGATGGGCCAAATGGCCTCCTTCTGCACAGGAAGGATTCTATGACTAACAGTTAAATATTGTCCATCAGGATGGAGGTAACTCCCCTGCTCTTGTTCAAAATAGAGACATTTTGTCCACCCGAGAGGGGTAAATGGAACCTCAGTTTAATGTCTTATCTGAAAGACAACATACCTGACTGTGCAGCACTCCCCGCGCCCCCCCTCCCGCCCCCAGACTGCACTGGAGTATAAGCCTTTATCTTTGCATTGAAGTTCTGGAAGGAGATTTGAACCCAGGAACTTGTAACTCAGAGGTGAGTGCCTTTGCTGACCTAACTCTGGAACTGAGTCCAGGCGAGAGGTGAGCTTAAGGATTTATTGAGGAGATACAGAGGACCCACTTCTTCTGGTGGGAGGGATCCAAGACAAGGTGGCAGAAGCTTAACATTACAGCTCGTGAAGGAAATCTGGAACCACTTCTTCACACCAAGGGCAATAGAAATTTGCAACTCTTTCCCCCAAAAGGCTGTGGATGCTGAGTGTTAAATAATGCTTTTAAAACAGAGATCAGTCGATATTTACTGGCTAAGGGTATTGACAGACCTAGTGCCAAGTCAGGACAATGAAGCTGAGGTACAGACCAGCCATGATCGGATTGAATAGCAGAGTGGGCCTGAGGGGTTTAATAGCTATTCCTAATGTTCCTACCAGACCACAAAAAACTACAAAGGGTCATGAACGAAGCCCAGTCCATCACGCAAACCAGCCTCCCATCCATTGACTTTGTCTGCACTTCCCGCTGCCTCGGAAAAGTAGCCAGCATGATTAAGGACTACATGCACCCCGGACATACTCTGTTTCCACCTTCTTCCGTCGGGAAAAAGACTCAGAAATCTGAGGACACATACCAACCGACTCAAGAACAGCTTTTTCCCTACTGCCAGACTTTTGAATGGACCTATCTCGCATTAAGTTGATCTTTCTCTACACCCCAGCTATGACTTTAACACTGCATTCTGCACCCTCTCCTTTCTTTCTCTATGAATGATATACTTTGTCTGTTTTAGCGCACAAGAAACAATACTGTTCACTGTACACTAACGCAAGTGACAATAATAAATCAAATCAAAAATCACTGATCTGTGTTCTAAACGGCCACTACATTTGTTTACATAATAGGTTGGCACAGTGGTTAGCACTGCTGCCTCACAGTGCCAGGAACTCGGGTTCAATTCCCTGCCTTATGTCACTGTCTGTGCGGAGTCTGCATGTTCTCCCCATGTCTGCGTGGGTTTCCTTTGGGTGCTCCGGTTTCCCCCCTCAGTCCGAAAGACGTGCTGGTTAGGTGCACTGGCCGTGCTATATTCTCCCTCAGTGTAACCCGAACAGGCGCCGGAGTGTGGCGACTAGGGGATTTTCACAGTAACTTCATTGCAGTGTTAATGTAAGCCTACTTGACTCAAATAAACAAGTAAAAAAAAAAACTGCACTTCAACATGGTTCGTCATCGGAAAGGTAAAATAAAGTATCAGATGATGTATGCCTTTTAACTTTGAAGTTTCCCATTGCAAACATCCTGGTCAGATATTTTCCTGTCCAAACTAATATGGCTTTGCTTGCAACATTTCATAAGTAGTTCACAAGCTGCCAATTGCTCTGCAAGGCCCACGGGGTGTGAAAGGAGTTCCATGCAAATTCCTTCAACTGAACTGTCGGAGCACGAATGCCTGGCAGGTGAAGGAAGTGTCAGGGGAAAGGGCTGAGTGAGTACATCAGGTATGAATTAAAACAGAGTCAACACAACATACAGAGGAACTGTTCCCATTTGGTACAAGGGTTGAGAACCAATTTAAAGGATTAAAAACAGAAAACGCTGGAAAAGCTCAGCAGCATCTGTGGAGGGAGAAACAGAGTTGACGTTTCGAGTCCTCAGGATCCTTCTTCAGTTTAAGGGGTTTGGCAAAGGGCTGGTGGCAACATGGGAAAACCTTTTCTTTAAAAATAAACTGCAGCGAGTGGTTAGGATCTGGAACACATCGCCTGAGAACGACTTTCACAAGTGATTTCGATAAACACCTGAACAGAAAAGCTTTGCAGAGTTACAGGGAAAGGGAGTTGTTCTTCATAGAAATCATAGAATTCCTGCAGTGCAGAAGAGGCCATTCAGCCCATCGAGTCTGCACTGACCCTCTGACAGAGTATCTTATCCAGTCCCTCTCCCCCCGCCCTATCCCCATAGGCCCACACATTTCCCATGGCTAATCCCCCTAACCTACACATCGTGGGACACTAAGGAGCAATTTAGTATGGTCAATCCACCTAACCTGCACATCTTTGGACTGTGGGAGGAAACTGGAGCACCTGGAGGAATCCCACGCAGACACGGGGAGAATGTGCAAAATCCAGAGACAGCGACCCAAGGCCAGAATTGAACCTGGGTCCTTGGAGTTATGAGGCAGCAGTGCTAACCACAGTGCCACCATGCCACCCATTCTTACTGAGAGCTGGCATGGGTAGGACAGGATGAGCAATCTTCTCCTGTGCGGTTACCATTTTATAATTCAATAATACAAGCAACAAAACCTGAATCTGATATTTATATAGAATCATAGAATCCCTACAGTACAAAGGAGGCCATTTGGCCCATCGAGTCTGTACCGTCCACAATCCCTCCCAGGCCCTATTTCCATAACCCCACACATTTACCCTGCTAATCCTCCTGACACTAAGGGTCAATTTAGCATGGCCAATCCACCTAACCCACACTGTGGACTGTGGGAGGAAACCGGAGCACCCGGAGGAAACCCACGCAGACACGGCGGGAACGTGCAGACTCCACACAGAGAGTCACCCGAGGCCGGAATTGAACCTGGGACCCTGGCGCTGTGAGGCAGCAGTGCTAACTAACCACTGTGCCACCGTCCCACCCAATATATCATATTGTTTGTCCTTTATTTTCTTATTCATTCACAGGATGTGGGCATTTATTGCCCATCCCCCAAGTTTAACTGGTGTGGTTTGCTGGGCAAATTCAGGGAGAATCAACAATGTTAGTGTGGGGCTGGAGTCACATATAGGTCAGCCCGGGGCAGGCTTCCTTCCCTAAAAGGACATTTGCGAACCAGCTGGGCTTTTTGAACAATCTAACGGCTCCCTGGCTAGCTTTACTAATATCCGGTCATTGTTTCAACTTCAATCCAAATTTTCAAAAGGACATTGTGGGATTTGACTTCTGGTTCTGTGGACGAGAGGTCACAGTCTTAGGATAAGGGGTAGCAAATTTAAAACAGAGTTGGAGGAGAAACTACTTCTCCCAAAGGGTTGTGAATCTGTAGAATTTGCTACCCCAAAGTGCGGTGGATGCTGGGACAGTGAGTAAATTTATGGAGGAGTTAGACAGATTTTTAACTGGTAATGGGTTGAAGGGAGAAGGCAGAAAAATGTGGATGAGGAGCATATCAGCCATGATCGAATGGCGGAGCAGACTCGATGGGCCGAATGGCCTAATTCTGCCTCTATATCTTATGAACTTATTATGAGTGCAGTAACTGAATGGCCACAGACCCTTTGAACGGTCTACCATCTAAGTGATGGGGTGTCCCAGCCCAAACACATCAGGGTCAGCAAATGGATGGCTAAGATCCCAATGTTCGGGATTTCCAACGGAGCTTTTAGCACACAGGACTCACAACAGTGGAACAATTCAAATCCTCTGAGGAGACCTGAATTGGGAAGTTTTTAAGAAACAGTGACAACAAACTAAAAGACAACTATCTTTCTACCAAGTGTTGCAAAAGGTTTGCAACACAGGAACAGGCCATTTGGCTCAACTAGCTTACGTTGGTGTTTATGCTTCACATGAGCTTCCTCCCAGCCCGCACCTCAATTAACACCCGCTTCTGTCCCTTTCTCCTTCATATTTTTATTTATTTTTCCTTTAATTGAATTTCTGTTATTTGCCTCAACTACTCCTTGAAGTTGCGAGTTCTACATTCATAGAATAGAATCATAAAATTCCTACAGTACTGAAGGAGGCCATTCGGCCCCTCGGGTCTGTACTGACCACAATCCCACCCAGGCCCTATTCCTGAAACCCTACACATTTACCCTGCTAATCCCCTGACACTATGGGGCAATTTAGCGTGACCATCCAGCTAACCCACACATCTTTGGACTGTGGGAGGAAACCGGAGCACTTGAAGGAAAACCCACGCAGACACGGGGAGAATGTGCAAACTCCACACAGTCACCAGAAACCGGAATTGAACCCGGGACCCCGGCGCTGAGGCAGCAGTGCTAACCATTGTGCCACCGTGCCGCCCCACTCTAATCCATTCTAACCACTCGGAGTAAAGAATTCTCTCCTGAATTCCGAATTGGATTTACCAGTGATAATCTTATATTTATCATAGAATCCTACAGTGCAGAAGGAGGCCATTCAGCCCATCGAGTTTGCACCAACCACAATCCCACCCAGGCCCTAACCCATAATCGCATGCATTTACCTTCACTAGTCTCCCTGACACTCAGGAGCAATTTAGCATGGCCAATCACCTAACCTGCACGTCTTTCAGACTGTGGGAGGAAACCCACGCAGACACGGGGAGAATGTGCAAACTCCACACAGACAGTGACCCAAGCTGGGAATTGAACCCGGGTCCCTGAAGCAGCAGTGCTAACCACTGTACCCGCCCTTGGTTCTGGCCTTGCCCACTCACGGAAACATCTTCACTATGTCTACCCTATCAGATCCTTTGTGACGCTCTCTATCAGCTCCTCGCTGAGGAAGCAAGTTATCAAAGGACAATTTGTCAAATGTGAGCCACAGTCAGGACATTCCGACTCTGCGGGATTGACTCAACACTTCTGCGTTGGAGAGGGAAGTTGATTGGACTTGCATGCTTGATTAGTTTACAGTAATTGTTGTTCGATTTATTTTTATGTATTAGTGTCACAAATAGGTTTACATCAACACTGCAATGAAGTTACTGTGAAAATCCTCTAGTCACCACACTCCAACGCTTGTTCGGGTACACAGAGAGAATTTAGCACGGCCAATGCACCTAACCAGCCCATCTTTCTTTGATTTGATTTATTATTCTCACATGTATTAGTATACAGTGAAAAGTATTGTTTTTTGTGCGCTATGCAGATGAAGCATACCATTCATAGAGAAGGAAAGGAGAGAGTGCAGAATGTAGTGTTACGGTCGTAATTTAAGTTAAAGTTTATTTATTAGTCACAAGTAGGCTTACATTAACACTGCAATGAAGTTACTGTGAAAATCCCCCCAGTCACCATACTCCAGTGCCTGTTCAGGTACACGGAGGGAGAATTTAGCATGGCTAATTCACCTAACCAGCACGTCTTTCGGACTGTGGGAGGAAACTGGAGCACCCGGAGGAAACCCACAGACATGGGAAGAACATGTAGACTCTGCACAGATAGTGGCCCAAGCCAGGAATCAAACCCGGGCCCCTGGCGCTGTGAGGCAGCAGTGCTAACCACTGTGCCACCGTGCTGCCCTGTATAGTAATCAGGAGCAGGAATGAAGGACTTGTGGTGCAGTGGCAGCGTCCCTACCTCTGGGTGAGAAGCTCCAGGTTCAAGTCCCAAGGCAGGACTGGTTGGCCATGCGAGGAGTGTTCAGGATGTGGTTCAGTGGGCCAATAATCCATCCATCGCCTCACCATTATTCCCCAAAGGAAAAAACTCGTGCGTGAAGCTACGCTGAAGAAAAGTAGTGGGAATTCTGCTTAATCCCCTTCCCTCCCCGTCTCAACCCCCCTGGAGTTATGACTAAATAGAAGCCCCCTACAAGCAGCTGGGCTGGGAACAGCGAGCTGTGGAGGGAGCCCGGCCCCTCACTGATCCTCCAGCTCCATTCTACCTCAGAACAGAACAGTGTTCATGTCAACTCAGCCATGCAATGCTGCCTGAGCGCTTACTGCAGACAGGACAGAGGCTGATTGACAGCGGATTACAAGGACCGTAATCCAATCAAAGGGCTCAGATGACATCACAAGAATCCCACGAGATGAAACTTCAACCCGTCTGTTCATCAGCCGGGTCTCGAGACGAGATTACTGCCTGCAATCCTGACAGACATCTCCAAACACTTCAATTACATAGCGTTTAAGAAACAATGCAACTTCCTTCTGCACTGAACTCGAAAGCCATGGAGCTGGACCACACAGCTCCTTGCTTATGTTGGGAGGTGTGAATTATAGCAAGATTTGCATTCTCTCACAGTCACATGCTGCGTTATACTTTCCCCTCATCTTGAATCCCATCGCGAGATGCTAAATAGTCTGGGTCTGTAACCAACAGAGAAAATGTTGGAAAATCTCAGCAGGTCTGGCAGCATCTGTAAGGAGAGAAAAAAGCTGATGTTTCAAATCCAGACGACCCTTTGTCAAAGCTGTGGGTCTGTGTTCCTTGGAGTTTAGAAGAGTGAGAGGAGACCTTATTCAAACAGACAAGATCCTGAGGGGAAAATCTCAGCAGGTCTGGCAGCATCTGTAAGGAGAGAAAAGAGCTGACGTTTTGAGACTAGAAAGCTTTGACAAAGGGTCATCTGGACTCGAAACGTCAGTTCTTTTCTCTCCTGACAGATGCTGCCAGACCCGCTGAGATTTTCCAGCATTTTCTCTTTTGGTTTCAGATTCCAGCATCCGCAGTAATTTGCTTTTATTAAGATTCTGAGGGGGCTTGATAGGGTGGATTGTGAGATGCTTTCACTCGTGGGAGAGTCTCAAACAAGGGGGGACATAGCGACAAGATAAGGGGCTGGTCATTTAAAACTGAGGTGCGTAGAAATTTCTTCCTGTGAGACTGGTGAATCTCTGGAATTCTCTGCCCCAAAGGGTGGTGGAGGCTGGATCGTTAGGAGTATTTAAAGTGGAGGTGGATAAATATTTGATAGATCAGGGAATAGAGGGGTATTGTGGAATGGCAGAGAGGAGGAGTTGAGGCCGGCATAGATCAGCCATGATCGTATTGAATGGCGGGACAGGCTTGTAGGGCCTTGTGGCCCACTCCTGCTTCTATTTCTGGCATTCTTGTGTTGTGAAGGACAGAACATCAGAGCAGGAACTAATACAATAACCAAAAGACTGCTAGAAGCTGGAACTCTGACCCTTCAACAACTGTTCAGTCATCAATCTGAAACATTACCACTTTCTCTCCACAGACACTGCCAGACCCCATGAGAATTTCCAGCTTTTTCTGTTTTCTTAAACAGGAGTAGAAGTTGGCCATTCAGCCCCTCAAGTCTATTCTGCCAATCAATTAGATCATGGCTGATCTGTATCTCAATTGAAATTTATCTTAATTGAATTTCATTGAAGCATACAAAATTCTTAACGGGACTTTCGGAGTATTTCACAGATTCATAGAATCCCTACAGTACAGAAGGAGGCCATTCAGCCCATCGGGTCTATACTGACCACATCCCACTCAGCCCCTATTCCCGTAACCCCACATATTTACCCTGCTAATCCCTCTGACACTAGGGTCAATTTAGCATGGCCCATCAACTTAACCTGCACATCTTTGGACACTGGGAGGAAACCAGAGCACCCGGAAGAAACCCACGCAGACACGGGGAGAATGTGCAAACTCCACACAGATGGTGACCCGGGGCTGGAATTGAACCCAGGTCCCTGGCGCTGTGAGGCAGTGCCACCATGTCACTGTGTCACCACTGTGCCACCATGCCACCCCATATTTGTCAAGAATGTTTCTCTGGTTGAAGAATCTAGAACTGAGGGTCTCTTCTTTCAGGGGGTTGTGAATCTTCTGGAATGCTCTACGCCAGAGAGATATGGAGGTCCAGTCATTGAATAAAGTCAAGCTTGTGACGGACTGGTTCTTGAACAATAGGGGAGTCAAAGAGTTATGCGGAACAGGCAGGAAAGTGGAATGCGGGAGAAAATCAGATCAAACATGATCTTACTGAGTGGCGGAGCAGGCTTGAGGGGCCAAATGGCCTACTTCGACATAGAAAACAGAAGCAGGCGTAGGCCATTCGACCCTTCGAGCCTGATCCGCCATTCATTAGGATCATAGCTCATAATCAAATTCAATACCCTGATCCCCCCCCCACCACATATCCCTTGATCCCTTTAGCCCCAAGAGCGACATCTAATTCCTTCTTGAAATCAGACAATGTTTTGTACTCAACCACTTTCTGTGGTAGTGAATTCCACACATTCACCACCCTCTGGGTGAAGAAATTTCTCCTCACCTCAGTCCTAAAGGTTTAACCCATTATCCTCAAACTATGACCCCTAGTTCTGGCAAGCTGCACTTGTTCCCACAATTACTCTTGTTCCTACAGTCTCAAGATAAGAAGTTGGCCATTTAAGACTGAGATTACAAGAACGTCCTTCAATCAGAGGGTGATAAGTCTTTGGAATTCTTTACCCCAGAGGGTTGTGAATCCTCAATGAGAATACTCAAGATGGAGATGAATTTTAGGCACGAAAGTAATTAAGGTTTATTGGACTAGAGTGGAAAGTGAGATTAAGGTAGAAGATCAGACATAATCCTATTGAATGGCGGGAGCTGGCTGGAAGAACTGAATTATACTACCCTACATTTTCATAACTCTACCGAGCCGCAACTGGCCAACAGACAGCAATTAGAATGAGGTTATGCATTTTCTATGACTGATACTCTTGTCAACTTCAGTAGCTGCTGCAGCAGTGACGCAGTTTGTAAATATTAACTGAAACGGACAGACTGGATCACATTAGGTTCGACCCACCAAATATATCGAGTTAGCTGATCTCAACCAGGGCAGCAATAGACATGAGCCAATTGACAACAACAACTTTGCAAAATGCCCAAGTCTTGACATTAGACGAGAACTGGATTCAAAAAGTGATGCCAACTACAGTCAAACAGCAATTGAGATTTACTGCCAAACACATGAGGAATGGCTATTTTTACTGAGTGCAGGGCAACTGTGACCACACACGGAACTGTGACTCAGTTCCCGATACGATTGCAGGTGAGGAGCGGTGAAAATCGATGCTAGTTCACGTCTGCAGAAATTCCAGGGCTACAGGTGGTGAAGAAGGCATATGGTATGCTTGCCTTTATAGGACGGGGTATAGAGTATAAAAGCTGGAGTCTGATGATGCAGCTGTATAGAACGCTGGTTAGGCCACATTTGGAGTACTGCGTCCAGTTCTGGTCGCCGCACTACCAGAAGGACGTGGAGGCGTTAGAGAGAGTGCAGAGAAGGTTTACCAGGATGTTGCCTGGTATGGAGGGTCTTAGCTATGAGGAGAGATTGGGCAAACTGGGGTTGTTCTCCCTGGAAAGACGGAGAATTTGTGCACAGCAAGATCCCACTAACAGCAATGTGATAGTGAGCAGATAATCGATTTCAGTGATGTTAATAAATATTGGAGGGACACTGGGATGTCAGTTTTAATATCTCAGAAAGACGGCACCTCCATTAGTGCAGCAGCCTCTCAGTGTACTGCGGCAGCACTGCCTAGGTGTTTATAAGTGACGTTTGAACCCACAACCTTCTGACTCAGACGCAGGCAGTCTGATCTGACACTGATGACGCTCACACTGCTGATTTCCTAGACTTTGCAGAAGGCCTTAAAGATATTTTTGGGGAGGCTGTTCGGGGCTTCCTGCCGCAGCAGTGTGGCTTCTCTCAGCTGGGCCGGCAGCTGCAAACTTCTGTTTCAATTTGTGTGGGTGAGTGACTGTGCGTGTGTTCACGTACGTACCGGGGCGTTTGTGCATGTGTTGGTTGAAGGAGGTAGACAGGAGAGTGTTGATGCATTTCATCTGTTTCTGACATAGTTCAGGAATAGAACATAGAAAAGCTACAGCACAAACAGGCCCTTCGGCCCACAAGTTGCGCCGAACAATTTCCTTACCTTCTCGGCTCATCTATAACCCTCTATCTTACTAACCTCCATGAACCTATCCAAAAGTCTCTCAAAAGACTCAATCGAATCTGCTTCCACCACCACTACCGGCAGCCGATTCCACGCACCCACCACCCTCTGAGTGAAAAACTTAGTCCTAACATCTCCTCTATACCTACTCCCCAGCACCCTAAACCTGTGTCCTCTTGTGACAACCATTTCAGCCCTGGGTAAATGCCTCTGAGAATCCACTCTATCAATACCTCTCAACATCTTATACACCTCTATCAGGTCACCTCTCATCCTTCGCCTCTCCAAGGAGAATAGACCTAGCTCTCTCAACCTATCCTCATAAGGCACATCACTTAATCCCGCAACATCCTCGTGAATTTCCTCTGCACCCGTTCTATGACTTCCACATCCTTTCTGTAATGAGGCGACCAGAACTGGGCACAGTACTCCAGGTGGGGTCTGACCAGGGTCCTATACAGCTGCAGCATTATCTCCCGATTTCTAAACTCAATTCCTCTATTGATGAAGGCCAGTAATCCATACGCCTTCTTAACCACAGCCTCTACCTGCGACGCCGCTTTGAGCATCCTACGAACCCGGACCCCAAGTTCCCTCTGTTCTTCCACACTGCCAAGCGCCTTACCCTTAATATTATATTCTTCCATCCTATTCGACCTGCCAAAATGAACCACCACACACTTATCTGGGTTGAAGTCCATCTGCCACTTCTCCGCCCAGTCTTGCATCTTATCTATGTCTTGTTGCAACTGCTGACATCCCTCTACACTATCCACAACACCTCCAACCTTTGTGTCATCAGCAAACTTGCCAACCCATCCTTCCACTTCCTCATCCAGGTCATGAAGCCCAGGTAATGGTCACACACTTTGTGCTTCACTTTACTTTTTGATTTGGATTTGGAGAGGCCAGTGTCCACTTTGACCCACTCCCCTGGCCAGGGCTCTGACCCTCTCCCCTGGCCAGGGCTCTGACCCACTCCCCTGCCCAGGGCTCTGACCCACTCCCCTGCCCAGGGCTCTGACCCTCTCCCCTGCCCAGGGCTCTGACCCTCTCCCCTGCCCAGGGCTCTGACCCTCTCCCCTGCCCAGGGCTCTGACCCTCTCCCCTGCCCAGGGCTCTGACCCTCTCCCCTGCCCAGGGCTCTGACCCTCTCCCCTGCCCAGGGCTCTGACCCTCTCCCCTGCCCAGGGCTCTGACCCACTCCCCTGCCCAGGGCTCTGACCCACTCCCCTGCCCAGGGCTCTGACCCACTCCCCTGCCCAGGGCTCTGACCCTCTCCCCTGCCCAGGGCTCTGACCCTCTCCCCTGCCCAGGGCTCTGACCCTCTCCCCTGCCCAGGGCTCTGACCCTCTCCCCTGCCCAAAGCTCTGATCATCTTTCCTAATTTCTCCTTCCAAGACTCAATGTCAAGTTTTGTTTTACAACATCCTACAAAATGCCTTTGGATGTTTCACTACATTAAAGATATTTTATAAATATCAGCTCCTATTGTTGATATTTCCATCCATTCGCACAACCTCGTCGATATGCTGAATCCCATTCTACCCTGTGTACCATCCTTACATATCATCAATTCTAATGCCCATTTCATTTTATCTTTCCCCCTTTTTCTTCATTCTTCTTGGGAGTTTTTAAAATTGTATTCATTTGTGGGACATGGGTGTCACCGGCTGGGCCAGCATTTATTGCCCATCCCTAGTTGCCCTCGTGTACGTGGCAGCCCTTATGTTGCTGGGCTAGCGAACTGGAGACCTCGCCCAATAATTCAGAGAATGGGAGTTCACATCATTGCTGTGACAACTTGAGAATTTGAATTTGGTTAAAAAAGAAAACTGGAAATAAAAAAAACCAGCTCAGTAAACAAGTGACCATGAAGATGTCAGATTGTCATAAAAACCCAACTGGTTCAACCGTCCTTTGATGGAAGGAAACCTCTCACTTACAGCAGGTGCAGACCCACGTGTAAGTCCAAGTTACAGACCATTTCATAATGATCTGGGACGTTAAGGGTGCTATATAAATGAATGCAGGTGTTAAATGTCCCCCAAAGTGGCCCAGTATGTCGCACGAGTTGTTTCCAACTACCCCTTAGCAGACTGAATCAAAACTTTGGCACTCCCTCCCTAACATCTACACCACATGGACTGCAGTGTTTCAAACAACATCGGGTTGCTCTCACGGGGCAATCAGAGATGGGCAATAAATGTTGGCTTTGCCGGCGACACCTGCATCCCACGAGTTAAAAAGAAATTCCAACTGCAGATGGTACCTTGCTGAAATGGACTTGCGGATGAAACCGTGGCAACACCGGCCGTGCTCTTCCCTGGCTTTCGTCCCCTTTGGCTGGAGCCATGACTGGGAGCCTTCTTCCCTTTGACCTCCGACCTGGCGACCTCTGCCGTCTCCTTCCCGCTCGTGTGCGTCGCAGATGCTCCCTGGAAATGTTTATTGGTAAAGGGAGCTGTGGTTTCATCCAAACCTCTCAAGGTCCCTGACATGTAGTTGTGACTGCTGCTGCTGCCAGCAGTTGTGCAAGTCTGATAGTTATTAGTTAGATAAAACAAAAGGGGAACAAAAACAACAGCGCAGAAACTTCTCATTAGTTCTTTTTTTTTAAAAAAGAAAATAATTTCAGTCTTAGAATTGGCCTGTAGGGCCAGAGAAACAGCTGGAATTACCAAACAGAACAGATGTGCAATGCACCAGAGGCACTTTAAAATTTCAGGGGAAGAATTCAAGCAAAATTTTAAATAAGGAAGTTTTGATTTACGCCATAAGATTAAAGCATCTCTTGTCAAACAGGTAAGTCACTGATGAGTAAAAGCTGTTGCAGGAGAGTGCCGTGAATGAACTGCGCTACAAAAGGCTACTTTATAATTATACCCATTATCAAATACCTTGGTGAAAACTTATACCTGTCGTATTTCTGGATCAATTTTGCACAGAATCACAAGGTTGCTAATCGGCCCACAGAATCTCACAGCCTCCCAGTCCCCTTTCAAATATTTCCCCGTCAAATATGTATCCAATTCCTTTTCGAAATTTACTGTTAAATCAGCTCCCACCTCCCTCTCGGACACGGGGGACACAAGAGGAGCACGGGTTAATTGTCCAATCGCACTGTCCTGTAGCCTGCAGCCTGCAAAGAGGGTGTAGGCAAGGGAGATGGCACAACAGAGGTGTAGCCTTCTCTCTGAACCACAGCCCACTGGCACGCAAGGGCAAATTTCAGTGAATTTATCCCATCGATTTTAAAATTAACTCAACAGTTCCATCTTTAGTAACTTCTATGAAGTGAACAGAGCCGAAACAGGCCACTTGCTCCACGCTCTGCATGAGCTTCCTGCCAGTTGCCTTCATCTAAGTCCAGCAGCATAACCTTTTATTCCGTTCCCTTTGCGTGTTTATCTCACTTCCCCTCAATATGCATTGATACTATTTACTGCTTGTGGTAATGAGTTCCACATTCTAGCCAGCCTATGGGCATAGAAGTTTCTTCAGAACTCCCAATTGAAATTTTGGCGACTCTCTTATATTGAAGGGGGGGCACCTTGTGGCACAGTGGGTAGCCCAACTGCCTCGGGGTCAGAAGCTCCGGGTTCGAGTCCAACTCCAGGACTTGTTGGCCAAGGAAGGTGAACTTACATAATGCAGCCAGACAGGTTAAGCATCAGCCTGCAAATCCCTTCAAACTCAGGCAGTAAGAGCAACGTCAACTGCTGATCATCCAAGTGATGGAATGAAAGTTGGAGTCTCGCCATCACTATTCATAGCTCCTGGCTACAACATGCAGGCATCATAGAATCCCTACAGTGCAGGAGGAGGCTTTTCGGCCCATCGAGCCTGCACCAACAACAATCCCATCCAAGCTCTATCCTTCTAACCCCATGTATTTATTTGTCTGCTGGTCCCCCTGACACTAAGGGGCAATTTAACATGGCCAACCCGCCTAACCCGCACATCTTTGGAGTGTGGGAGGAAACCGGAGCACCCGGAGGAAACCCATGCAGGCACGGGGAGAATGTGCAGGCTCCACACAGACAGTGACCCAAGGCCGGAATCGAACCCGGGTCCCTGGCGCTGTGAAGCAGCAGTGCTAACCACTGTGCCACCGTGCCGCCCATAAAGGTAAAAGTGCATGTTGCCACAGCATCCTCGGACACCCTGAGTGAACTGTAAGACAACACTACCACCAGCTTACACTGCTTACCCACAGTGGAAACATCTCTATGGTTGACCCAACCCCCTCATAATCTTAAAAGCCTCTATTAGATTATTCCTCAGCCTACTTAGCACAAGGCTCTCACTAACCCAGCACAAACCAAAGTTTCAAATTCAGGCTGCCTCATCTGTGCAGTTCAATAAACATCTCAACTGGTGCTTTTCCTTCCTGAGCCATTGTAGGACCTGGCACCCTGACTGTGTTACCCCACCAACCCCTGCCATAGCCCTGAGAATCCACTTTCACTAACGTCAATAGTTATATTAAATTGCATTCTGTGCATATATTTCACCAGGTAACATCTGAAAGAAGCATTCTTATAAGCATCATTACGGCACTCTCCAATACAACATACAACATTGTACATAGTCTATTGGACAGACAGTATGAAGACATTCCCACTGCTGGATATTTTCATGTTACTCAGGTTTTGTACAGTCAGAACCCAAAGATCTCTTTCCTTCCATGTGTTACATGCATCATTGTCGATAGAATGAGTTGGCTGTTGTGTCTGATTCCCAACAACCTCCGATATTTCTTCCAAATAAAGATTAAATGTTGGACAGTTTAAGGGATTGCACATTTAAGGGGCGGCAGAGTGGGTTAGCACTGCTACCTCACAGCGCCAGGGACCCGGGTTCGATTCCCAGCTTGGGTCACTGTCTGTGCGGAGTCTGCACGTTCTCCCCGTGTCTGCGTGGGTTTCCTCCGGGTGCTCCGGTTTCCTCCCACAGTCCCAAAGATGTGCTGGTTAGGTGGATTGACCATGCTAAATTGCCCCTTAGTGTCAGTGGGACTAGGTAGGGTAAATCCATGGGGTTATGCGGATAGGGCCTGGCTGGGATTGTAGTCAGTGCAGACTCGACGGGCTGAATGGCCTGCTTCTGCAATGTAGGGATTCTATTTTCACACACAGCAAGATGAAAATGACAATGAAGGTACAAGGTATCTTACAACAGGTGCCAAAGCACCGGGACACAAGGGCACCAGCAATAGGTTCCACCTTAGATGGGGTAATAAGAAGGAATATTTTCACATATTGAATGGGTTATCAAGAGGGGAAGAGACTGTCACAGTATTTACCAGCCAATTAGATAAACACTTGAAGGGGAAGAATGCTAATGGATACAGCCAATAGGCCAGATAAAGGGAGTAGAGACTTAAGTTTGATGCGGAACCAGAGCCATTCTCAGTCAACTGGTCTCCTATGGAGCTAACATTTCAATCTTTCAGGACAAGTTTGACAAGTCTTCAGCTGCCTGAACACCAGGTGTAGGGAAGTAAACTGAGAGGCACTGATGATACATGTCTTCATTTGGGCGGGTTGAAGTTCAATGGGCCTAGGGGCTGTTTGCTTTGTAGCATCAACACTCACTCACCTTTTCTGTTGTCACAGTAACCGTGTTAACAACTGCGTTCAAAGATTCTGTAGCTTTCTTCAGTTTCTGCTTTGGCCGCTCCCTGTCCTTCCGACTCTGCAGATTAAAAGTGCACAATCTGCTTCACAAAACTTGCATTTATACGACATCTTTAACATATTAAACCCCCTCCCTCTCCCAGGCGCTTCTCAGGTGCGGTATCAGGTGAAACTCAACACCGAGGCAGATCAGGAGATAGCAGGATAGATTTGGTCAAAGAGGTAGTTTGTAAAGATCTTAAAGAAAACAAGAAGGGAGAGGTTGAGGGATGGAATCCCAGGGCTTAGGGTCCAGACAACTAAATTCACAGTTGCCAATTGGTGGCGCGATTAAAATCTGGTTGCAGAAGAGGCCAGAATTGAAGAAATACAGAATACTGTGAAGGGTGGAGGGCAGTTTTTTTAAAGTTTATTTATCAGTGTCACAAGTCGGCTTACATTAACACTGCAATGAAGTTACTGTGAAAATCCCCTATTCGCCACACTCCGGTGCCTGTTCGGGTACACTGAGGGAGAATTTAGCACGGCCAATGCACCTAACCAGCACGTCCTTCGGACTGTGGGAGGAAACCCACGCAGACATGGGGAGAACGTGCAAACTCTGCACAAGTAGTTACCCAAGGCGGGGAATTGAAGCTGGGTGCCTGGCGCTGTGAGGCAGCAGTGCTAACCACTGTGCCGGCAGGAGAAGGATACAAAGATTGGGAGGCTATAGAAGGATTTGAGCACAGGATGGAAATTTTAAACTCGAGTGGTCACTGATCTGAGACTAATGCAGATCAGCGAGCACAGGGGTGATGGGAACAGGCAATTTTTATTTAATAGAACTGATTTGCTTTTCCCCTGAAGACACTGATTCATACTGGTACATAATTTTACGGGCATCAGATTCACTCTGGTAACGTACACAAGGGGATGTTATTCATAATCATTCATCAGGCTTCGACGGTTGGTGTGGGCAGACTCTGTGACCTTGAGGGCACAGAGTCTGATCCAGTTCTTCCCGCAATTCCATGGGCGTTTTCCAGCCAGGGGGTCACTGAGGCATCAGCGGGTGTGGGAAGCTGGGACATTTACCTCTTTTCGCTCTCTGAGCACCAAGACAAAGCATAGCCCATGTACTGCCACCCTGACCCTCATCGGCTAACTTGGCAGAGCCCAGGGGGTGAACACTTGGCACATTCTGATCTGTACATACTCACTGAATCATCAGAAGTGGATGGAATAAAAGGAGTTTGTTTCCTCGGAAACATGATAAAGCTCCTGAAACAACCGTCAATGGAATCTTGTATATGATGGACAGGGACACACAGTACAAGGGAATGATACAATATACCGGGCCATGGCCACCATGGTTCAGTAGGCAACAAGCCCTCCCCCGCCGCCCCATAGGTCAGAAGGTTGTGCCATCCATTCTCACTCCAGAGACGCGAGTACAGAAATCCTTGCCGACGCACGCATTGCAATGCTGAGGGAATGCTGCACTGTCAGGGTGCCATCTTCCAGATACCCCCCTCAGTTAGAATCATAGAACCCTAGAGTTCAGAAGGAGGCCATTCAGCCCATCAAGTCTTCACCGACTCTCTGACAGAACATCTTACCCACGCCCACCCCCCCGCTGCCTCATGCCCTTAACCCCACATATTTACTATGCTATTCCCCGAACCTACATATCTTGGGATATTAAGGGGCAATTTAGCATGGCCAATCTTCTCCCCATCCTATCCCCCGTAACCCTGCGCATTTACCATGGGTAATCTAGGTTAGGTGAATTGGCCATGCTAAATTGTCCCTTAATGTCCCAAGATGTGTAGGTTAGGGGGATTAGCGGGGTAACTACTTGGAATCACAGGGAACAGGTCTGGGTGGGATTGCCCCGCAGTGTCGGGGGATTACATGGGGTTACAAGGGTAGGGCCCGAATGGGATTGCTGTCGGTGCAGACTCGATGGGCCGAATGGTCTGCTTCTGCACAGTAAGGATTCTATGATAATCTACCTAACCTTCACATCTTTGCACACTCTGGGGCAGTTTAGTATGGCCAATCCACCTCACCTGTGGACTGTGGGAGAAAACTGGAGGAAACCCGTGCAGACACGGGGAGAACGTGCAAACTCCGCACAGACAGTGACCCAAGCTGGGAATCGAACCCGGATCCCTGGCGCTGTGAGGCAGCAGCACTGACCACTGTGCAACCATGCCGCCCAGTGCATCAGGAAGTGCTCTGATCCATTTGTGAAGCCCTCCCCAGTCAAACAGCCTGCTGACACTCAATGTAGACGCTCGGCGGAGCCAATGCGTGGAATCATACCACACACAACAGAGTAAGAGTTAGCAGCAACTAGAGTGGGGGTGGGGGAGGAGGTTCCAAGCAATAAACGGATTTGAGAGCGTCTGGAGATGAAGCATTTGGAAACTCACTTGAATATAAATTATTGATTCGCTCGAGCTAATGGCCACATTAACTGAACATTGCCACATTAAGATTTCAGAGGATCATATAAATGGCGAGATGAGAATAGTTCACCTTCTACTGCGGAGCAGGATAATGGGAGCTTTTGGACTAATCACAGCAACCAGCCACTTATCAATTAATCCACAAGAGGCCAAGCGCAAGGCAAGGAAAACCCTCAGTGATGGAGAGCTTTAGGAAATTCTTTATTCAGGGTGGTTAGAATATGGAACTCACCGGAAAAACAATTGTTTGGAGCCAAGAGTATAAACGCATTTAAAGTGAAGCAAGATATGAGTACATGATGGGGCGGCACGGTGGCACAGTGGTTAGCATTGCTGCCTCACAGCGCCAGGGACCCAGGTTCGATTCCCGGCTTGGGTCACTGTCTGTGTGGAGTCTGCACATTCTCCCCTGCGTGGGTTTCCTCCCACAGTCCGAAAGACGTGCTGGTTAGGGTGCATTGGCCGTGCTAAATTCTCCCTCAGTGTTACCCGAACAGGTGCACGGAGTGGAGTTATGAGGGGATTTTCACAGTAACTTCATTGCAATGCTAAGGTAAGCCTACTTGTGACACTAATAAATAAACTTTAAACTTTAAGAGTGTGACCCAGTGAGCCGCGGCTGACACTTGATTAGCACAAATGCAGAAAGAAACAGAGGTCGGGAGCAGGAATAGGCTATTCGGCCCATAATGCCTGCTCTGCCATTCAATGTGATCATGGCTGATCTTGTATCTCAACATCACACTGCGGCCCTACTCCCACACACCTTGATGCCTTGCGAGTTTAGAAATCCACCTGTTTCATTTCAAAATATACTCAGTGAGCTCACTCCCCAGACCAAACGAAACAACATCTCTGCATCTGTCCAGCCCTGCCAGGAATTTGCACCTTTCAATGAGATCCCCTCTCAGTTGTCTAAACTCCAGTGAATATAGGCCTGACCGACCCAATCTCTCCTCCTACGACAATCCTGCCATCCCATTCCGGGAATCCATCAGGCCAACTGGTCCCCGTCATTATTTATGCTCCACATGAAACTCTTTCCATCCCTTTCTCACTCTGTCAACACATCCTTTTGAGCTTTCTCCCCTTCAAGTTTATACAGTATATTTATTAGTCACAAGTAGACTGACATTAACACTGCAATGAAGTTACTGTGAAAATCCCCGAGTCGCCACACTCCGGCGCCTGTTCGGGTACACTGAGGGAGAATTTAGCACGGCCAATGCACATAACCAGCACGTCTTTCAGACTGTGGGAGGAAACCGGAGCACCCGGTGGAAACCCACGCAGACATGGGGAGAATGTGCAGACTCCACACAGACAGTCATCCAAGCCGGGAATTGAACCCGGGTCCCTGGCACTGTGAGGCAGCAGTGCTAACCACTGTGTACAGTTCTGATGTGATGTTAAATGAAGGCCCCATCTTCCCTCTCAAGTGAATGCATCAGTTCAACATTTTGATGAAGAGCAGGTGAGCTGTCCCCAGTGTCCTGGTCAATGTATATTCCTCAATCAACCTCACTAAAATGGATTGTCTGGTCATCATCCCATTGCTGTTTGTGGTACAATCTCTCCACCACTGACACACAGTGGCAGCAGTGTGCACCATCTACAAGATGCACTGCAGGAACTCACCAAAGCTCCTGAGGCAGCATTGCAACTACGATCATCTAGAAGGACAAGCAGGGGCTGCACAGTGGTTAGCACTGCTGCCTCATAGCCCCAGGGATCTGAGTTCGATTCCCAGTTTGAGTCACTACTGTGTGCAGTTTGCACATTCTCCCCATGTCTGCGTGGGTTTCCCTCCGGATGCTCCGGTTTCCTCCCACAGTCCACAGATGTGCGGGTCAGGTTGATTGGCCATGCTAAATTGCCCCTCAGTGTTGCGGGATGCATAGGTTTAGAGGGATTAGCTGGGTAAATATATGGGATTGAGGGGATAGGGCCTGGGTGAGATTGTTGTCGATGCAGACTCGATGGGCCAAATGGCCGCCTCCTGCACTGTAGGGATTCTATGATACCTGAAAACATCATCACCTGGAGATTCCCCTCCAAGATACTCACCCCCGTGACCTGGAAATACATCGCTATTCCTTCACTTTGGCTGGGACAAAATCCTGGAACTACCTCCCTAATAGCACTGTGGATGTACCTACACCGCAGGGACTGCAGTTGTTCAAGAAGGTGGTTCACCTTCTCAAGGGGCAACTAGGGCAATAAATGTTGGTCCAACCAGCGACACTCGCATCCCGTAAGAGGTTTAAGAAAGAGCTTGCTGTGTGCAAATTAACTGTTGCAAAAGGACCTGTATTCCGCGCCAGTGTGCAAAGCCCCAAGGTGCCCCAGTAATAGATTTCTCCATTAGAATACAGAGACCCAAACTGGACCTTTGCCTGCATCCCCATTAGGAAAACACTAACCATGACAGCTCCTCCAGCTCCCAGCAGGCAAACACCAACCCTACCCCCAAGTCCCCTGACTTCACATCTTCCCGGCAAACAACCACTGAATGTTGCCCTCAGCCCCACGCCACAATGTTGGGGGAGGTTGAAGTCGGAAAAAGAGAAACTTGTATTTAAATTGTGCCTTTCACAGCCTCAGAACATCAAAACACTTCACAGCCGATGCTGTACTATTGAAGCGCTGTCACTGTCGTAACGTAGGAAACGCAACAGCCAGTTTAGGCACAGCAAGATCCCACAAATTACAATGTAATAAATGATCAGGTAATCTGTTTCAGTGACGTTAGTTGGGGGATAAAAATTAGCCAGTGCTCCTGGCGCAAACTTGCCTTCTGACCCAAATCCACTCGAAGGGGCAGATGATGCCTCAGTTCAATGCCTCATCTCGCAACAGTGTACCCTCGGACACTGGGGGTGCCAGGCAAGATTATGGGCCCAGGTCGCTTGGAGTGGATCCTGCATCCAAGATTTTCTGACTAAGAGGTGAGTGTTCTGCCCACTGAGCCATGCCTGGCAATTCTGCCAATTTCTCAACATGCTGTCTGGTGAAAGCTGGGTGGCAGGGTGGCACAGTGGTTGGCACTGCCGCCTCGCAGCGCCAGGGACCCGGGTTCAATTCCGGCCTCAGGTGACTGACTGTGTGGAGTTTGCACATTCTCCCCGTGTCTGCGCGGGTTTCCTCCGGGTGCTCCGGTTTCCTCCCACGCTCCAAAGATGTGCAGGTTAGGTGGATTGACAATGCTAAATTGCCCCTTAATGTCCCAAGATGTATAAATGAGGGGGATGAGCAGGGTAAATGTGTGGGGTTACGGGATGGAGTGGGCCTGGGTAAGATGCTCTCTCAGGGAGTAGGTGCAAATTCGATGGGCCGAATGGCCTCCTTCTATAAAGTAGGGATTCTATGACATGTAAATCCATGGAGTTTACTCTGAAATACTCCGTATAGCACATTGCAGCAACAAGAGGATGAAGTACACAACAGCCTCTGCAGATTTGTTTTGTTAAACTTTTGTGAAAAATACTTCTCAGTGACCAAGGAAATGGGTGGACTACTTCCTAACACATGCGTGTAGACCCGTGCTTGGCTGCGCAGGCATCGGAGAATCTGAAAAGTCTGGAACATCGAGTATCACATCATACACACTACGCAGTGAAAGTCTCCTGTTAAAGAGAGTGAATGGAGCATGTGATTGCTGATGAGGCTTGCCTAGTTCACCATTCAATAGCAGATAGCAAGTTCAAACAAAGACAACCAGAGCCAAGTGGTGATGCCTGATCCCTTGCGCTTGCTGGGGCTACGCGTCTGCAGAACGGTCGATATCACCATGGCTGCAATGGACAACAACAAGAACAAGCTATTACTGACCTCATAAAGTGTAGCCAAATAGCTGCCACAGGTAACCAACTGGCAGCTCACTCACCAGGCGATGGCTTAGTGGTATTATCGCTAGACTGTTAATCCAGAAACTCAGCCAATGTTCTGGGGACACGAGTTCGAATCCCGCCACGGCAGATGGTGGAATTTGAATTCAATAAAAAATATCTGGAATTAAGAACCTACCGATGACCATGAAACCATTGTCGATTGTCGGAAAAACCCATCTGCTTCGCCAATGTCCTTTAGGGAGGGAAATCTGCTGTGCTTACCCGGTCAGGCCAACATGTGACTCCAGAGCCACAGCAACATGGCTAACTCTCAACTGCCCTCGGGCAACTAGGGACGGGCAATAAATGCCAGCCAACCAGCGATGCCCATGTCCCACGAATGAAAAATCTAACTGTCTCGCCCTCGATCTATTATTCACCAGTGAACCTTGACTGACAGGCTATCCCTGTGTGAACCATGGCTCAGTGGGTGGTGCTTTCATCTCTGCCTCCTAAGGTTGTGGGTTCAAGTCCCACTCCAGGGAAAATCTTGGTTCACACTCTCAGTGGCGAACAGCTGGGATGATATTGTTCAGATGTGATGTTAAACTGAGGCCCTTCCTCCCCTCTCGGGTGGGTGCTATTTTGAAGAGTGTTATCCCCAGTGCCCTCGTCAATATTTATCCTTCAATCAACATAACAACAAAAAAGTCATTGTTGTTTGTGGGAGCTTGCTGTGCATAAATTGGCTGCCGCGTTTCCCGACATTACAACAGCGACCAACGTCAGCAATGACCTAATTGGCTGTAATGTAACTTGAGACATCAAGGGATCACATAAAGGTGCTATATAAATGCAAATTTTAATTTATTTTATCAAGCCTCACCCAATATCCACAAACAGTGGTCAGGATGGGGAAACTATCGACTTCCTTATTCAGAATCAGGCTGAGGTGTCTTTTCATTAAAATTCATTTTACAGGATGTGGGTGTCGCTGGTTAGACCAGCATTTATTGCCCATCCCTAGTTTCCCTTCAGAAGGTGGTGGTGAGCTGCCTTCTTGAACTGTTGCAGTCCATGTGGTGTAGGAACACCCATAGCGCTGAAAGGAAGGGAGTTCCAGCATTTTGATCCAACGACAGTGAAGGAACGGCCGATATATTTCCAAATCAGGATGGTGAGTGACTTGGAGGGGAACCTCCAGGTGGTGGAACTCTTCGCCGCAGAAGGCTGTGGAGGCCGGGTCATTGAGTGTCTTTAAGGCAGAGATAGATAGGTTCTTGATTAATAAGGGGATCGGGGTTTATGGGGAAAAGGCAGGAGAATGGGGATGAGAAAAATATCAGCCATGATTGAATGGCGGAGCAGACTCGATGGGCCGAGTGGCCTAATTCTGCTCCTATGTCTTATGGTGGTCCCAGGTATTTGCTGCCCTTGTCTTTCTAGATGGCAGTGGCCGTGGCTTTGGGAGGTGCTGTCTCTACCTACCCTGGTTGGCATCAGCTAATTCTGAGGAATTGAAAGCAAGAAAACCACAGTTACGAAGAACAGGCATTTGCCAGTGTGCTCAGTTATTGAGAAGCTTTAGGGAAGTGGTAATAATGACATCAGTAATTACCAGTAATGATTGAGGGCAATATTTCCTCACGTCTCATTTTGTGGTATAAAGTGCAGAAGACCACAGTACAGGCACAACAGACGAGGAGCAGAGAAACCCAAAGCGGTAATGGTTCAGTGGGTTACATCGAATACAGAAACTAGCTATTCAGCCCTGAAGATATATACTGCAGCTCATGCTCCACACAACCTCCGCCCACCTCTCTCCATCTCACGCCATCAACATAATCTTCCAGTTCTTTTGCTCCTATGTTTAATTCTACCTTCCCCTCAACTATTCCTGGTGATAGCGAGTTCCACATTCTAACCACGCTCTTATTTATTCCCTTCATAATCTTATATGTTTCTATAAGATCTCCCCTCATTCTTCTGAATTCCAATGAGTATAGCCCCAGTCTACTCAGTCTCTCCTCATAAGCCAACCCTCTCAACTCCAGCATCAACCTAGTGAATCTCCTCTGCACCCCTCCAGTGCCAGTACATCCTTTCTCAAGTAAGGAGACCAAAACTGTACACAGTACTCCAGGTGTAGCCTCACCAGCACCTTATACAGCTGCAACTGAACCTCACTGTTTTTAAACCCCATCCCTCTAGCAATGAAGGACAAAACTCCATTTGCCTTCTTAATTACCTGCTGCACTTGCAAACCAACTCCTTGTGATTCTTGCACATCTTTGGACTGTGGGAGGAAACCGGAGCAGCCGGAGGAAACCCACAGACACAGGGAAAACGTGCAGACTCCGCACAGACTGTGACTCCAGGCCAGAATCGAACCCAGGTCCCTGGCGCTGTGAGGCAGCAGTGCTAACCACTGTGCCACCAATTACGGCCAGCAAAACTCCTTATAAGCAGTTGCAACAATTTGGGTTTGATTCCTTACCCGGGTCATTGAGAGCTCAGCAAGAATTGGCCAACAAGTGATCTGATCGAGTGGACAAATATCCTGGAACTGGCTAATCAGTCGTTAGCAGTTATCTGCAACTTGATCTGCAGTATTGGTTAAAAAGTTATTACGTCAATTATTCAGATGTCAACTGCAATAATCACAGCGGTGTTCCTGTTTTGAGTTTCAAACAAATTTGGTTACTCACTATCCATTTATTCATTCTTTCTTACTCTCAGTAACTAACTGACAATGTCAGTTATGGCTCAGTGAGTCCCACTCCCTCACCCGAGTCGGAGGGTCGTGGGTTCAAACCCAACTTGAAACGGGAGCACAAAATCCAGGTTGGCACACCAGTGCCAGTTCTAAGGGAGTGCTGCACTGTTGGAGGTGCAACTTTTCGAGATTAGTACATAAAATCAAGCCCCACCTGCCCTCTCAGGTGGGCATCAAACACAAAAAAAAACAGTGACACTCGGCATTCTCGTGGTGTAGGGTGTAGAGAAAGATCAACTTAATGCAAGGTGGGTCCATTCCAAAGTCTGACAGCAGCAGGGAAAGAAGCTGTTCTTGAGTC
Source organism: Mustelus asterias (assembly GCF_964213995.1). Taxonomy (NCBI): domain Eukaryota; kingdom Metazoa; phylum Chordata; class Chondrichthyes; order Carcharhiniformes; family Triakidae; genus Mustelus; species Mustelus asterias. Next base: position 104,719,454 of record NC_135811.1, read on the forward strand.
GGTTGGTACGTGACCTCAGACTTTTGTGCCTTTTTCCCTGACTGGTAGCCATGCCTTTAGCTGCCTGGGCTCGAAGATCTAGAGTTTGCTTCCTAAACTTCTCCTCTCTCTCCTCATATATCCGGCCAATGTTTAACTATGAAGTGGATATTTCTACCACATTAAAGGTGCTGTGTAAATACGGGTTGTTGTTGAACAGGATTCTCAGTGAAAAGGACACACAGGAGTATCTAGCTGGCCAAAAGCAGTGGAACTCGTTACGCTGGTTTTAAATTGTGACGGATTTAAACCCACTGAAACCTTTTAAAGAATGATTCAGACAGCTGTTGTATATTAACATTATTCTGTACAACATGTTCTATTAACCCTCTAGGTTCTTTCACACACACTCAAGTTTTTGTTTCCTTCAAAGATTTCTCCCACTTTTTCCTGAAATTTCCACTCGTCCAAGGTGGCACAGTGGTTAGCACTGCTGCCTCACAGCGCCAGGGACCCGGGTTCAATTCCGGCCTCAGGTCACTGTCTGTGCGGAGTTTGCACATTCTCCCCGTGTCCGCGTGGGTTTCCTCCGGGTGCTCCGGTGTTCTCCCACAGTCCAAAGATGTGCGGGTTAGGTGGATTGGCCATGCTAAATTGACATGAGTGTCAGGGAGATTAGCAGGGTAAATATGTGGGGTTATGGGGGATAGGGCCTGGGTGGGATTGTGGTCAGTGTGGGTTCAATGGGCCGAATGACCTCCTTCTGTACTGTAGGGATTTTATGATTCTATGATCAAGCTGTCTTGTCAAGTGGTCGTTCTTCAAGAGCTTTGAGTGTGACAACAGATCGCAAAACCAGGAAAGCTCAGCTTTCCCCGAGATGGGACTTTGCTCATGGTCTCATCTGAAAGCTGGCACCTCTGACAGTTACTGGTACCCTGGAATGTCAACTTGGATTTTTGTGCTCAAGTTTCTGGGGCAGGACTGAAATCCAACAGTGTTTGGAACCCAGGGGGTGAAAGTGCTACCTGAGCCGCAGCTGAAACTTAAAGGCATGAGTCAATCGCGCCAAATCCCAGGGCATGTGTCTCACTGCTGGAATAAACACAATGTTCTCAGGTGCCTTCAAGCTGATGTCAGTGGAAAGTTAACAGCGGGTATTTATGAACCCAGTACCTCACCCCTGCCCCCACTCTTCTTGTGAACTGTTTCAACACCAGAATCGCCTGCACTCGAGCTGTGCACGTCAGCACGAGCATCAGAGAAGTTGCGCGGTGCGCAAACGCATGTCCTTCTTTGCCAACCCTTCCTGCATGGACCAACTAACATTGTGACTGCACTGGAGCAGCGCACAGTGCTCCATCACAGGACAACCAGACCTCAGGTGAGGATACAAGCAACAAGCGGAACAGCAGAACAAGCGGTCAAATCAGTTAGCGTGATGCCCAAATTCACATGGGCGGACTGGATGCAAAACAACCCATCAGCTCAAGTCACATCAGTTTCACCTCCCATCACATTAGGCTGGCACAGTGGTTAGCACTGCTGCCTCACAGCTCCAGAGACCAGGGTTCAATTCCAGCCTTGGGTCACTGTCTGTGTGGAGTTCGCACATTCTCCCCATGTCTGCATAGGTTTCCTCCAGGTGCTCCGGTTTCCTCCCACAGACCAAAGATGTGTAGGTTAGGGAGATTGGCCATGCTAAATTGCCCCTTAATGCCCAAAGATGCAAAGGTTATGCGGATTAGTCATGTGGGGGGTTTGGGGATAGGGTGGGGCAGTGGGCCAAGGTAAGATGCTCTTTAGAGAGTTGGCGTAGATTTGATGGGTCGAATGGCCTCTTTCTGCACTGTAGGGATTGAATGATTCACAGTACCCATTCCTCATAAAGCTTCCTAACTGCTCACTTTGCCTGGCCCAGGAGCCTGGGAGGCCATTCAGCCTCTCAAGCCTGCTCCACCCTTGAAAAAGCAAAGAAAATCTATCAATCTCAGTTTTGGGATTTTCAGAAGACCCCAAGCCCCAACAGCTTTGGGGGAGAAGTGTCCCGATTTCCATACTCTCTACATGTCTTCTCGACATCACCTTCACTGGCCTAGTTCTTTGCTCCCTTGTTCTGCACTCCCGTCAGGTCCCTCATCCCCCTCTGCCTAAAAGAATGCTACCTGCCATATATCCTAAACTTAACCTGTACCTTCCTGTCCCACCATCCTAGAGTTTCCTAAGACAGGTTAACACGGTGCAGTTAAAAATGTTCCACATTTCCACATTGCTCCTCCAAGATATCTCCTTTCATAGATTCCCTATAGTGCAAAAGGAGGCCATTCGGCCCTTCAAGTCTGTACTGACTCTCTGACAGCATCTTACCCAGGCCCTATCGCTGAAACCTCACATATTTGTCCCGCTAATTCCCATATCGATACATCTTGGAACACTAAGGGGCTCACAGCGCCAGGGACCCGGGTTTGATTCCTGACTTCGGGTCACTGTCTGTGTAGAGTTTGCCCGTTCTCCCCATGTCTGCGTGGGTTTCCTCTGGGTGCTCCGGTTTCCTCCCACACTCCAAAGGTGTGCGGGTTAGGTGAATTAGCCATGCCAAATTCTCCCTCAGTGTACCTGAACAGGCGCCGGAGTGTGGCGACTAGGGGATTTTCACAGTAACTTCATTGCAGTATTAATGTATGACAACTTGTGATCAATAAATAAACAGAATTTAGCATGGCCAATGCAGCTAACCTGCACATCTTTGGACTGTGAGAGGAAACCAGGGCACCCGGACGAAACCCACGCAGACACGGGGAGAACGTGCAAACTCCACACAGACAGTGACACACGGTTGAACAGCACATATTTACAGACTGTTCCTCACGGCTCTCCTATGTCACACGGAGAAGTTGGAGGAGGGGGGGTGGGTGGGGCCTATCAATCTTGTTCTTGTTTGCTTTACCCTCAGGGCTCAGCAAGGTCCTTGTTGCAGTGGCTGGAACCCTGCACTCCCACACAAGACTCGATAAGATAAGCAACAGGGCTCGCAAACTCAACTGAAGGATCACACGCCCTGCGAAGGCCCACCTAGATAGTCATGATGTGGCGACGCTGGCGTTGGACTGGGGTAAACACACCAAAGATAGCACAGCACAGCGCCGCACACAAAAAGGCTGCCTCGTCATGTTAGAAGCTGGAGGTGTTGACAATCTATTGGGCCACGGCGCACACAGCTCCAAGCTCCGCCTCCTCCTCGCCCCTCCCCCGCCTTGTACAGGTGCAGGATTTAATTATCCCGAAGGAAGCACAACGAGAGTGCAGCCAGCAACAACTGGAACGAACGATGACGCTTCACAAATTTAGCCCCAAGATAATTCCAACAGCTCAAAACAAACAAAAGGTTACTTTACACCACCTTGCGCTCACAGTGGTGTAGGTGGCAGGGCACCTGGGAGAGAGACTTCAGGGTTCAGAAACACACCCCCGGCAGTTTCTAACATTTCTAATTTTCCCAGAGTTCTGAAACTCAACCAGTGAAAACAGGTTTTGAAACGTCGCCCAGGATATTACAATAAATAGTAGAGGGGTGATTGAAAGGACAGCAATACACAACAATGTGCTTTACAGGTGTGTAGGTGAGGTGGATTAGCCACAGTACATGTGCAGGGTTACAGGGATGGGCAGGGGAAATGAGGCCTGGGCGGGATGCTCTTTCTGAGAGATGGGGCAGACTCGATGGGCCAAAAGGCCTCTTCCTGCACTGTCGAGTAAAATGTATTTGACCAAATCATAGACTCTTCATAGATTTATACCAAACAAAATGTCACACCGAGTTACATAAGGAGATATTAAGTTTATTTATTAGTGTCACAAGTAGGCTTACATTAACACTGCAATGAAGTTACTGTGAAAATCCCCCAGTCGCCACACTCTGGTGCCAGTTCGGGAGAATTTAGCATGGCCAACCCACCGAACCGGCACGTCTTTCGTACTGTGGGAGGAAACCGGAGCCCCCCCCCTCCGAGTAAACCCACGCAGACACGGGGAGAATGTGCAAACTCCACACAGGCAGTGACCCAAGCCAGGAATCAAATCTGGGTCCCTGGCGCTGTGAGGCAGCAGTGCTAACCACTGTGCCACCGTGCCCCCCCCCCCCCAGCACAGATGGCAGAGGAAGGTTATAAGGAAGAGGAGTTTAGGGAGAAAATTCCAGAGCTTAGTTTCGATGCTGCTGGGGGGGGGGGGGGGGGGGGGTGGGGGGACAATGAAATAGTGATGTGCAAGAGGCCAGCATGTGAAGAGTATGGAGATTTCAGAAGATCAGGGAATGGAAGAGGTCAGAGAGAATGCGTTATAAAATGGCTACAGTGAAAACACAACCCTTTTTGCGACTGTTTATACGAGGTTTACTACCCCAGACTTGAATCTGTTCCCGATTCAGCGCTAACTGAGAAAAGGAGCTGCAAGCGAGAGATCCTCTGTAAATACAGCTTGGATAGGCTGGGGGTCCGGCATGTATCCCTGCAGCAGCTGCCGAAATCCATCAGCTCAACACAGACAAGCTGCTGAGGATACAACATACACACATACACACTGGCGCAGTGCACGCGCACACCCCACTTTGTACACACACAGCACACCCCCACTTCGTTTGCACACACTCATACCTCCCATACACACGCGCACACACTTTCAACCACACACTCACCCTACCTCGTGGACACACACACAGACCGACACACACACACAGACCGACACACACACACACACCGACACACACACACACCGACACACACACACACACACACCGACACACACACACACACACACACCGACACACACACACACACACACCGACACACACACACACACACCGACACACACACACACACACACACCGACACACACACACCGACACACACACACCGACACACACACACACACACCGACACACGCACACACCGACACACACACACACACCGACACACACACACACACCGACACACACACACACCGACACACACCGACACACACACACACACCGACACACACACACACACCGACACACACACACACACCGACACACACACACACACCGACACACACACACCGACACACACACACCGACACACACACACCGACACACCGACACACACACCGACACACCGACACACACACCGACACACACACACCGACACACACACACACACACCGACACACACACACACACCGACACACACACACACACACCGACACACACACACACACCGACACACACACGCACACACCGACACACACACGCACACACCGACACACACACGCACACACCGACACACACACGCACACACCGACACACACACGCACACACCGACACACACACACACCGACACACACACGCACACACCGACATACACACACACACCGACACACACACACCGACACACACACGCACACACCGACATACACACACACACCGACACACACACACACCGACACACACACACACACACACCGACACACACACCGACACACACGCACACACCGACACACACGCACACACCGACACACACGCACACACCGACACACACGCACACACCGACACACACACACACACCGACACACACACACACACCGACACACACACACACACCGACACACACACACACACCGACACACACACACACACCGACACACACACACACACCGACACACACACACACACCGACACACACACACACCGACACACACACACACCGACACACACACACCGACACACCGACCGACACACCGACACACACACACCGACACACACACCGACACACACACACACACACCGACACACACACACACACACCGACACACACACGCACACACCGACACACACACACACACCGACACACACACGCACACACCGACACACACACACACCGACACACACACGCACACACCGACACACACACGCACACACCGACATACACACACACACACCGACACACACACACACACACACCGACACACACACACACACACACCGACACACACACACACACACACCGACACACCGACACACCGACACACACACACACACCGACACACACACACACACCGACACACACACACACACCGACACACACACACCGACACACACACACACACCGACACACACACACACCGACACACACACACACCGACACACACCGACACACACACACACCGACACACACACACACCGACACACACACACACCGACACACACACACCGACACACACACCGACACACCGACACACACACCGACACACACACACCGACACACACACACACACACCGACACACACACACACACACCGACACACACACACACACACCGACACACACACACACACACCGACACACACACACACACACACCGACACACACACACACACCGACACACACACGCACACACCGACACACACACGCACACACCGACACACACACACACCGACACACACACACACCGACACACACACACACACACCGACACACACACACCGACATACACACACACACCGACACACACACGCACACACCGACACACACGCACACACCGACATACACACACACACCGACACACACACACACACACACCGACACACACACACACACACACCGACACACACACACACACACACACACCGACACACACACACACACCGACACACACACACACACACACCGACACACACACACACACACACACACCGACACACACACACACACACACCGACACACACACACACACACACCGACATACACACACACACACACACACACCGACACACACACACACCGACACACACACACACACACCGACACACACACACACACCGACACACACACACACACCGACACACACACACACACCGACACACACACACACACACCGACACACACACACACCGACACACACACACACACACACCGACACACACACACACACACACCGACACACACACACACACACCGACACACACACACACACACACACACCGACACACACACACACACCGACACACACACACACACACACCGACACACACACACACACCGACACACACACACACACACACACACCGACACACACACACACACCGACACACACACACACACCGACACACACACACACACCGACACACACACACCGACACACACACACCGACACACACACACCGACACACACACACCGACACACACACACCGACACACACACTCCCATGTCCGATCTTTAAACACTCTTCCTGGAAACCCGGGCCAGCTGTTGATCACTGTGTAAAGAAACACTTCCTGACATCTGTCCTAAACTTGACCTTCACAATCTTGAACCTCACATCCTGCTGCGCTGTCTCTCGTTGGATTGTTTTGTTATATCTTCCTTTAACTCGCTGCATTTCTTGGACAATTTCCAAAAGGACCCACCCCCAGGCTGAAGGGAACTCAAGAGAAGTCAGCCTTCACAGGTCGAGCAGAGGATTGCTCCCACTCCATCTCCACACTGTGGGACACCTCCCACTTAAGCCAGGGGCATGAGAACTTGATCAGATCCTCCGAGATATCAAGTAGACTATAAAAAGCGACGGCGCTCTGCGATTAAGTCCACCAGTCAAGGAAGCCGGTGGGACGACAGGTCTGAGTATTTGTCTCTGACGTTAGCCTGGTGCTATCTGGGGTCTCAGAGCCAAACCTATCATGAGCTCATCCAAGAATTCCCCAATAATGAAGAATGGATAATGATCAGGATCAGGAACCCTGGCCAGGTTTAATTCCCATCCCTAGTTGAGATTCTCCGGGTCAAAAAAGACTGGGAATTTTCTTGGCTGGGTACAGCTGAATATAACATCCCCATGAAACTATCTGAATATCTTGCCCAGTTAAATTGTTCAGTCTGAAATGGGGAATCAAAGCATCATGGTATACTTTATCACAGAAAGCAACAGTGTGCATTTATATATCATCTTTAAAGCTTAGTCAAAACATTCCAGCGGGCTCCACAGGGGAGTCCTCAGACAACAGTCGACATCAGGCACATAAGGAGGTAAACGGCCAAATGTTTGGTCAGAGGTTTAAGAAGTGTCTTAAAAAGGAGAGATAGGGAGTTGGAGGATTTTGGGGAGGAAATTCCAGAGCTTATGGAGTCTCGGCAGCGTGCCACAAGTGATGGAGTGACACAAACTGAGAAGATGCAAGAGGCTCGAATTGGAGAAGAGGAATTGTGAAGCGTTGTGAAGCCGTGGGAGGATTCAGAGATATGGCCGGGGCCAGAGAGGCGGCTCAAACAAGGATGAGAAATTGAAAATCGAGCTGTGCGTCAGATCAGAATTCTGTGAGCCGAGGAACAATGGGAAAACGGGACCTGGTTCCAGTTAGGATAGAGTTTGGATCAGTCTGGCCTATGAATTAGATGTAACATTTGAGTTGAAGGGAATCAAAGGACATGGAGGGGGTGTGAAATTAGGCTACTGAGTTGGATGATCAGTCATGATCATAACAAATGGCAGAGCAGGCTCGAAGGGCCGAATGGCCTCCTCCTGCTCCTATTTTCTATGTTTCTGTGTGCAAGTAGACCCAGCCTACTGCGGTTGACCCTAAATTCCCTCTGACACTGGAGCGGCCTCGCAAACCACTCAATTGTAAAAAATTAGCTGTTCGAGCCATGTCCCCACCTTCTCAGGGCAATCAGTGATGGGTAATAAATGTGGCTTTGTCAGCCGCTCCCACTTCCCAAGAATGGAATATGATCGGAGCCTGGGACAGAAAAGAGCAAAGGTAAACTAGCAGACAGATTCCCATTCATACGGGACCTTATACAACCTCAGAACATCCCAAATGCTTCACAGTCACTGCTGTACTGTAGAAAATGTGGCAGCCAATTGGCACACAGCAAGATCCCACAAACAACAATGTGATAATGACCAGATAATAGAATCCTTACAGTGCAGGAGGAGGACATTCGGCCCATTGAGTCCGCACCGACCACAATCCCACCCAGGCCCTACTCCCGTAACCCCACATATTTATCCTGCTAATCCCCCTGACACTACGGTCAATTTAGCATGGCCAATCCACCTAACCCGCACATCTTTGGAGTGTGGGAGGAAACCGGAGCACCCGGAGGAAACCCACGCAGACACGGGGAAAACGTGCAAACTCCACACAGACAGTGACTTGAGGCCGGAATTGAACCCGGTTCCCTGGCGCTGTGAGGCAGCAGTGCTGACCACTGTGCCACCCCCATAATCTGTGGACACCGGGGAGAACTCTCCTGCTCTCCTTTGATTGATGCTATGGGATCTCTTACATGGGGTACAAGGGGGTCATAGTCAAAAGGCAGCACCTCTGACAGTGCCGCATTCACCCAGTATTGCACTGACAGTGTCAAACCTGGATTATGTACTCAAGGCGCCAGAGTGAAGTGCTACCGACTGAGCTAACATGGGCCAATCTACCCAACTCAAACCCACCAGGAGACACCCTGGACCATCAATGAGACATTGGGCAGGCCCGGGGGGAGGGGGGGGCGGGGGGGGGGGAGGGGGGGTGGTGTTGCATGGTAAATTGAGAACATTAGTCTTCCCTGGCAACCAAACATCAATTCTTCAGAAATAAACACAGTGGATTATGCCACAAGTCGAGAATAATCCCGCTCAATAAAGTTGCTGCATTCGTCATGGCAACGATTCAGGGCTGCCAGCAAGACAGATTAAAATAAAATTATCCATATTCGCCTCACGGTGTGGCAACAGAATTAGGAAAATACCAGGCACCCCAAGTGATTTCATAGCTGGGATCTGGTTTCAACTGATTGCTTCCGCAAGGCTACAGCTCAGGATTCAGAATGTCACCTCAGTACCTGCAGGGTTAATTTGCCAATTCCATTATTCTCTGCATAATAACGATGTATGGATACATTGCAGATTTTGTTTAATTCACAACAGCCAACTCGTATTTCACTGAGCAAGCAAAGTTGGCGATTAGCTCCCGTCAGTGCAGTAACCGCCTCTTGGCGTCAGTGTCAGCTGTGGCTGTGGTGGTATCACTCTTGCTTCTCAATCTTGGGTACCCTCCAAACCTTGAAATCTAGGCCGACAGCCTGGGCACTGCACTGTCAGAGGTGAAACATTAAACCAAAGCCCCATTTGCTCACTCCCAGTGGATGGACAACGGTTCCACGATGATTCTTCAAAGAAGGGCAGGGGAGTTCTCACTGGCCAATATTCATCCCTCAACCAACACCAATGTAACAGCACACCGTCCAGTCATTATCACACTGCAGCTTGCAAGAGCTTGCTGTGGGCAAATTGGCAGCCACATTTCCTGAATTACAACAGCCACGGCACTTCAAACAGACTTTATAAGTTCGAAACAAAAACAGAAAATGCTGGAAAATTTCAGCAGGTCTGGGCGGCACGGTGGTCCAGTGGTTAGCACTGCTGCCTCACAGCACCAGGGATCCGGGTTTGATTCCCGGTTTGGGTCACTGTCTGTGTGGGTGTTTGCACATTCTCACCCTTTCTTTCCTGCATGGGTTTCCTCCGGAGTGCTCCGGTTTCCCCCCCCCCCACAGTCTGAAGATGTGCGGGTGAGGTGGATTGGCCAAGCTAAATTGACCCATAGTGTCAGGGAGAATAGCTAGGGTAAATGCATAGGGTTATGGGGATAGGGACTGAGTGGGATTGTGGTCAGTGCAGACTTGATGGGCCGAATGGCCTCCTTCTGCACTGGAGGATTCTATGATTCTACCTGTGGGGAGAGAATAGAGCCAACGTTACGCGTCTAGATGACCCTTTGTCAGAGCAGACAAAGCGTCATTGAGACTCAAAATGTTGGCTCTATTCATAGAATCACACAGCGCAGAAGAAACCCTTCAGCCCATCGAGTCTGCATCGACACATTGGAAACTCCTGAACTCTCATCTAATCCCATCTACCAACACTTGTCCCACAGCCCTGAATGTTATGACGTGCCAAGTGCTCATCCAGGTACTTTTTAAAGGGTGTGAGGCAACTCGCCTCCACCACCCTCCCAGGCAGCGCATTCCAGACCCTCACCACCCTCTGGGTAAAAATGTTTTTCCTCACATCCCCCCTAAACTACCTACCGCTCACCTTGAAGCTATGTCCCCCGTGAGACTGACCCTTCAACTAAGGGGAACAGGTGCTCCTTATCCATTCTGTCCATGTCTCTCATAATCTTGTACACCTCGATTAGGTCGCCCCTCACTCTTCTATTCCCTCTCCACAGATGCTGACAGACCTGCTGAGATTTTCCAGCATTTTCTGTTTTTGTTTCAGATTCCAGCATCCGCAGTATTTTGCTTTTATTAGTTAGAAAGTGTTGTAAAAGGTACTATATAAATGCACATCTTTTTTAAATATGCGAGCATGAGGATTATATCGTAATTACAACACAGAAATAGACCATTTACCCAGCAGGTCTACGCCAGTGTTTATGCTCCATGCAAACTTTGTCCCAGCCAGAACGTTGCACTATCAGCATAACCGCCTGTTCCTTTCGCCCTTATCCAACTTCCCCTTAAATTCTTCAACACAATTCACCTCAACCGCTCCAGGCAGCAGAGAGTTCCGCATTCTCACTACTCTCTGGGTAAAAAAAAATCTCCTGCAGTTAGCAATGATTATTTCATACGTATGGCCTCTTAATTCACCGTGGGTGACACGGTGGCACAGTGGTTAGCATTGCTGCCTCACAGCGCCAGGGACCCAGGTTCGATTCCCAGCTTAGGTCACTATCTCTGCAGAGTCTGCACTTTCTCCCCGTGTCTGAGTGGGTTTCCTCCGAGTGCTCCGATTTCCTCCCACAGTCCGAAAGACGTGCAGGTTAGGTGCATTGGCCATGCTAAATTCTCCCTCAGTGTACCCGAACAGGCGCCGGAGTGTGGCGACTAGGGGATTTTCACAGTAACTTCATTGCAGTGTTGACGTAAGCCTACTTGTGACACTAATAAATGAACTTAAAAATCCATTGATTTTAAACCAACATTTACTAACAGCTTCAGGCAACAGGGTGGACAGGGGCTATACTGAACGGAGTGAGTGGGGAGGAGAGGTGGTCATCAGCCATGGCTCCAATTAGTGGTCAGTATGCATCAACCATTCACAATCCAGTGACCCTGCTTGGTGTGAGGCTTCGAGTCAGGATGGGGTCAGACTTGGTGCGCTGGCCTTCGTGAGCGAACATCTTGGTTCACAACTGGGGTGATTAATCGGAGGGGGTAAATGCAGCCCTGGAACCAGGGCTGTGGGAGGAAACAGGAAGAACGGGTGAGAGGTTGAAATGAATAAAGAGTCATTGCCGCCTGGCTTGCTACATGCTTCCAGCATTCTCTGCTTTGATTGGAAGTAAATAAATCCTGTCACCACCCCTCAAACTCTGCTACGGTTCATCAGAGAATGTAACATCACAGCAAGAGACCCTTCGGCCCATCATATATGTGCCAGCCATCAAGCACCTATCTATTCTAAGTTCATTCTCCAACACTTGATCCGTAGCTTTGTTATTGCTACACTGGTTCTGGAAACGGACAACCACTTTCATATATTAAAAAAAATCAACATCAGGTGGTTTCGGGTGAGTATGAAACACACTTATTAAATCCATCCAATATATCAAGATATAAAATTGACAAACATGGAATTTCAGTTCCCACTGAAGTTTATTTATTAGTGTCACAATTAGACTTACATTAACACTGCATTGAAGTTACTGTGAAAATCCCCCAGTTGCCACACTCCGGCGCCTGTTCGGGTACGCTGAGGGAGAATTTAGCATGGCCAATGCACCCTAACCCGCACATCTTTGGACTGTAGGAAGAAACTGGAGCACCTGGAGGAAACCCACACAGACACGGGGAGAACATGCAAACTCCACACAGACAGTGACCCAAGCCAGGAATTGAACCCAGGTCCCTGGTGCTGTGAAGCAGCAGTACTAGCCACCATGCTGCCCTGACTTCATAGAATCCCTACAGTGCAGAAGGAGGCCATTCGGCCCATCAAACCTGCACCGACAATAATCCCACCCAGGCCCTATCCCCCATAACCCCATGTATTTACCCTGCTAATCCTCCTAACACTAAGGGGCAACTTAGCATGGCCAATCCACCTAACCAGCAGGCCTTTCGGACGGTGGGAGGAAACCGGAGCACCCGGAGGAAACCCACGCAGACACGGGGAGAACGTGCAAACTCCACAGTCACCTGAGGCCAGAATGTCCCAAGCTTTTAAGTCCAATGCAATTGTGCTCCCCTGTAATGGGAGGTGTGCACCTTTCAGATTTGCTTTCACGCACGGTTTTCTGGTTTCGACAAGAACTCCAAATCAGCAGTTTAAATAATACATAAGCAGACCAACTCCACCCCAAAACCAAACACTGAAGCCATGGTCACGACAACAAGGCGCTAGCGCAGGTTAACACACACACACAAGACACACCAAAAAAATAATTTACCTTAACAACCATCACAACTTCACAGAAAGGTGCAGCAGGAGTGATGGAGGTGGAGTGAGGTGGGTTGCAAGGGAAGGAGGGGGTGTTGCAAGACTTCACCTGGAGGCAAGGAGCCTCTCTTTAAAGCTGCATCGATACATTCCCTTATTTACAGTGAGAAAAAAGTACTGTAACATCAGGAGGAGCAAAACCTCTTTTGCAACCTGCGAGTGAGTCGTCTCTTTAAAACAGCTGGGAGAGAAAAACTGCTTACAAACGGTTGGGGATCTGGCAAAACCTGAACACCAGACGTAGGGGCGTGACCAACATTGCATTAAACACGTCCCTGTGAAACCCCAGCTACAGCTCAGTAAATGGATATCCTTCGAATGCTTTCAACTCTCTCTCTCTCTCTCTCCCCCTCTTGCAAAGCACGTCGATATCTCTCCATAACTTGAAGGCTAAACCAAGCTACGCGTTGATTTTCACATTCCAGCTTAAACTGTGGCACTGAAACTCACCGCATCGAGATCCCTCGAACCCTTCCCCCAACCACTGCCGAGAAGCAACAGTAAACTTCTACTTGTTTTAAACCTCTCTCTCTCTCTCTCTCTCTCACTCACTGCAAACAAGACAAACCAGAGTGGCCATTAAAGAGACTCGAGGCTGGAGTCTGCAACGAGAGACAAGGGTTTGTTTCACTTTATAACAAGTGGCTCTTTCGACAAAAGCAGCTTTCATTCCATTTGCTACATTTTCACCAAGGGGCAAGATCTCTCTTCCTGCCATCCAGAAAGAAACACCATTCTACACGGAAGGACACACACGCACGCACACACACACACACACATACAGAATGACACAGAGACAGACACACAGACAAACACACACATACACACCCAAGTAATTACCAAATTAACAGATCTGTAAATCCTTGGGACAGGAAAGGGGATTATCAGTGACTTGTTGCTCGGGATGACACACACAGGAAACTATTCACACCATTTACACACAGCTCACCTCTCACAGTATCACATGACTGAGTCGCTCTAATCTCCGCTGTGCAGGGGTCCAGTGCTGTTCGCCCATGGCAGCGAATGCCTTGCTAAATTCTCTGACCGCTGGCTCAGCAAGTTTGCAATCAACTAGACTGGTCTGTCCTCCTCCTCCGACAGCAGCCGGAGTACAGTATCAGAGGCAGAATGCATCGCACCTAATTACACTGATGGATTGCTGCGTTCAGTGATCACCAGAGAACGCAAAAATTAGCAACTTATGTCAGCGCTGCCTTTACAGGGCAGAACTTGTTAACCCTGTACTGTCCATGCAAGGCAATTTGAAACATCTAAAAGGAAAATCTTCTGTAAAATGACCAAGAACCTTCAATATATATCTAATACTCTTCCCTCCACATTTCTGCAGGACCTCCAACAACAACTTGCATTTATATTGCACCTTTTCCTACATTTCTACACTTCAAAAAAATTGGCTGTAAAGTTTTTTGAGACATCGAATGGTCATGAATAGCACGACATAAATACAATTATCCAGAATAGAATCATAGAATGCAGAAGAGGTCCTTCAGCCCATCGAATCCACACCAACACATTAGAAACACCTGACCTCCCACTTAATCCCATTTACCAGCAATTGGCCCCTAGCCCTGAATATTATGACGTGCTAAGTGCTCATCCAGGTACTTTTTAAAGGATGTGAGGCATCCTGCCTCCACCACCCTCCCAGGCAGCGCATTCCAGGCCCTCACCACCCTCTGGGTAAAAAAAGTTTTCCTCATATCCTCCTAAACCTCCCGACTCTCACCTTGAATCTATGCCCCCTTGTGACCGGTCCTTCAACCAAAGGGGAACAACTGCTCTTTATCCACTCTGTCCATGCCCCTCATAATCTCGTACCCCTCGATCAGGTCGCCCCTCAGTCTTCTCTGCTCCAATGAAAACAACCCAAGTCTATCCAACCTCTCCTCATAACTTAAATGCTCCGTCCCAGGCAGCATCCTGTTGAATCTCCTCTGCACCCCCTCCAGTGCAATCACATCCTTCTGATAATGTGGCGATCAGAACTGCACCCAGTGCTCCAGCTGTGGCCTCACCAATGTTCTATACAACTCCAACATGACTTCCCTGCCTTTGCAATCTAACTTTTTTCCCTTTTTGGAAAATGTAGCGAAACATCCCAAATCCCTTCACTGGATGTTTAGCGAACCAAACTTGACATTGAAATGTTTGATGACGTTAAGACAGGTAACCAAAAGCTTGGTCAAACGGTATGCCTTTGAAACCCAAAGTCTAGATTTGACGGCTACATGCAAGTGGGAGAGGTAAACGTGGAGAGGTTTCAGTTGAAGGCATGGCTGCACATGGTGAGGTGAAGGGAGGGGGGCGAGGCCATGGAGGGATTTGAAAAACAAGAATGAAAATGTGAAGTTTTGAGATGATACCAGGCACTGCCAACAGTGATTGGTAAATGGGACTTGGGGCCATTCACAGGTGGGGTAGAGTCTGTTAACACTCCCCAGAGACAGCCTTGGCAGGGAGTGCTGGCAGAATATTCAACTCTGGGGTGTTATCTTGAAACAATGTCTACACATGTGGCTTACCATTGGACTACATCCAGGAGAGCAAACCTGTCAGGTATATCCATCGCCAAGGGCAGAGTTGACAATCAGTTGGCACAACACTCTCCTGGTTTCATATCTGAACTGGTATTGCCAGTCCCATGCACTTGAAAGAAAGCACTGGCACCTATGGGTGTCATTATAGTTCAATTGTAACATTGTCACTTCAAAGCTATAAGGTTGAGAGTTCAAGCCCACTCCAAAGACTTGAGAACATCTAGGATGACTCACTAAATACAGTACTGAGGGAGTGCTGCAGCTCTTCAAATTACGCCGTGGAATTTTTGACACTGGATCCCTGGCGCTGTGAGGGAGCAGTGTTACGCACTGTGCCACCCTCAACGCCTCGGTACTCCTGCCGAGAAGACAGTTGTGTTCCCTGAACAGTGGGCTGTCTTTGAATGAGATATTGGCACCGTAAAAGGAGTGAAGAGGCACCTCAATCCTACCATTACCCTCTGCCCACAACACCCCATCAAATATAGCCACACCTCCTGATAAAGAGAGTTAAAAGCCAAAGATGGGTGGCACAGTGGTTAGCACTGTTGCCTCACAGCGCCAGGGACCCGGGTTCAATTCCCAGCTTGGGTCACTGTCTGTGTGGAGTTTGCACGTTCTCCCCGTGGGTGCTCCGGTTTCCTCCCACAGTCCAACGATGTGCGGGTTAGGTTGATTGGCCATGCTAAATTGCCCCTTTGTGTCAGGGGGACTAACAGGGTAAATACGTATGGGGATAGGGGTTGAGTGGGATTGTGGTCGTTGCAGACCCAATGGGCCGAATGGCCTCCTTCTGCACTGTAGGGATTCTATGAGCTCTATACAAATACCTCGTGTGCTACTCGGTACAGAAGGATGGGTAGAAAGATGGCAACTCTGCCTCTTCACCATCACCGAAGGCGACTGCATATTAGAAGCAGGAGGAGAGATTAATCCTTTTATCAACAACATACTCGTTAACTGCTGCAGCTGCAATTATAAATAACGCATGCTCGACAGAACGGCAAATACAAGGCCAGGTAAAAGACTCGTTAATCTCCGCCTCGTTAATCCAATCACTTCAAATTCCAGAGCCACATGACACGGAACAGAGTTTGTACTACACAATGGAGTTTGGACTTGTTGCTGAGTTATCCTGCACATCTCCAGCTCAGTGACAAGCCAGCTGGGTCTGATGAATGAGGCTGCTTTATCTCACGCTCCAAGGGTTTCATGTGAAACTTTCACAGCCTGTGCTGAGCTGCTGTTTACCAGCCTGGGGGCAAAGGCCTTCCTGTAGCATGCAGGCCAGGTAGCACATCACACCCCACCCCCCCCCCCCCCCTCCCCGTGCCCCCAAGCCCAGCACCACACTAGAGGCCGGGAATGTGGGAGTGAGAGGGAGAAAAGGAATGGCAGCAGGGAAGTGAGAACTTGCATTTGTATAGCGCCTTTCACAATCTTAAGAAATCTTAAGAAAGGAGAACATGTTCCTGTCTACATCAACGGGGACGAAATAGAAAGGGTCGAGAGCTTCAAGTTTTTAGGTGTTCAGATCACCAACAACCTGTCCTGGTCCCCCCATGCCGACACTATCGTTAAGAAAGCCCCACCAACGCCTCTACTTTCTCAGAAGACGAAGGAAATTTAGCATGTCAGCTACGACTCTCACCAACTTTTACAGATGCATCATAGAAAGCATTCTTTCTGGTTGTATCACAGCTTGGTATGGCTCCTGCTCTGCCCAAGACCACAAGGAACTACAAAAGATCATGAATGTAGCCCAATCCATCACGCAAACCAGCCTCCCATCCATTGACTCTGTCTACACTTCCCGCTGCCTCAGCAAAGCAGCCAGCATAATTAAGGACCCCACACACCCCGGACATTCTCTCTTTCACCTTCTTCCGTCGGGAAAAAGATACAAAAGTCTGAGGTCACGTACCAACCGACTCAAGGACAGCTTCTTCCCTGCTGCTGTCAGGCTTTTGAATGGACTTACCTTGCATTAAGTTAATCTTTCTCTACACCCTAGCTATGACTGTAACACTACATTCTGCACTCTTTCATTTCCTTCTCTATGAACGGTATGTTTTGTCTGTATAGCACGCAAGAAACAATACTTTTCACTGTAAACTAATACATATGACAATAATCCCAAAGCTTTTTACAGCCAAAAAGGTGCTTTGGAAATGCAGCCACTAATGTGCCACAGGAAATGTGGCAGACAATTTATGCACAGCAAGCTCCCACAAACAGAAATGTGATAATGACCAGATAACCTGTTTCAATAATATTGGTTGGGAAACAAACTTTGACCAGGACATTGGGAGGTTGGGGAGGGGGAAGCTCTCCTGCTCTTTAAATAATGCCATGGAATTTTTGCCATTTACCCCAGAAAGCAGACAGGGCCTCGGTTGAATGTCCCACCTGGAAAATGACACCTCTGACAGTGTAGTGCTCCCTCAGGGCTGTACTGGTTGTGCCATCTTCGATTATGTGCTCAGCTCCTACAGCGGGACTTGAACCCACAACTTCCTGAGCCCGAGGCTACTGTTCACAGTGGTTAGCACTGCTGCCTCACAGCACCAGGGATGGGGTTTGATGCCCCGCTTGGGTGACTGTCTGTGGGGAGTCTGCATGTTCTCCCCATGTCTGCGTGGGTTTCCTCCGGGTGCTCCGGTTTCCTCCCACAATGCGAAAAAGACGTGCTAGTTAGGTCATTGGCCATGCTCAATTAAAGTTAAAGTTTATTTATTAGTGTCACAAGTAGGCTTACATTAACACTGCAATGAAGTTGCTGTGAAAATCCCCCCGGCGCCTGTTCGGGTACACCGAGGGAGAATTTAGCACGGCCAATGCACCTAACCAGCACATCTTTCAGACTGTGGGAGGAAACCGGAGCACCCGGAGGAAACCCACGCAGACATGGGCAGAATGTGCAAACTCCACACAGACAGTGACCCAAGCTGTCAATCGAACCCCAGGTCCCTGGCGCTATGAGGCAGCAGTGCTAACCAACGTGCCACCCTGCCACCGGTCCCTCAGTGTACCTGAACAGGCGCCGGACTGTGGCGACTAGGGGAATTTCACAGTAACTTCATTGCAGTGTGAATGTAAGGCTACTTGTGACTAATAAATAAACTTTAACCCGATGGTGCTACCTACTGCTGGCACCATGGCACATTTCGAGCTCGATGGGCTTGTCTTTGCTATTATTATTTTCAATTGTCTTTATTTTTAACTGCTTCCATTGAAGTGTTTGTTTCTGTGGGTGGAATTCGGATTCTGTGATGTTTGTACAGATCGGAAGGCCACTGGATTGTGAAGGCATCCTTCTTCATTCAGTCCTGTCTCTGAAAAAAACTCAGATTTGTCCTGCTATCTCCCCATAGCCCTGCAATGTTGATTTAAAAAATTTTTTTTAACTTCATTCTTAAAGTTACCAAGCCAAAGCTCAGAGTGGACCCGGCAAACCCAAATCCATCATAAAAGCTAATTACTGCGGATGCTGGAATCTGAAACCAAAAGAGTATCATAGAACCCTACAGTGCAGAAGGAGACCATTCGGCCCATCGAGCCTGCACCGACCACAATCCCACCCAGCCCCTATCCCCACAACACCATGCATTTACCCTCGCTGGTCCCCCTGACACGAAGGGGCAATTTAGCAGGGCCAATCCATCTAACCCGCACATCTTTGGACTGCGGGAGGAAACCGGAGGAAACCCACGCAGACACGCGGAGAACGTGCAGACTCTACACAGACAGTGACCCAAGGCTGGAATTGAACCCGGGTCCCTGGCGCTGTGAGGCAGCAGTGCTAACCACTGTGCCACCATGCCACCCTGTCAGTTCTTTTCTCTCCTTACTGATGCTGCCAGACCTGCTGAGAGTTTCCAGCATTTTCTCTTTTGGTTTCAAACCCAAATCCATCTTCTTGTTGGCTCCAAAAAACAAATTCAGATTCAATCCAATTCCTTGTCCGCACAAGCTGACAAGATGAGGCACTTCCTGGGCTTGATCCAATGCTTCATGTTAACAAAGATTTTTTCCCCCCCAATTGCTTTTTGAACGATACAACAATCCGCCACCTCCACATCATAACTCACTGCAGGGAAACAAATCTTTGCAGCTTTTACTGGGACTATTTCCCTTCTGCTCCACATCATCGATTCAGTGAAATTAAAGCTTCAGAGCCGACACTTTCACTGATGTAAATTTAATCCAAAAACGCAAACCAGCTCATTTGAATAAGCACTGAAGAAGGAACCACAGGCTTAAGACCATTCACAGATGGGTTCAGGATGGCACTGATGGAGGAATGCTGAGAAGAGAACAGTTGCCCCTGACACACGAACGAAGCCCATGACGGATAAACAGGGCCATAGGAACATGCCCCATTGAGCCACCTTCAGGATCGGAAATTCTAGCTCCCATCACTGATTGACTGACTGCTGTTGGCTTTGGAGTGGGCTGAGCTGTGACACATTCAAAGTTGAATAGCCTGCCACCGCGCACTCACGGTTAGGACACAAACATCATGAAGACAATTGGATGAGGTGCTGTTGGCCGCCTGGCACCCGTCATCCCAGCTATGTGAGGGGTGACAGTAAAATACAATGGGGGGGGGCAGGGGGTGGTAGTGTGCAAGAGAGAGTGAGCATTTGAGTGTGCAATCAGTGAGAGAGGGAGTGAGAATACAGAGAAAGGAGTGAGCAAGGGAACAAGTGTGCAAGACAGTGAGGAAGGGCAAATGAGTACATATATTGCACTCAAAGAAGAGATTTTGAGGTTTATTTCCAGGCCTCCATGATAAGTACATGGATGGGAAAGGATTAGAGGGATATGGGCTAAACGCGGGCAATTGGGACTAGCGGGGAGAGTACCATGGTTGCCATGGACTAGTTGGGCTGAAGGGCCTGTTTCTGTGCTGTATTGCTCTATGACTCTCCGACTCCAGCAGGAACCTTCTTGACCTTTCCCCACTCAGTGCAGCAACTTGGGATTTGACTTGATTTATTATTGTCACATGTATTAACATCGTGAAAAGCATTGTTTCTTGCGCGCGAAACAGACAAAATATACCGTTCATAGAGAAGGAAACGAGACAGTGCAGAATGTAGCGTTATGGTCACAGCTAAGATGTAGAGAAGCTCATCCCATGGGAATTCCTATTGCTGCATAATCAGGATTTCCCACTGAACGGACAGCATGGTGGCACAATGGCTAGCACTGTCGCTTCACAGCGACAGGGACCCGGGTTCAATTCCGGCCTTGGGTGACAGTCTGCATGTCCTCCCCGTGTCTGTGCGGGTTTCATCTGGGTGCTCCGGTTTCCTCCCACAGTCCAACAATTAGGTTGATTGGCTATGCTAAATTGCCCCTTGGTGTCAGGGGGTAAATACATGGGGTTATGGGATTGGGCCGGGGTGGGATTGTTGTCAGTGCAGGCCCGAAGGGCTGAATGGCCTCCTTCTGCACTGTAGGGATTCTATGATTCGATGATAAACGAACAGAATGGAACAAACCCTGAAGAAATCTGTGACACCCATTTTCCTATCGTGAATGCAGTATACATGAAACTATTTACAGTGTTAGCTGGGCCCCAAGTGACACAGTGTGCAGAGTGCAAAATAAGTTCCCACACTTGAATTGAACGTAGAGTTTCAAGTTGTAAATGCAGATTTTTGGCTTTAGTTGGCTACTGAATTGTCAAAGTGCTCCCACCACTGGGTAAACACACTTTCTCTAAATATAACTGTCAAAAAGCAACAGATAAATTAAACTTTGAGGCGTTACCTCGGTAACGGGAATGATGGAGGTAAATTCCTACAGGGGAGGACTGAAAATTTCAAACAAATATCCAGGGTAATTTCTCCAAATTAATTGTGAAAAAGCACAAGTAGAGATTGGTTCCAGGGCTGTGTGTATTTTGGAACACGTTGCAATTCTTCACAATGTTTTTTCTCTCTCTCAGGGATTACAATTGGCTTTCATAAATGACTAAAGAAGAATTCACATGTCATCACTTCATTGCTCTGCAAGACTTTGTCACCACTCCCTGCACACATCTCCCCCCCCTTCTCAGTGGCACAGTTCCTGCACGTCTCACACTTGTCCTCAGCTCAGTCCCAGTGTGAGCAAAGAGAAACAAAGTCTTCTTCATGGAATCTAACAATGTCAGAGGCAGGCTGCCACACTGCAATACAACAGTGTTTTTTTTTTCAAATTTAGAGGCTGGATTGTTTTGTTATTTTGGTCTTTTCCATCTGATGCCTGAGTGATGAGAGTTGAGGGAGCCTCAATCCTCCAAGAAGGCTGGAGAACCTCGGCATGTAAACTGTCCTCCTATTGGTAACACCTGGGCCCCATCCATCAGTCTCACTCAGGAGGTCAGGAGGATGAACGTGTGGGGAATGGAACCAGCTGGCAGAGTGGAGCTGGTTCCTCTGAAGCCAGACTTAAACACACTGTTCTTCATTTACTCGGCAGTAATTGCTGTTCGCTAATTGACTCCACATGGATGGGTGAGTGAAGCTGCCTTGCCTTCCTCGCTAGGCAGCTTACAAGATGGGTTTCTGAATTAAAATGGCCTTTGGCTTCTTTAATCCCCTCTTTTCAGAACATTCGCCCTACCTGCCTCCCCCAATCCACCATCTAGCTTTTCCTTAAACAAATCCAATGGTCTGAATTCAGCCATCTGTTCATGTTCTTAGCTTCAAAGCAGACCCTCAGCATGATCAAGGTCTCAAACTTCCAAGGCCCGTGCCAAACACGAAGCATCTGCTACCCAACCAACCAAAGGCTCTGACCAAACTGCAAGAACCTACAAAGGGCCGTGAATGAAGGCCAATCCATCACGCAAACCAGCCGCCCATCCATTGACTCTGTCTACACTTCCCACTGCCGCGGAAAAGCAGCCGGCATAAACAAGGACCCTGGACATACTCTCTTCTAGCTTTTTCTGTTGGGACAAAGATACGAAAGTCTGAGATTGCGTACCAACCGACTCAAGAACAGCTTCTTCCCTGCTGTCATCAGAATTTTGAATGGACCTACCTTGCATTAGGTTGATCTTTCTCTACACCCTAGCTATGACTGTAACACTACATTCTGCACTCTCTCCTTTTCTTCTCTATGAATGGTATGCTTTGTCTGTATAGCGTGCAAGAAACAATACTGTATACTAATACATGTGACAATAATAAATCAAATCAAAATCAAAGACCTCATATGTTTCGACGTTGTAATGACATTCCTTCACTGTCCTTTGTTGCTGGCCTAACATTCTCCTTCAATAACTCCAACATGTCCAAACTCAACTGCTGATGAACAAACCCTTACCAACTTGCACTGGCTCCTCCAGCCTTATGTCCACTTTCATACCATCAGGCATTTGACACTGGCCACTTTGCATAATTGGTACCACAGCCTTCAGCCTTGATGGTGGCACCGTGATCAGCACTGCTGCCTCACAGCGCCAGGGACCCGGGTTCGATTCCTGGTTTGGGTCACTGTGTGTGCGGAGTCTGCACGTTCTCCCCATGTCTGCGTGGGTTTCCTCCGGGTGCTCCGGTTTCCTCCCACAGTCCAAAAGACATGCCGGTTAGGTGCACTGACCATACTAAATTCTCCCTCAGTGTACCCGAACAGGCGCCGGAGCGTGGCGACTAGGGGATTTGCACAGTAATCATTGCAGTGTGAATGTAAGCCTAATTGTGACACTAATAAATGAACTTTAAACTTTAGCCTCATCTTCACTCTGACCCTAAACCCCTGTGCCCTGTGCACTCTACCTTGTAAGGTCCAAACAAAGCTTTGGGATACCTCTCCCTCCACGGTTTACATCAATTTGACAGCAACAACTTATGGTCATATAACGCCTTCAACATAACAAATCTTCACTACATTATGCAAGAGTGTTTCAAAACAAAAATAGCTGGTCACAAAAGGAGATATTAGAGCAGATTTGATTTGATTTATTATTGTCACATGTACTAACATACAGTGAAAGGTATTGTTTCTTGTGCACTATACAGACAAAACATACCGTTCATAGAGAAGGAAATGAAAGAGTGCAGAATGTAGTGTTACAGTCATAGCTAGGGTGTACAGAAAGATCAACTTAATGCAAGGTAAGTCCATTCAAAAGTCTGACAGCAGCAGGGAAGAAGCTGTTCTTGAGTCAGTTGGTACGTGACCCCAGGATTTTATATCTTTTTCCCCAAAGGAAGAAGGTGGAAGAGAGAATGTCCGGGGTGCGTGGGGTCCTTAATTATGCTGGCTGCTTTGCCGAGGCAGTGGGAAGTGTAGACAGAGTCAATGGATGGGAGGTTGGTTTGCGTAATGGATTGGGCTACATTCACCACCTTTTGTAGTTTCTTGCGGTCTTGGGCAGAGCAGGAGCCAGACCAAGCTGTGATACAACCAGAAAGAATGCTTTCTATGGTGCATCAGATGACCATGATCTTATTGAACAGCAGAGAAAGCTCGAGGGGCCAAATGGCCTACTCCTGCTCCCAATCCATGTGTTCATGGTAGGTTTTGAGGACCGCCTTAAAGAAGGAGAGACGGGGAGGTAGGGAGGCAGAATGGTGGTGGTGGCGGGGGTGGGAAATGTATGAGGTTATTGCAGAGTTTCAGGCCTGGGCAGCTGAAGGCATGGCCACCAATCATTAAAGTCAGGGATGTTCAAGAGGCCTGAATTACAGAGATACAAATATCTTGGGGGCGGGGTAGGGGGTGTGGCTGAGGGGCTGGAGAAGGTTAGAGGGCGAGGCCATGATGGGATTTGAAAACAAAAGATAAGAGTTTTTAAATGAGATGATTATTTCAGAGGAACCAGTGTGGGTGAGCGAACACACGGACAACAGAACACAAGACTTGGTCAGAGCGAGGATGCAGGCAAAGTTTTGAATGACCTCCAGTTTAGAGAGGGCAGAATGTGGGAGAGCAGGCAGGAGTGTGTTGGAATACTCAAGTCTAGGGATAACACAGGTATAGATGAGGACTTCTCCAGTTGATGAGCTGAACATAAGAACATAAGAAATAGGAGCAGGAGTAGGCCATCTGGCCCGTCAACCCTGCTCCGCCATTCAATAAGATCATGGCTGATCTGATAGTGGGTTCAGTTCCACTTACCCGCCCGCTCCCCATAACCCTTAATTCCCTTAATGGTTAAAAATCTATCTATCTGTGACTTAAATACATTTAACGAGGTAGCCTCTACTGCTTCATTGGGCAGAGAATTCCAAAGATTCACTACCCTCTGGGAGAAGAAGTCCCTCCTCAACTCTGTTCTAAATTGACTCCCCCGTATTTTGAGGCTATGCCCCCTTGTTCTTGTTTCCATTGTAAGTGGAAATAACCTCGCTGCTTCTGCTCTGTTTAGCCCCTTCATTATCTTATACGTCTCTATAAGATCTCCCCTCAACCTTCTAAACACCAATGAGTACAGGCCCAGTCTACTCAATCTCTCCTCATAAGCTAACCCTCTCATCTCCGGAATCAACCTGGTGAACTTTCTCTGTACCCCCTCCAAAGCTAATATATCCTTTCTTAAATAAGGGGACCAAAATTGTAGACAATACTCACGGTGCGGCCTCACCAGTACTCTGTACAGTTGCAGCATGACCTCCCTGCTTTTATACTCCATCCCTCTCGCGATAAAGGCTAACATTCCATTTGCCTTCTTGATTACCTGCTGCACCTGCAAACTGAGTTTTTGTGATTCATGCACAAGGACCCCCAGGCCCCTCTGCATGTTGTAATTTTTCACCGTTTAAATAATCGTCCATTTTACTATTATTCCTTCCAAAGTGGATAACCTCACACTTACCAACGTTATACTCCATCTGCCAGATCCTTGCCCACTCACTTAGCCTATCCAAATCTCTCTGCAGACTCTGTGTCCTCCACGCAATTTGCTTTCCCACTCATCTTTGTGTCATCCGCAAACTTTGTTACCCTACACTCGGTCCCCTCCTCCAGATCGTCTATGTATATGGTAAATAGTTGAGGCCCCAGCACCGATCCCTACGGCATGCCACTAGTCACTGATTGCCAACCGGAAAAGCACCCATTTATTCCGACTCTCTGCTTTCTGTTAGATAGCCAATCCTCAATCCACGCTAACATTTTACCCCCAACTCTGTGTACCTTTATCTTATGCAGCAACCTTTTGTGAGGCACCT
This sequence comes from Mustelus asterias, assembly GCF_964213995.1. Classification (NCBI taxonomy): domain Eukaryota; kingdom Metazoa; phylum Chordata; class Chondrichthyes; order Carcharhiniformes; family Triakidae; genus Mustelus; species Mustelus asterias. Next base: position 104,745,708 of record NC_135811.1, read on the forward strand.
TATCAAATGCCTTTTGGAAATCTAAATACACCACATCCACTGGTTCCCCTCTGTCAACCGCACTCGTTGTATCCTCAAAAATTCCAGTAAATTAGTCAAACATGACTTTCCCTTCATGAATCCATGCTGCATCTGCTTGATTGAACCATTCTTTTCCAGGTGTCCTGCTATTTCTTCCTTAATGATAGATTCCAGCATTTTCCCAACTACGGATGTTAAGCTAACCGGCCTGTAGTTACCTGCCTTTTGTCTGCCTCCTTTTTTCAACAGTGGCGTTACATTAGCTGTTTTCCAATCAGCTGACACCTCCCCAGAGTCCAGTGAATTTTGATAGATTACAACTAATGCATTTGCTATTACTTCTGCCGTTTCTTTTAGTACCCTGGGATGCATTCCATCCAGACCAGGGGACTTGTCTACCTTTAGTCCCATTAGCCTACCCAGCACTACCTCTTTAGTAATAGTGATCGTTTTAAGGTCCTCACACCCTACAGTCCCACGACCGTCAATTTTCGGTAAGCTATTTGTGTCCTCCACTGTGAAGACCGACACAAAAAACTTGTTTAAGGCCTCGGCCATTTCCTCGTTTCCTATTATTAAATCCCCCTTCTCATCTTCTAAGGGACCAACATTTACTTTAGCCACTCTTTTCCGTTCTATATATTTGTAAAAACCTTTACTATCAGTTTTTATATTTTGTGCTAGTTTACTTTCATAATCTATCTTTCCTTTCTTTATTGCTTTCTTAGTAGTTCTTTGTTGTTTTTTAAAGCCTTCCCAATCTTCTAGGTCCCCACTAATTTTGGCCACTCTGTATGCATTGGTTTTTAATTTGATACTCTCCTTTACGTCCGTAGTTATCCATGGCTGGTTATCCCTTTTCTTACATTCCTTCTTTTTCACTGGAATATATTTTTGCTGAGTACTGAGAAAAATCTCCTTAAAAATCCTCCACTGTTCCTCAACTGTCCCACTAATTAGTCTGTGTTCCCAGTCTACATTAGCCAACTCTGCCCTCATCCTATTGTAACCCCTCTGTTCAAGCAGAAGACACTGGTTTGGGACCCTACTTTCTCACCCTCCATCTGTATTAGAAATTCATAGAAAGAAATAATAGAAATCATAGAAACCCTACAGTGCAGAAGGAGGCCATTCGGCCCATCGAGTCTGCACCGACCACAATCCCACCCAGGCCCTACCCCCACATATTTACCCACTAATCCCTCTAACCTACGCATCTCAGGACTCTAAGGGGCAATTTTTAACCTGGCCAATCAACCTAACCCGCACATCTTTGGACTGTGGGAGGAAACCGGAGCACCCGGAGGAAACCCACGCAGACACGAGGAGAATGTGCAAACTCCACACAGACAGTGACCCGAGCCGGGAATCGAACCTGGGACCCTGGAGCTGTGAAGCAGCAGTGCTAACCACTGTGCTACCGTGCCGCCCATATTGTCTGTCAACCATATTGTGATCACTCATTCCAAGAGGATCCCTCACAAGGAGATCATTAATTTTACCTGTCTCATTACACAGGACCAGATCCAAGATAGCTTGCTCTCTCGTAGGTTCTGTAACATATTGTTCGAGGAAACTATCGCGACAGCATTCTAAGAAGGGGTGGGGTAGGGGTGAGGGTCAGACAATGATGAAAGGTGAAAATAGGTTCTATATAAATGCAAATTGCTCTTGTAAAGTTTATTTATTAGTCACAAGTAAGGCTTACACATTAACACTGCAATGAAGTTACTGTGAAAATCCCCTAGTCGCCACACTCCGGCGCCTGTTCGGGTCAATGCACCTATAACCAGCATGTCTTTCAGACTGTGGGAGGAAACCGGAGCACCCGGAGGAAACCCACGCAGACACAGGGAGAACGTGCAAACTCCACACAGAAAGTGACCCAAGTCGGGAATCGAACCCGGGTCCCCGGTGCTGTGAGGCAGCAGTGCTAACCACTGTGCTAGCGTGCCGCCCAACGCTCAGCTCCTCTTTCAGAATCTTAACCCACAACTTCTTGTTTAGCCATCTTGCCTGGTCTGAGGTGATTCGTCCCCACCACACGGATTAGGCCCCCACGTGGTCTTCTTTGAGACGTCTCCCTTTGGGTTTGCACAGCCTGGTTTACCATGCTGTGCCTCACTGCTCATACTGGGAATCTCACCCTCACTGTTTCTCCTGCAGGCTGGCGGAGACCTAGTTGACCCCAACCACTCTCACGATTTGACCTGACCAGGCCATTTCACAGCTTCAACTAGATTTATGAAGATTTACACTTAATCCAGAATGCAAGAACTGAAATTACATCATGGAAATCTGAGAATTATATATCTTAAATCTGGAGATTAAACAGCTGGCATCAGTAAAAGCTGTCAGATTGTCTTAACCCAACTGGTTAACCAATGCAACCCTTAGGGAAGGACATCAGCTGTCCTTACCCTGGGTGACCTACATGTGACTCCAAATGACGAGACAGAGTACAAAAATGAGATAGAGAATCTGGTGAACTGGTGCGGCAACAATAATCTCTCCCTCAAATGTCAACAAAACGAAAGAGATTGTCATCGACTTTAGGAAGCGTAAAGGAGAACATATCCCTGTCAATGTCAAAGGGGACGAAGTAGAAAGGGTCAAGAGCTTCAAGATTTTAGGTGTCCAGATCACCAACAACCTGTCCTGGTCCCTCCATGCCGACACCATAGTTAAGTAAGCCCACCACTCCTCTACTTTCTCAGAAGGTTAAGGAAATTTGGCATGTCAGCTACAACTCTCACCAAATTTTACAGATGCATCATAAAAAGCATTCTTTCTGGTTGTATCACAGCTTGGTATGGCTCCTGCTCTGCCCAAGAGCGCAAGGAACTACAAAAGGTCGTGAATGTAGCCCAATCCATCACGCAAACCAGCCTCCCATCCATTGACTCTGTCTACACTTCCCGCTGCCTCGGCAAAGCAGCCAGCATAATTAAGGACCCCATGCACCCCGGACATTCTCTCTTCCACCTTCTTCCGACGGGAAAAAGATACAAAAGTCTGAGGTCACGTACCAACCGACTCAAGAACAGCTTCTTCCCTGCTGCTGTCATACTTCTGAATGGACTTACCTTGCATTCAGTTGATCATTCTCTACACCCTAGCTGTGACTGTAACACTACATTCTGCACTCTCTCATTTCCTTCTCTATGAACGGTATGCTTTGTCTGTATAGCTCGCAAGAAACAATACTTTTCACTGTATGTTAATACATGTGACAATAATAAATCAAATCAAATCAAAGTGGTTAACTGCTCTGTGATGGGGCCTATTCAGTCTGCACAAAGAACTCATTTTCAGCGGTCGATGCACTTCCAGATGACTTGGCGCTATTCGCAGAATCAGAAGATGGTAAATCTCAACGTTTAGAACATGGATCAAGTGTGAACACCAAAAACAATAGCAGTCGGAGGGAAAACATCAGGAGAAACTGGAGTGAAGATCTAAATGGATGGCGTCACATTCAAACAGATAGCTACATTTGGCTCTACAGGACAAACAATACCAGAAGATGCTCGATGCAGCATCAAACTTCAAAGAACAAAGAAAATTACAGCACAGGAACAAGCCCTTCGGCCCTCCAAGCCTGCACCGACCATGCTGCCCGACTGAACTAAAACCCCCTACCCTTCCGGAGACCATATCCCTCTATTCCCATCCTATTCATCTATTTGTCAAGGCACCCCTTCAAAGCCATTACCGTATCCGCTTCCACGACCTCCCCCGGCAGCAAGTTCCAGGCATAAGGGACCAGAATTCATCAGGACAACACAAGGGAACCAACCACACTGCTCAAGTCTGGCGCCTTAGACCACTCGGCCATCCTGACAATTTGGATAGAGATAGAGATCGTCAAGTAATTTTTGTGAAGGTGAAGAATGTGTTAACAACAAGAAAACTCAAGCTTGTAACAAGGAAAACAATTCAGGATGCTACATCCCAGCCACATTCCTGTCTGCCTCCAAAACCTGGACAACAAGTAAAGATCTGTGGAAGATAATAGGTGTCGTTGAAATCTGGATGCTGAGATCTATGCTAAAAATTCCTCACAAGACAAGTGAAGCGATGCTTGAAATTACAAGAGCGAAAAGAAAAATCTAGAAGTAGGATGGTACAATGGCACAGTGGTTAGCACTGCTGCCACACAGCGCCAGGGACCCAGGTTCAATTCCGGCCTCGGGTCACTGCCTGTGCAGAGCTTGCACATTCTCCCCGTGTCTGCGTGGGTTTCCTCCGGGTGCTCCACTTTCCTCCCACACTCCAAAAATGTGCAGGTTAGGTTGATTGGCCATGGTTAATTGCCCCTTAGTGTCAGGGGAATGGCAGGGTAGATACGTGGAGTTATGGGGTTAGGGTCTGGGTGGGGTTGTTGTTGGTGCAGGCTTGATGGGCCGAATGGCCTCCTTCGGCACTGTAAAAAATGAAGTTTATTTATTAGTGTCACAAGCAGGCTTACATTAACAATGCAATGAAGTTACTGTGAAAATCCCCCAGTCGCCACACTCCGGCGCCTGTTCGGGTACACCGAGGAAGAATTTAGCACGGCCAATGCACCCTAACCAGTACGTCTTTCGGACTGTGGGAGGAAACCGGAGCACTCGGAGGAAACCCATGCAGACACAGGGAGAACGTTGAACTCTGCACAGACAGTGACCCAAGCCGGGAATCGAACCCAGATCCCTGGCGCTGTGGGGCAACAGTGCTAACCCACTGTGCCACCGTGCTGGGATTCTATGAACACCCAGTAAAGAAGATGTCAGCATTCAGCTCTATTCAAATAGCTGAAAAGCTACAGAGAACCCATCTGGAGGGCAAAGTGGAAGGCAGCAGAAAGAGGGGTCGACCTCGGGATAGTTGGATGCTGGAAGTCACCGAGTGGTTGCAGATGATGCGTGATGGCACAATGCTGACAAGTGTGACAGGTCATGACAGCAGATCCCCCGGTAGGAACAGCTACAAGCAGGACAGGTGGGAAAAGGAGGTGGCCCACAAAGTCACCTGGTTGTATCACCACCTTCTCAGGGCAACTAGGGATTAGCTAGAAATGCCAGCCACACCTGCATCCCGAGAATACATTATTTAAAACATTGCTTTGACATCTTGCAGAATTTCCCTTAACATTCTTCAATGCCCATGATGTGTGTGTGAGATGATTTGCATTATCTGTATTGAATTTCATTTGTCTCTGACCTACCCAAGTGTGAATCCTGTCAAACCCTCTTTGAAAAAGCTCCTCCGCTCCGTCTCATTTAGGGATTAAACTCGTTTGCAAAGAGTCTACAAGTCCCGTTTTATGGACAATCAAAGGCAGGAGAGGGCCCAACACTGACCCCGACATCCCACTCAGCACCATCCTTATCTCAACCTCCATCACCTTTTAGCCACTTCTTATTGTGCCCACCCCAGTCCAACTCCGACATCGCCACATCATGACCTTTTAGCCAGTTAACAAACAGTGACCGGGATCGTTGGTGACTTTTCTCTATCTGAGCCTGAGACACAGGCTGGGATTTTCCAGTACCCGTGCGAGCGGTTTTCTGACGGAGGCGTCTCACCATTGACCACTGATGGGATCTTCCAGTCCTGCCGACGTTAACGGCCATTTGTGTTGTTGACCCCAGTGGGGGGGGGGGGTCTTCAACGGGACCGAAAATCCCAGCGACGGGAAGGGCCAGAAAATCCACTGGCGACCCAAAGCCAAATCATAGAATCCCTACAGAGCAGGAGAGGTCATTCGGCCCATCAAGTTTGTACCAACTCTCTGACAGAGTATCCCACCCAGGCCCTCTCCCTGTACCCCCACATTTTTACCATGGCTAATCCATCTAACCTACACATTTCGGTACACTAAGGGGCGATTTAGCCAGGCCAATCCACCCAACCTGCACATCTTTGGACTGTCACAAGAAATGCCACAAGGGAAGTCTGTGCAAGTTTACACAATGTTTCTCACCCCGTCCTACAAAATAAATCAACCAGGGCAGAGGCAACGGGACGACCACAAAGCTCAAGGTTCCCTCGACATGGGAGGGAAAGAAATGTCAGTTCCAACTCCTCGTCCCTGTCTGGAAAACTCTATGACCAACAAGTGGGAACTGGCTGGGTTCCTGATCTTGGTTGTGATGGCTCCATAGTCAAATAGCCTGCCAAAACACTGAGTGGTAAAGGAACTGTTCTGCTCGCTATTTACAGCAATTCTGTACCATGCAGAAACACAAAATGTTTATAATCTCATTGCACTTCAGAATAGCAAAAGATTCTGCCCCTCTACCTTGATTTGATTTGATTTATTATTGTCACATGTATTGGTATACAGTGAAAAGTATTGTTTCTTGCACGCTATACAGACAAAGCATGCTGTTCATAGAGTACACAGGGAGAAAGAAGGGAGAGGGTGAAGAATGTAGTGTTACAGTCATAGCTAGGGTGTAGAGAAAGGTCAATTTAATATAAGGTAGGTCCATTCAAAAGCCTGATGACAGCAGGGAAGAAGCTGTTCTTGAGTCAGCTGGGATGCGATCTCAGGCTTTTGTATCTTTTTCCCCAAGAAGAAGGTGGAAGAGAGAATGTCCGGGGTGCATGGGGTCCTTAATTATGCTGGCTGCTTTTCCGAGGCAGTGGGAAGTGTAGACAGAGTCAATGGATGGGAGGCTGGTTTGCGTGATGGATTGGGCTACATTCACAGCCAGGTGAAATTAGCTATTGCTTAGAACCATCAAGAGAAAGAATAATGTGAGCAATGAAAATTGAATCTTCTCCTCCGCCTGTGACAACGGGCAGGAATCGTTCAGGGGTGGTCCGATTATAATATCCCTGTCTAACCATGGATGCACCACACCCTAATCAGAACAGTTAAGATCAAAGACAAACTTACATTTATATAGTGCCTTTCATGACCACAGGATGTCACATTTGGCGTAGTTCCTTTGTCCCGTCTGCTTGGCAATATTTTGCAGCTGGTCTGCGTGGTTTGTGCTACCAAATAAACCCTGTTGGACTTTAACCTGGTGTTGTGAGACTTCTTACTGCACAGGATGTCCCCCAGCTCTTTACAGCCAATTAAGTACTTGTGAAGTGTGGTCTCTGTTGTAATGTAGGAAATGGGCGGCACAGTAGCACAGTGGTTAGCACTGCTGCCTCACAGCACCAGGGATCGACTCCCGGTTTGGGTCACTGTCTGTGAGGAGATGGCACGTTCTCCCTGTGTCCGCGGGGAGAATGTCCTCCGGGTGCTCCAGTTTCCTCCCACAGTCCAAAGATGTGCGGGTTAGATGGATTGGCCATGCTAAATTGCCCCTTAGTGTCAGGGGGACTAGCTAGGGTAAATGCATGGGGTTATAATTCTATGATTCTAAGTGTGGGAGGCAATTTGTGTTGTTTGTGGGGGCTGGCAGTGCAATGCGATAGCTTGCAGTTAATCTGTTTTTGCATTGTTTACTGAAAGATAAATACTGACCAGGACCCTGGAGATAACTCCCCTGCTCTTCTCAAAAGCAGTACGATGGGATTTGTTTACGACCATCTGAGAGAGAAGTTTGATGGCTCGTGTGAATGACGGCACCTCTGGAAGTGCAGCACTCCCTCAGTGCTACACTGGACTGTCAGCTTTGAAATTTTTGATAGAATCATAGAATCCCTACAGCGCAGAAGGAGGCCATTTGGCCCATTGATTCTGCACCAACCACAATCCCACCCAGGCCCTATTTCCGTAACCCCATTTATTTACCCTGCTAATCCTCCGACACTAGGGGCAATTTAGCATGGCCAAACTAACCCACACATCTTTGGAGTGTGGGAGGAAACCGGAGCACCCGGAGGAAACCCACGCAGACACGGGGAGAATGTGCGAACTCCACACAGACAGTCGCCCGAGGCCGGAATTGAACCCGGGTCCCTGGCGCAGTGAGGCAGCAGTGCTGTGCTCAAGCACCACTGTGCTCAAGTCCTGGACTGGGACTCGAACCCACAACACTCTGGATCATCGACACAGATGCGATCATCTCACGCGAGAACACCGTCCACCAGGTACACGGTACATACTCTTGCGACTCGTTGCCTACCTGATACGCTGCAGGAAAGGATGTCTCGAGGCATGGTACATTGACGAGACCATGCAGACGCTACGACAACGGATGAATGGACACCGCTCGACAATCACCAGGCAGGAATGTTTCCTATCCACTCCATCTGACGAAGGAGCAGCGCTCCGAAAGCTAATGGCATTTGCTACCAAATAAACCTGTTGGACTTTAACCTGGTGTTGTTAAAACTCTTACCGGGGGAACACTTCAGCAGTCAAAGGCATTCAGCTTCTGATCTTCGGGCAAGCGTTCTCCAAGGTGGCCTTCACGACACACAACGCAGAATCACTGAGCAGAAACTGATAGCCAAGTTCTGCACACATGAGGATGGCCTCAACCGGGATCTTGGGTTCATGTCACATTATCTGTAACCCCTGTGACTTGCAAAATCTCACTAACTGTCCTGGCTGGAGACAATACACATCTCTTTAACCTGCGCTTAACGCTCTCTCCACTCACATTGTCTGCACCTGTGAAGACTTGATTACCTGTAAACACTCGCATTCCAACCATTATCTTGTAATTGAGTTTGTGTCTGTTTCTGCCCTGTTTGTGAAACAAATTCTGGACTCACCTGATGAAGGGGCAGCGCTCCGAAAGCTCGTGCTACCAAACGAACCTGTTGGACTTTAACCTGGTGTTGTGAGACTTCTTACTGTGCCTGCCCCAGTCCAACGCCGGCAACTCCACATCATGACTCAAAAGAGGTGAGAGTGCTGCGCACTGAGGCACAGCCGACAGAAAAATCAGGCACTACCAGGGCAGAGAAACTCAGACATGATAGCCATGTACAGTCTGGCACAGTTTGCTGGGCATATCCTTTTACCGCTGTCACAGCAATAAAGAACTGACAGGCTCTGCTGATCAGGAAAGATTGAACAGGCTGGGGCTCTTTGCTCTCGAAAATTGGGAAGAGGAGAGACCAAAGAGAAGTTTGCGAACTATTTCAGAGGTTTAATGGGGTCGATATTCCCTCTGGTGGGGGTGTGAGGCCAGAATGAGTCATCAATAGTCGACAATTGCAAACACATCCAATTGGGAATTCAGGAGAAACTACGCACCGAGTACCGGGAATGTGGAAATTGCTGCAAAGCGTGTCCGAGACAAATAACAAAGATTCATTTCAGGGCAAAAAAGGGAAAAAGAAACCGAAGGATGTGCTGACCAGTTAGAGGAAAAGGGCTGAGAGGAGGCGCATGCGCAGCATAAACTCTGGCATCAACTATATGGGCCAAATGGCCTATTTCTATGCTGCCACTGTACAAGTCTATGTAATTAATCTCAAAGCAAGAGCTTACTTCAAGACTATTGAGACTTTAATGTAGGCCGGTGAGTAGATATGTGGTGTGGCACTAAGCCATATAGACCAAAAGGTTCCCTCGTCAACCCTCTCTGTGCTGCATTAGCTAATCTTCGAGGAAACAGCACAATTGAGTTTAGCAACCCAGAGCTTGGGCAGAGAGGGCAAATCTTCTCAACTTGTGTGAGCACCTGCTGAAGATAGATTTGTCAATAATAGGTGAGGAAACAACTGGGCCAAGACCAGTTGCCGCGTTCAGAACCCACTCGAAGAATGAAGGAGGCAGCAATGTGATGGAACTTCACTCCTGTAAACATTACAGCTTCTGGAGCAAGGTGAGTAAAATTAACTGTAATCTGAGCTTCCACTCTTTATACATCATCACCTTAGACATTTGGACACTTGCCCCAGACTGTGGGAGTATGCATTTACGCCCTGCCTGGGGTTTCTGCTCACTAACCTTTCTACATTGGTGAAAGTTTATTTATTAGTGTCACAAGTAGGCTTACATTGACACTGCAACGAAGTTACTGTGAAAATCCTCTAGTCGCCACACTCCAGTGCCTGTTCAGGTACACGGAGGGAGAGTTTAGCATGGCCAATGTACCTAACCAGCACATAGATCATAGAATCCTACAGTGCAGAAGGAGGCCATTTGACCCATCGAGTCTGCACCGACCACAATCCCACGCAGGCCCTATCCCCATAACCCAATTCATTTACCCTAGCTAATCCCCCTGACACTAAGGCGCAATTCAAAATGGCCAATCCACCCAACCCGCACATCTTTCGGACTGTGGGAGGAAACCGGAGCACCCGGAGGAAACCCACGCAGACATGGGGAGAACGTGCAGACTCCGCACAGACAGTGACCCAAGCCGGGAATCGAACCCGGGTGCCTGGCACTGTGAGGCAGCAGTGCTAACCACTGTGCCACCGTGTCACCCATATCTTTCGGACTGTGGGAGGAAACCCATGCAGACATGGGGAGAACATGCAGACTCTGCACAGTGACCCAAGCTAACCACTGTTAGCTTGCTAACCACTGTGCTAACCACTGTGCCACCATGCCGCCCATATCTTTTGGACTGTGGGAGGAAACCGGAGCACCCGGAGAAAACCCACGCAGACACGGGGAGAAGGTGCAGACTCCGCACAGACAGTGACCCAAGCCGGGAATCGAACCCGGGTCCCTGGAGCTGTGAAGCAGCACGGTAGCACCACTGTGCTACCGTGCCGCCCCTACACAAGTGAGTCAGCCTTGTCCAACAGAAGATTGTGGTGACAGGCACCACATTCTACAACTTCTGCGTTAAAATAATGTTAAGTAATAATAAATAGCAAATCAACACATGACCCAAGGAACAGGCAGCCAGCCAGTTGAGTGACTCACAGGTACACTTGCATGGCAAGTTGTTCATTGCGTTCACAAGACAGACTGGGAGCTCGCAGTACTGGCTTCCCATCTGAAGACCTAGAAAGTTCAGTGCTCAGGTTGTGCGGATTAGATATTTGTTCGTGCCACTGACAGCTTGAGCCAATGCTGACAAGACCCCTCTTCCCTAATCCACCCCAGGCATTACTCACATAACACACAAGCATCGGCTGATTTTAGACCCAATTTTCTTTTCCCCCCCACGACCAAAACCTATTCGTTATCCGAGGAGACCTTTAACTAAAAGTTGGCACAGTGAAGCCACGAAACAAACAAAATGATGGTCACCTCTCTCTCTCCTACTAGAGTAATTAGAACACACTGCTATTTCTGGCAGCTTGCCCTGAGCCAGAATCAGCCGTGATTATGACTGTGCTATAATGAACTTTGCATTGCGCATTAAGCGCTGATTAATGGATCTGCAGGTTGAGTCACTCAGCAGATGACTCAACAAGGAATATATACACATACACACACACTCCACAACTAAAAAGCAGGATTCTTAACCCTATGGAGGGCGGAATTTTTTCAGCACTCCTCGAATGGTTCCGTAGGCAGGGTTGGTGCCCAATGGTTGCCGTGATACAGAGTGATTATGCTTCAAAAATGCTGTATTGGCTGCAAAAGCAATTTGAGATGTTCCCTTGTGTCATGAAAAAAATAAATAAAGGCTTGCATTTATAATAGCGCTTTTCATGACTACATAATGTGCTTCACAACCAACGAAGTAACTTTGACCGCAACCAGCACTGTATGTATTGTAGGAACCGCAGCAACCAATTTGTACACAGCAAGCGCCCACAGCAACAATGTGATAATGATAACATAATCTATTTCTGATTGAATATTGGGCAGGTCAACAGGGATAACTCCCCTGTTCTTCTTTGAAATAGTGTCGCGGGATCTGTTGTTTCCATCCGTGCAGGTACCTTGGTTTAATGCCTCCTGCAAAAGATGGCACCTCCGACAGTGCAGCACTCCCTCAGCAGCACACTGGGGGGCCAGCCTTAATTCTTGTGCTCAAGCCCAAGAGTAGGAATGGAACCCGGACTTTGTGATTCGGAAGGGAGTGTGCTACCAATTGAGCCGCTGCTGGAACTCGGGCGCTACACAAATGCAATCTTGCTGTTAGACCAGTTAGCAGATGGTAGCCAGGGCCATAGCGATGGAGCTATAATTGGGCTCCGTTAGGGAGGGGGGGAAGATCAGCTACAGCTCTCGCTGCCTGTGGGATTCAAGATTTCCAGGTCATCAGCGGATGAGGCTGGGTTAATGCCTTTGGCTAAATAGTGAGCCAGCTTTCTGACTGCCAGAAAGTGCTTGTTAAATGGAGGCTGAATCCAGCTTCACAATGTAATGTGACCTGCTCTTCACTCAAGTGTCTGAGTTTATAGGTGAAAGCGGTCATCTGGGGAGGGACAGGAGAGTTACCAGCCCTCGCAGAACACATCTTAGTGGCATGGGAGGTCTTCAAACAACATCGCGGCACGGGCAGCACAGTGGTTAGCACTGCTGCCTCACAGCACCAGGGACCCAGGTTCAATTCCGGCCTCGGGTCACTGTCTGTGCGGAGTCTGCACTTTCTCCCTGTGTCTGTGTGGGTTTCCTCCGGGTACTCCAGTTTCCTCCCACAGTCCAAAGATGTGCAGGTTAGGTGGATTGGCCAGGTTAAATTGACCCTTGTGGATTGGCCAGGTTAAATTGACCCTATCCCCGTAACCCCACATATTTACCCTAGCTGGGGACCAGCTAGGGTAAATATGTGGGGTTACGGGGATAGGGTCTGGGTGGGATTGTTGTTGGTGCCGAAAGGCCTCCTTCTGCACTGTCGGATTCTATGATCCATAAAACAAATAATCTGGTCATTATCTTACACTGCTGTTCTGGGAGCTTGCTGTGCACCAACTGGCTCTCACATTTCCCGCACTACGACCGTGACTGAACTTCACCAGCTGTAAAAATTCTTTGAGGCCGTGTAAGGTGCTATATAAATGCAAGTCTTTCCTTCTGGAGGAAAAGCAAGAAAATTAAATCTCACTGACCTGTAAAGTACCACTGCAACACGCTCAGAGAATAGGCAACATCATCACGACAAAATGGGGTGGCACAGTGGTTAGCACAGTGGTTAGCACTGCTGCCTCACAGCTCCAGGAACCTGGATTCAATTCCCAGCTCGGGTCACTGTCTATGCGGAGTTTGCACATTCGCCCCGTGTCTGCGTGGGTTTCCTCCGGATGATCCGGTTTCCTCCCACACTCCAAAAGACGTGCAGGTTAGGTGCATTGGCCATGCTAAATTCTCCCTCTGTGTACCTGAACAGATGCCGGAATGTGGCGACTAGGAGATTTGCACAGTAACTTCATTGCAGTGTTAATGTAAGCCTACTTATGACACTAATAAATTAAACTTTAAAAAAAAGTCTGGGGTACAAGGAACATTAGCCGACCCAGGCGTTACTCCTTATAAATGAGCAGATTTCAGCTAAACTGTTTCTAATTGGGTTACAGCGGCACTGGGGTTGGGAAAATGAGGGGAATGGGGCTGAAAATCAGTCAAGATTCTCGTCCTCAATCTTGTTCATCAGTGTTCCTACTAGAAAGTTTGTGTGTGCATGCATGCGCGAGTGCGTGCGTGCGTGCGTGCATGAGAGCGCGTGCGTGCGAGAGTGCGTGCGAGCGTGCGTGCGAGCGAGCATGCGTACATGAACGTGCGCATGTGTGCACGAGCGCTTGCTTGTGTGTGCGCGCGTGACTGCGTGCGCACGTGAGGGTTGGGAAGAGCAACCGGTTTGGCAATGTTGCCCGCTACAAACAGCTCACTGACAGTCCCAGTCAATAATGCGCCTTTGTTTAAGTTTATTTATTAGTGTCACAAGTAGGCTTACATTAACACTGCAATGAAGCTACTGTGAAAATCCCCTCGTCGCCACACTCCGGCATTTGTTCGGGTACACGGAGAGAGAATTTAGCACGGCCAAGGCACTTAACCAGCACGTCTTTCAGACTGTGGGAGGAAGCCAGAACACCCGGAGGAAACCCACGCAGACATGGGGAGAACGTGCAGACTCCGCACAGACAGTGACCCACGCTGGGAATCGACTAAAACAGAGAAAGGCATCCAGCACTAGAAGGGTTAAAGAGCCTGCGGGACCCCTGCTAATATTAATCAATCAGAGCTCACTTGCTTGCAAGGCTGCCATGAATCAAGAGCCTATCCCGTTATCCCAGCCAATTTCTGTAGATCAGGTTTCCAGGCTGCTGTTGCTAGACACGGGTGTGTGTGTATAAGTGGAGGACAGAGAGGAGGCAGGGGGTGTTTCTCCTGTTGGTCGTGGTCAGGGATAAGACCAGGAGAGGAGAGGTTTCTTTATCCAGAAACGCAGCGCTCTGGACAGTGGCCAACACAGCAACTGGCGAGCTGCAGCAGCATCCACAGCACTGGGACATCGACACACACACACACGCACACACACACACACGCACACACGCACACACACACACACAATCTTTACAGAACCACTTCTAAATCACAACAGCTGCTCGCTAAAAATAAATCGCTTGGCACTACACTGCGGTTGCCTGGGAAATTTCCTGCAGCGTTTAAATGTTTGGAAACCATCCAGGGTTTGTGTATAACCTGTGATTACAATGATTTCATTCAAAAATGAAGAACGAGAGGTGTCAGGGAAAAAAAAGACTCGTAAAAATATATACTTTTAAACCTTGCAGGTTTGCTTTTTTTAAACCCGAGAAATAATGAAATGCTTAGAGTGCCTGATAAGACAATGTTGCATTAAAGTCCTACAACACAGAAAGAGGCCATTCGGTCCATCGACGAGTGGAGGATATTCCATCACACTTCTACCTTGTTTGTCATATATGGTGGACAGGCTTTGGAGAGTCAGGAGGAAAGTTATCGGCACTGCAGAATTCCCAGCCTCTAGCCTGCTCTCATAGCCACAATACTCGTGCGGCTGGTCCAGTTAAGGCTTTGGTGAGTTAAGTTCCCCAGAAAACATTAGCGTTTATTGTTAGTGTTAGCGTTTATAAACAGGGGGTTTGAGTTTAAGAGCCGTGGGGTTATGCTGCAACTGTACAGGACCTTGGTGAGACCACATTTGGAATATTGGGTGCAGTTCTGGTCTCATCACTATAAGAAGGATGTGGAAGCATTGGAGAGAGTGCAAAGGAGATTTACCAGGATGCTGCCTGGTTTGGAGGGTAGGTCTTATGAGGAAAGGTTGAGGGAGCTCGGGCTGTTCTCTCTGGAGCGGAGGAGGCTGAGGGGAGACTTAATAGAGGTTTATAAAATGATGAAGGGGGATAGATAGAGTGGACGTTCAGAGACTATTTCCTCGGGTGGATGGAGCTATTACAAGGGGGCATAACTATAAGGTTCATGGTGGGAGATATAGGAGGGATGTCCGAGGTAGGTTCTTTACGCAGAGAGTGGTTGGGGTGTGGAATGAACTGCCTGCAGTGATAGTGGAGTCAGACACTTTAGGAACATTTAAGCGGTTATTGGATAGGCACATGGAGCACACCAGGATGATAGGGAGTGGGATAGCTTGATCTTGGTTTCGGACAAAGCCCGGCACAACATCGTGGGCCGAAGGGCCTGTACTGTGCTGTACTGTTCTATGTTCTAAAACCGCAGTGGGTTTCCGCCGGGCGCTCCGGTTTCCTCCCACAGTCCAAAGGTGTGCGGGTTAGGTAGATTGGCCATGCTAAATTGCCCCTTAGTGTCAGGGGGGCTCACTTGGGTAAATGCATGGAGTGATGGGGATAGGGCCTGGGTGGGATTGTGGCCGGTGCAGACTCAATGGGCCGAATGGCCTCCTTCTGCACTGTAGTGATTCTATGTGGAAGATGGGAGATTCAGCAATGGTGATACAACTGACTGCCACGGTGAGGTGGTTATATCTTGGAGATGGTCATTGCCTGGCATTTCTGTGGTGCGAATGATACTGCCACTTATCCAATCCAAGCCTAAATGTTGACAGGCTCCTGCTACATGTTGGTGCCAGTTTGACACGTTACTGTTTGATCCAGGAAGCTGCCTTATTTTGCAGAGAGTATCTTTGGCAAGCAAATTATTACAACTCTTTCATTTGCAGTAAATGAAAAAAGCAGTTTGAAACTGGCGCTTCCTATCCCCCAATGATTCCCCCGCTCTTTGCTTCCCTCAGTGGGGCTCCTCATCTTATAAACCTCTATTAAGTCGCCTCTCATCCTCCTCCGCTCCAGAGAGAACAGCCCTTGCTCCCTCAACCTTTCCTCATAAGACCTACCCTCCAAACCAGGCAGCATCCTGGTAAATCTCCTCTGCACTCTTTCCAGTGCTTCCACATCCTTCTTATAGTGAGGTGACCAGAACTGCACACAATATTCCAAATGTGGTCTCACCAAGGTCCTGTACAGTTGCAGCATAACCCCAGTATTCTTGTTCAAATTTGGCTTCCAAATTCATAGGCTGCTGCAGTCATCAGGACAATACTTCTAAACTGGGTTACAGTGCGAGACTCAGCTACAGTCCCAACTGCCCTTTGTCGGACAGGTGGTCAACTGTCTTTCTCCCTCATTGCCTCTACTTTCTCAGAAGACTAAGGAAATTTGGCATGTCCACTACAACTCTCACCGATTTTTACAGATGCACCATAGAAGGTATCCTTTCTGGTTGTATCACACCTTGGTATGGCTTCTGCTCTGCCCAAGACCACAAGAAATTACAAAGGGTTGTGAACATAGCCCAGTCCATCACGCAAACCAGCCTCCCATCCATTGACTCTGTCTACATTTCCCACTGCCTCGCACAAGCAGCCGGCATTACCAAGGACTCCACGCACCCCGGGCACATTCTTTCCAACGGAAAGATACAAAAGTCTGAAATCACGTACCAACCGGCATGGTGGTACAGTGGTTAGCACTGCCTCCTCACAGCGCCAGGCATCCAGGTTCAATTCCGGCCTCGGGTGACTGTCAGTGTGGAGTCTGCACACTCTCCCCGTGTCTGCGTGGGTTTCCTCCGGGTGCTCTGGTTTCCTCCCACAGTCCGAAAGATGTGCTGATTAGGTGCATTGGCCATGCTAAATTACCCCTCAGTGTGCCCGAACAGGCATCGGGGTGTGGCAACTAGGGGATTTTCACAGTAACTTCATTGCAGTGTTAATGTAAGCCTGCTTGTGACACTAATAAATAAACTTTAAAACTTTGAAAAAGAACAGCTTCTTCCCTGCTGCCATCAGACTTTTGATTGGACCTACCTTATATTAAGTTGATCTTTCTATGACTGTAACACTATATTCTGCACCCTCTCCTTTCCTTCTCCCCTATGTACTCTATGAATGCTATGTTATGTCTATATACCTTTGATTTGATTTATTATTGTCACATGTATTAACATAGTGAAAAGTATTGTTTCTTGCGCGCTATACAAAGCATACCATTCATAGAGAAGGAAACAAGAGAATGCAGAATGTAGTGTTACAGTCATAGCTAGGGTGTAGAGAAAGATCAACTTAATGCGAGGTAGGTCTATTCAAAAGTCTGACGGCAGCAGGGAAGAAGCTGTTCTCGAGTCGGTCGGTACGTGACCTCAGACTTTTGTATCTTTTTCCCAACGGAAAAAAAGGTAGAAGAGAGAATGTCCGGGGTGCGTGGAGTCCTTAATTATGCCGGCTGCTTTGCCGAGGCAGCGGGAAGTGTATAACCGCACAAGAAACAAAACTTTTCACTGGATTCCAATACATGTGACAGTAATAAATCAAATCATCCAATATTTTACGGTAAAAATCAGGAAAGAAAAACAGTAAAACACCATTTTTCTCCAGGGTTACTCACAGCAGCGTCCTGGAGATTAGCCTCTCATTCTGGGAGACTCCAGGGCAGTCCTGCAGTGTTGGCATCCCCATCGTTACATCAGTGATAATGCTGCACCTCCTCGGTATAGCGTGTCAAATGAGATTATGCCCTCTGGCCCTCGACTTGAACCTAACATATTCTGATCACGAGGGCTGCTGAGTGAGTTGCGCTGTGGGCAACATTCTCCATCCCCGACAAACACTTTAATTAAAAAATGTAATTGGATGATATCACTGGCTCATCATCGGTGACAAGGGGATATGTTTGGGCAGCACCTGGGCAGGCGACATGTGTCAGGGCCGGTGGGGAGGGGAATTCGGGATGGAAATGATTGGCAATGAGAGATTGATTTTTGAAAAAAAAAAGGTACCCAGGCTTTGGCTAGGATTTACTTCACCAGACGGTCACAGAATTTTAAGTGCAAGTTACATCACACGCAAATGGACTTTCTGAAATCTTTTAACACTCGTTTGATAAACATCACGCTGGAATCCAGTCTCACCCATAATCCCAGCTCAAAGTAAGAAGGATGGCAAGATCCCACTACTTCCACCCATTAGAGGTCTCCAACTTGAGCCATTTGTCACACACACTAGCGGGTATGTTTAAAAACATACGAACATACGTACGTACGAAGTAGGAGAGGTAAGCCATTCGGCCCCTCAAGCTTGTTCTACCATTCCATAAGATCATGACTGATCTGTTCATGTTGAGTTCCATATACCCCATCTACCCTTAATAACCTTTGATTCCCTTCCTTAAAAATATTCACTGATCCCAATTCCACCTTGTTCTAAGGCAGAGTTCCATAGTAACATTTTAAACATAAAAAGTATCTAATTTACTAAGAAGCCAATGAGTGTGTCCAGGGTGTGCAGGTTCCTTGATTATGTTGGCTGCTTTTCATAGAATCATAGAATCCCTACAGTGCAGAAGGAGGTCATTCGACCCATCGAGTCTGCAGCAGCCACAATTCCACCCAGGACCTATCCCCATAACCCCATGCATTTACCCTGGATAGTCCCCCTGATACTAAGGGGCAATTTAGCACGGCCAATCCACCTAACCCACACATCTTTGGACTGTGGGAGGAAACACCCGGCGGAAACCCACGCAGACATGGGGATAATGTGCAAACTCCACACGGGCAGTGACCCAAGTCGGGATTCGAACCGGGCTCCCTGGCACTGTGAGGCAGCAGTGCTAACCATTGTGCCACCGCGCCAGCATCGATGAAGCTGGCAATTGACTCAATCTAGTCTTTAAGTAACTTAGTGATTTAAAATCGAGTTATTCACAGGTTATCAACTACTAGATACTAATAGAAATGCTGTTTTTATCTGTATTGATGCAAGTAAACAGGGTTACCATTCTCAATTGCATCCAGGAATATGTTTTAATGCAAGGATTACAAAATAAACAGTTACATTCTATCATGCTGTCTGATTGGGCTAGTTCAGGAAGAAAATTGTGCAACTTATGCTTGAACAGAATGTAGATCAGGAGTAAAAATACCACTTCAAGTATATTTTTGAGTGCTGATTGTTTCCAAAGGCAGAACTCTCTGGTGGGTGCCACGGTGGCACAGTGGTTAACACTGTTGCCTCACAACGCCAAGGACCCAGGTTCGATCACAGCTTGGGTCACCATCTGTGCGAAGTCTGCACGTTCTCCGTGTCTGGGTGAGCTGCTCCCGTTTCCCCCCACAGTCCGAAAGACGTGCTGGTTAGGTGCATTGGCCATGCTCGATTCTCTCTCAGTGTACCCAAACAGGTGCCGGAGTGTGCTGACTCGGGGATTTTCACAGTAACTCCATTGCAGTAAGCCTACTTGCGACTCTAATAAGTAAACTTTAAAACTCTACCTCGGTGAATTTACCCCAGAAGCAAGTTTCACGTAGCTTAAACTCACTAGCAACTTTCGCAAAGATAGCAATTCCATTCTTAATTAGTTCCTGTACTAATTCCATTTTTAAAAAAAATACTATTTTCCTCTGTTGCATGCTTCAAGTTACCATGACAAATATTGCTTTAATGTGGTCACACTGCTCAAGGCTGTTTGAAGTTGCCCTTATGATGTGTCACATGACATGAAATGTACAGGGCAAACCACACGGAGATGAAACCTTTTGGCTGCAAAGCCAGGACTACAACAGGAGGGTCTGTCTTGAGAAGAAAATTATTTGCCACCCATTGCCAGGAGCTGCGATTGGGTTGCTGCAGTGTCTGAATCAATAGACTTCGGACCAATCCAAGCATGCACCTTGCACATAGAAACCTGCATCACTTCAACCCCTGCACCACCACCTCCCCCAGACAATACCATCCCCACCTCTCAAGGCTCTGAATCTTCAGCCAGTACATTATTACCCAAGGACCAGTGAACATGTGGAACCTGCACCCCCATAAGTCAGTTGACACTGAGTCACCTGAAATTTAAGACTGAATCAATAGATTTTGGTGCATTACGGAATCTGTACTCGTTGGAGTTTAGAAGGATGAGGGTGGATCTTATTGAAACTTACAGGATACTGCGAGGCCTGGATAGAGTAGACGTGGAGAGGATGTTTCCACTCGTCGGAAAAACTAGAACCAGAGGGCACAACCTCAGGCTAAAGGGACAAAATTTTAAACCAGAGATGAGGAGGAATTTCTTCAGCCAGAGAGTGGTGAATCTGTGGAACTCTTTGCCGCAGAAGGCTGTGGAGGTCATTGAGTGTCTTAAAGACAGAGATAGATAGGTTCTTGATTAATAAGGGGATCAGGGGTTATGGGGAAAAGGCAGGAGAATGAGAAAAAAAATCAGCCATGATTGAATGGCGGAGCAGACTCGATGGGCCGAGTGGCCTAATTCTGCTCCTATGTCTTATGGTTTTATGGATCAAGGGGAATAAATCGATCTGAGGCACAAGTTAGCCTCAAATGGCTCAAGAGGCTGAATGGCCTTCTCTCTGTTACATTACCTTAGTGAGCAGAGAACTGGAGTACTTTCAGTGCAACAAGCACTACACAATGCAAGTATTGGCATGATGGTCCAACTATTTCTGCAACTTAATCCAGGCTTAGTGAAGTCCTTGGATCTGAAGCTCCCTGGTCTCCTCTGAACAATCCAGTGCCACACAACGTGATGCATTCATCCACTGAGCCACAGCAAAGAGGCACTATCCCTTTATTTTCTCTTTTAAAAAGTTCATTTCACCCCATTGACTTTGACATGCTGAGACTGCACTCTTTACAACAACTTGCTTTTACATAGCACTTTTAACATAGTGAAATGTCCCAAGGCTCTTCAAAGAAATGTTAGCAGGCAAAACTTCACTGAGACACAAAGAGTTATTGGGACAGATAGCCAAAAAGTTTGGTTAAAGAGGGAAGTTTCAAGGGGCACCTTAAAGGAGGGGGGAAATGAACAGGTTTAAGGAGCTTTGGGCCTCAGAGAGCCACCACTGGCAGAACAGTGAAGATCAGGAATGCAGAGACAGCCAGAATTTGTGGAGCAGATGCCAAAGATTTGTAGGGTTGGTGGACGTTAGAGAGAGAGAGAGCACGAGGAAGAAAAAGAGAGAAAGGGGGGGCGGTTGGAGAGAGAGAGAGAGAGAGAGGGGCGAGGGACAAGACTTTACAAAAATTTGACAACAAGGATGAGAATTTTTAAATGGTGGCATTGATGGATTGGGAGCCAAATCATAGAATCCCTACAGAGCAGAAAGAGGCCATTTGGCCCATTGAGCCTGCATGGACAACAATCCCACCTAGGCCCTATCCCTGTAACCTCATATATTTACCCTGCCAATCCCCCTGACACCAAGGGGCAGTTTAGCATGGCTAATCCACCTAACCTGCACATCTTTGGACTGTGGGAGGAAACAATCTGAGGTCCCTATCTGCTTCAAGAAGATGACCATCATCCCGGTACCTAAGAAAAACCAAGCCACGTGCCTTAATGACTATTGGCCGGTGGCTCTGACATCCATCATTATGAAGTGCTTCGAAAGGCACGAATCAATTCCAGCCTCCCGGACAACCTGGATCCACTAGAGTTTGCCTATTGCTGTAACAGGTTCACAGCAGACGCCATTTCCCTGGCCCTGCACTCAACCCTGGAACATGTAAATAACAAGGACACCTATGTCAGACTCCTATTTACTGACTACAGCTCAGCCTTCAACACTATTATTCCCATGAAACTCATCTCTAAACTCCGTGGCCTGGGCCTCGGCACCTCCCTCTGTGACTGGATCCTGAACTTCCTAACTCACAGACCACAATCAGTAAGGATTGGCAACAACATCTCCTCCACGATCATCCTCAACACCGGTGCCCCACAAGGCATGTTCTCAGTCCCCTACTATACTCCTTATACACCTACGACTGTGCGACCAAATTCCTCTCCAATTCGATTTTCAAGTTTGCTGATGACACCACTGTAGTGAGTCGGATCTCAAACAATGACGAGACAGAGTACAGGAATGAGATAGAGAATCTGGTGAACTGGTGCAGTAACAATAATCTCTACCTCAATGTCAACAAAACTAAGGAGAATGTCATCAACTTCCGGAAGCGTAAAGGAGAACATGCCCCTGTCTACATCGACGGGGATGAAGTAGAAAGGGTCGAGATATTCAAGTTTTTTAGATGTCTAGATCACAACAACCTGTCCTGGTCCCCCCACGCCGACACTATAGTTAAGAAAGCCCACCAACACCTCTACTTTCTCGGAACACTAAGGAAATTTGGCATGTCAGCTATGACTCTCACCAACTTTTGCAGATACACCATAGAAAGCATTCTTTCTGGTTGTATCACAGCTTGGTATGGCTCCTGCTCTGCCCAAGACCGCAAGGAACTACAAAAGGTTGTGAATGTAGCCTAATCCATCACACAAACCAGCCTCCCAACTTTGTCTACACTTCCTGCTGCCTCGGCAAAGCAGCCAGCATAATTAAGGACCCCACGCATCCCGGCCATTCTCTCTTCCACCTTCTTCCTTTGGGAAAAAGATACAAAAGTCTGAGGTCACGTACCAACCGACTCAAGAACAGCTTCTTCCCTGCTGCTGTCAGACTTTTGAATGGACCTACCTTGCATTAAGTTGATCTTTCTCTACACCCTAGCTAGGACTGTAACACTACATTCTGCATTCTCTCCTTTCCTTCTCCATGAACGGTATGCTTTGTCTGAATAGCACGCAAGAAACAATACTTTTCACTGTATGTTAATACATGTGACAATAATAAATCAAATTTTTTTAAAAATCAAATCAAAACCGGAGCATCCGGAGGAAACCCACGCTGACACGGGAGAACGTGCAAACTCCACACAGATAGTGAATTGAACCCGGGTCCCTGGTGCTGTGAGGCAGCAGCGCTAACCACTGTGCCACCATGCCGCCCTCAGTCAATTCTGAAAACTCAAAACAGGGTGATGGGCGAGTAGGACTTGATACTCGTTAGAATACAAATAACGGAGTTCAGGCTGAGCTCCAGGTAAGCTGGGGAAGTAGTGGCATTGCCAAGTCTGGAACCTAAAAAGGCTCAGCAGCAGATAAGCTCGGGTAGAGACAGGACTGATCATGTGGCAATCCTGGTTCCCGAGATGTAAACCACAGCAAAAATAATCTGCATCCGCTGACACAAAAATGCATGTTATGAGGCTCTGGTTTTGAATCTAATCTACCAGAGAAACTTGTACATTTGTATAAAGAACAGGCAGATGGTGCATTAGAACTACTGACTACAAATTTAACCGCAGGCTTATACCACAAACCATTTTTCCACTCCATTGAACTCAGTGTTACTCTTGTGCGTGCTCCCAGGGATTGTGGATTTAGTTTAGGATTTGGTCGTCTAGTTTACTTTTCTAAGGCTTTACCCTCCACTGGTGCCATTAATTCTGCTGAGTGTAACCTTGAGAGCTTCATATCATGTGAGGCCGCACTGGCTGGGTGAAGCTAATTACACAGAGTCATGCTATCAGCTGAAAGGGAGGAATCTTTATGCTGGAGCGTGGGAAGTTTGGTACAGAATTAAACACATTTAAAAAAAAATAAATGATTGCAG
Organism: Mustelus asterias; assembly: GCF_964213995.1. Taxonomy (NCBI): domain Eukaryota; kingdom Metazoa; phylum Chordata; class Chondrichthyes; order Carcharhiniformes; family Triakidae; genus Mustelus; species Mustelus asterias. Next base: position 104,769,478 of record NC_135811.1, read on the forward strand.
CAAGTCTGAATGACAGAGCAGCTGGTCAGGTGCCAGAGGTCGCGTCAATGGAGATTGCACAATATATTCCAAACCAGAATCGACACAAATATGAGCTTTATTTTGCCTCCCTTGTCCCTGGCGATATACTTGGACACCAACGGTCATAGAAACATAGAAGATAGCAGCAGGAGGAGGCCATTTGGCCCTTCGAGCCTGCTCCATCATTCATCACGATCATGGCTGATTGTCCAACTCAATAGCCTAATCCTGCCTTCTCCCCATAACCTTTGATCCCATTCGCCCCAAGTGCTGTATCCAGCCGCCTCTTGAATACATTCAATGCTTTGGCATCAACTACTTCCTGTGGTAATGAATTCCACAGGCTCACCGCTCTCTGGGTGAAGAAATGTCTCCTCACCTCCGTCCTAAATGGTCTACCCCGAATCCTCAGACTGTGACCCCTGGTTCTGGACTCCCCCCACCGTCGCTCTTCACATATGTAAGAATCTGGGCCTGTGCTGTCATCATCGCCAACCCCAATATTGCCCTCAACATGTGTACACTCACCGAGCAGTGATCTAAACTGGGAATATCGTAGAATTGTAGAACCGTTACAGCTCTGGAAGTCATCAATTGACCTATTGTGTCCGTGCTGCGTCTTTGCAAGGGCAATTCACCTCGTGTCACTCTCTCACTTTTCCCCACAACCCTGCAAATATTTCCTCTTCTGATCGTGATCCAATTTCCTTTTGAAAGCCTCAGCTGACCCTGCGTCCACCGCACTCTCAGGCAGTGTATTCCTGATCCTGACCACTCGCTGTGTAAAAAGGTTTCTCCTCAGAGCCACACAGTGCAGAGAAGGCCCTTCAGCCCATCGAGTCTGTACCGAAAGTGACTACCACTAAAGGTACGCTAATCCATTTTCCTCATGTCACCGTTATTTCTTTTGCCAAACACCTGAAATCGATGTCATAGAAATCATAGAAACCCTGCAGTACAGAAAGAGGCCATTCGGCCCATCGAGTCTACACCGACCACAAACCCACCCAGGCCCTACCCCCATATCCCTACATATTTACCCACTAATCCCTCTAACCTACGCATCTCAGGACACGAAGGGCAATTTTTAACATGGCCAATCAACTTAACCCGCACATTTTTGGACTGTGGGAGGAAACTGGAGCACCCGGAGGAAACCCACGCAGACACGAGGAGAACGTGCAAACTCCTCACAGACAGTGACCCAAGCCGGGAATCGAACCCAGGTCCCTGAAGCTGTGAAGCAGCAGTGCTGACCACTGCGCCGCCCTAAGATGTGCTCTGGTTTTCAATCCTTCCAACAATGGGAACAGTTTCTGCCTCTCTACTCTATCCACACTCCTCAAGATTCTGAATGCCTCAATGGAATCTCCTCTCAACCTTATCTTCTCCAAGGAGAACAGTCCCAGCTTTGCCAATCTACCCACATGACTGAAGTTCCTCATCCTTGGAACCATTCTGTTGCCTCTTTCCACACCCTCTCGAATGTCTTCACCTCCTTCCGGACGTTTGGTGCCCAGATCTGGATGCATTACTCCAATTGAGGCTGAATCAGTACTTTGTATAATAACTTATTTGCTTCCATGTTCTATACTTCAATCTATGAAGCCCAGGATGTACTTTGCTTTATTAACCACGCTCTCAAACAACCCAAACCTTAAGCCTCAATGGGCCAAATGGCCTACTTCTGCTTCTACATCTTATGGTCTTGTGCTCTGCAGCCAAAATAAACTGAACGTTCCCTTTAGTCACCAATGTCATGTTTCTTTTAATGCCCCCTTGCTTCCATTATTGTGACCTACAAACTCAAGATCTGGACTAAATTTGGGATCTTAGAGTCTAAGAAGTATAGAATCTCTACATGCAGAAGAGGCCATTCGGCCCATCGAGTCTGCACCGACACTCTGACAGAGTACGTTACCCAGACCCACTCCTCCGCCCTATCCCCACAAACCCACACATTTCCCAAGGCTAATCTATCTAACCTACACCTTGTGGGACACTAAGGGGCAATTTAGCATGGTCAATCCACCCCAACCTGCACATCTTTGGACTGTGGGAGGAAACCGGAGCACCCCGGGTGAAACCCACGCAGACACAAGGAGAACGTGCAAACTCCACACAGACAGTGACCTAATGCCGGAATTGAACCTGGGTCCCTGGCGCTGTGAGGCAGCAGTGCTAACCACTGTGCCGCCGTGACAGACCGTCTTCCTGGTCTATATAGGATGAGTTACACACACTCAGCAGCCCACTTCCCAACTCAGTCAACCCAGGTTTACTCTCAAAGCAGAGCACATTTGTTTTGCAATAAATAGTGGATAATTTCTTGAAACATCTGGTTGCAACACACCGTGGGGAAGAGGCCACAATTGCATTGCGATGCAGCTAATGAAAGCAGATTCATTCTCGAGTGCCTCAGCTTGTTCACAATGGGAGGACAGTCCATCAGAGATCAAATTGAGTTTCCTCTCCTCAACATCCTGCCCCGGAATCCGTCAAATCGGATTTAAAGCAGTGACAGGCATAAAATGGAAAATATTAAAACTGAGACACACCCTCCTCAACTCACAGCTGCCTTTGCAAAAACAAACTGATTTTCCTACAAGAGAGATTACAGTTGATGGTTGGAGTGCAGTAAACCATATAGCTGGCAGGGTTTTTTTGTGAATAATTATCTTCAAACAGCTTCTTGAATAAAAATAACCAGGCCACTTTGCTCTTTTGAACATGCATTTAACATGCACTAGGAACTCTTACTCCTGACTAGTTAGCAGTCATATCAAAGTAAAGTTTATTTATGAGTCACAAGTAAGGCTTACATTGCGCCTAGTTTGGGGGCGTTTAAGAGATCCGTAGATAGGTTCATGGACGAAAAGAAATTGGTTTAGGTTGGAGGGTCACAGTTTTTTTTTTAACTGGTCGGTGCAACATCGTGGGCCGAAGGGCCTGTTCTGCGCTGTAATGTTCTATGTTCTATGTTCTATTAACACCGCAATGAAGTTACTGTGAAATTCCCCTAGTCGCCACATTCCGGGTCAATGCACCTAACCAGCATGTCTTTCAGACTGTGGGAGGAAACCGGAGCACACAGGGTGAACGTGCAAACTCCACACAGTGACCCAAGAATTTAGCATGACCAATGCGCCCAACCAGCGTGTCTTCCAGACTGTGGGAGGAAACCGGCACCCGGAGGAAACCCACGCAGACACGGGGAGAACGTGCAGACTTCGCACAGTGACCCAAGCCAGGAATCGAACCAGGGTCCCTGGCGCTGTGAGGCAGCAGTGCTAACCACTGTGCCAGGCCGTTGGGCAAATGATAATCACAAGGAACGTTACATAGCCGCGAACACTTCCCACTACTTTGGGGCGGAAGTGAAAAGGGAACATGTATCCTGGTTTTGTGGGGGGGGGGGACCTTCAATGCAATTTCTATACGACACCTTTAACATGGTAAAAACATGCCAAGATACTTCATAGGAACATTACCTTGTACCTGAGCCACACAAAACAATTCAGCCAGTGCCTTTTCACAGGAGCGGCACGGTGGCACAGTGGTTAGCACTTCTGCCTCAGAGCGTCAGGAAATCGGGTTCAATTCTGGCCTTGGGTGACTGCGTGGAGTTTGCACGTTCTTCCCGTGTTTGAGTGGGCTTCCTCCCACACTCTAAAGATATGTGGATGAGGTTGATTGGCCATGTTAAATTGCCCGTTAGTGTCAGGGGGATTAGCAGGGTAAATACATGGGGTTAAGGGGATAGGGCCTGGGTGGGACAGTTGTCAGTGCAGGCTTGATGGGCTGAACGGTCTCCTCCTGCACTGTAGGGATTCTATGAAAGTGATATTAGGGCAGATGACCAGAAGCTTGGTCAAAGAATGCCCCAAGGCCGGAATTGAACCTGGAGCCCTGGAGCTGTGAGGCAGCAGCGTGAACCACTGTGCCACCATGATACTTGGTGCTCTATCTTCCTGGTCTATATAGGATGAGTTACACACTCAGCAACCCAGTTCCCAACTCAGTCAACCCAGATTTGAACCCTATGAATTAAGGAAGGTGTGTCTCAGTTTTAATATTTTCCATTTTATGCCTGTCACTGTTTTAAATCCGATTTGACGGATTGCGGGGCAGGATGTTGAGGAGAGGAAACTCAATTTGATCTCTGATGGACTGTCCTCCCATTGTGAACAAGCTGAGGCACTCGAGAATGAATCTGCTTTCATTAGCTGCATCGCAATGCAATTGTGGCCTCTTCCCCACGGTGTGTTGCAAGCAGATGTTTCAAGACATTATCCACTATTTATTGCAAAACAAATATGCTGCTTTGAGGAGCATCTTAAAAGGTGGAGAAGGAAGCGGAAAGGTTTACAGAGGAATTCCAAAACCTAGCGCCGAAACGGCACATTGCCAACAGAGGTGGGAAAATCAGGGATACGCCAGAAGCCAGAATTGGAAGAGCGCAGAGTTGCCTGAGCGCTGTAGGGCTCAAAACGTTTAGTAATAATAGGCTATGTAGAGATTTGAAAACAAGGATGAGAAATTTAAAATCAAAGCTGTTCCCTCTGCTGTATTTAAGAAAATAACTGAGTCAATAATTCAACATTACTCAAAGACAGAGTTCTCAAGATGGAGTGAAGTACTGGGAACACAACAATGTCCAACAAAATTAAACAACACCAACCCAAGCCCGTATAAACTAAGCAAATCCAGGAGCCCAGTCACGCAGTGTGAGGTAAACAGACCACCTAGATCACCGTACTGCAAAAAAGAACCATAAAACCAAGGACATCATTGACACAAATCAGTTCATCATGACAACTATGTAGATGAATTAATTATCAATTTGGCACATGCCATCGATACAACAATTGCCAAAAGAAAAAATGCTGGAAAATCTCAGCAGGTCTGGCAGCATCTGTAAGGCGAGATAAGAGCTGACGTTTCGAGTCCAGACAACCCTTTGTCAAAGCTTTGACAAATGCTCATCTGGACTCGAAACCTCAGCTTTTTTCTCGCCTTACAGATGCTGCCAGACCTGCTGAGATTTTCCAGCATTTTCCCTTTTGGTTTCAGATTCTAGTATCTGCAGTGATTTGCTTTTATTTTGTTACAACAATTACAATCCATAAATCAGCAAGACCACACATCAGAAAGCCAGAAGGCATTATTACAACAACCAACACCATCACCACACCAAATCACTCATACAATCGGCAAGCCATTACCACAATCACCAACACACTGGGTGAAGCTTATACACAGACCTGAATGAAAACAGCATCAAAATAAAAGATCTCCCGCACCCCCCCCCCCCCCCCCCCCCCACACCTTGGATGGGTTCCAACATTGCCAGACTATTTTGACTTTATTATACTGAGTAGAAAGCATAACCGGAAGTTATTCATTCACAGTTTGAGATGTTGGCAGAAAGTGCAAGATGAAGGCACAATCTTTCAAACTCAAAAATATGCGTCAATCTGATGCAATTCTTTTCTTGAAGGATTATATTCATTCTGCACCTGACAGGTGGGCCTTAATTCATATCATCAATTGTATTGGGATATTGTCAGGTTTATGCACATCTTAATAAAGGATGAATATTCCTCATGTAGTTGGGAACATTCAAATAGAAATAATTAATAGTCAATCTTGCCGTTCAACATACATTTTCCACACCAGCGTGGTGGAGTTGTGTACGGGTGAACCACGTTCTAGAACATGGCTTGACTGCTAACTTGAGCTGATGGATCTGAGGCCACACCCAAGGCACTACAGTCCTAAAGGCAACTGACTGAAATAGACAAATACTGGTATCTGTATCCCCTCGTTAATTCCGAGGGTCAGAGAGCAATTGTGTTGTGGCCACTTCTGATCTTTTAGCTCCTGGCCAGTAAAAGGAAATCGTAAAATGACACTGCCCTTCTTCCAATTTCTTCTTGTATTGCATCGTAAATATAGTTATGACACCAGTACATTACCAGCAAGATCCACACAAATAAGGAAACAGATTGGAACTCTTGCATCCAATGTCATCCTGCCAGTACAATACTGCCAAATTTCAAGTGTTACGCTTAAACCTGCATGTCGTACTTGCTTTGGTTTGGCTAAAAACCCAATATATATGTATATATATATATCATTAAAAAAGCATAACCAAACTGGAAAAATCTGAGTGAACAAGTGTCATCTTGAAAGTATTAAAAAACTATAAAATCAGCAGCAGCAAATAGCCTCTAATTGACCAAAGGCCGTGCTGATTTACAGTAATAAAGGGATAGGCCAATTAAACAGATTCACGTCTGTAGAATAATTGACACACCGTATGTAACATTCCCGCCTTGTTTGGCAGATCCGCAAACAACATAAAACAGCAAAAAAGTGAAACAAGACACGAACACCTTCTCTCCAAACACAAATAGCATGCACTGGCAGGGACTCTTGATGCTGGACTATTATTCCATCTGTTATTATTTTCCTTTTCAATGTTCTCTCTTAAAGATATAACCCTGATAACGAGCGTTGGAAAACTGTTCGGGTCAGACGCGGATGCGTGATGGGTCTCAGTTGACATGAATCCTTCCCTCACTCAAAGTTTCCACATGTATAATACCCAATCGGGGACACATGGTAGTTATCAGAGGCAACTCCTGTTCGCAAGTCCCTAGCTCTCCATCCCCAAATTCAGTCTCTCATTTTTACAACTGATGCAACGCTACTGACTACATACGCTACCCTCCATCCTTCATTAGAGTTGTCCTAGCAAGAGATTAGTACAAGATTTACACAAACCTTTCTCTGTTTGTCATATAGGGAGCTCTGCTTATCTTGAGAATGGGAAGATGAATCACTGAGGCCTTGGTCATAGGCAGTGTTAGCCGAATGCCGACATTTCTTCTGCGGAATTTAAAAAAGTTCAAAGTTAAATAAAAATCTAGGGATTTTTTTTTTCCACCAAAATAAATCCAACACAGCAAACTGCTTTCGTGAAGGTTTTTTTCTATTAAAAAAATTCCCTGCTCTCTTTAGCACACCCATTGTTTCTGAGGTTCAGTTATATGTGCTGTGGCCACATTCTTACTGCCTCACTGGGATAGTCATTCATTGTGTGGCAACGGTTTAAGCAGGCTGTTCTCACTCTACCCCATACCTGCATTTGCTGAAGGGCTTCAGGGATCAGGAGCAGGTACCCTGGCTGATTCTCTCCCCCCCCCCCCGCCCCCCCCGACTTTGTAATGCTCTCCAAAAACCAACTGCAGCGCCCAAACCCCACCCTGACTACCAGCAAATAACCATAGCAGAGTCTTAAACCAATCAACATCCTACTCCATATGGCTTCATTGCACTGTCCAAACCAGAGTTTGTATTTTCAGTAGCTCTGGGTGTCCGGCTGGATGGTTATGATGGCGTAAGTGACGCTGAAAGAACAGAAAATGCATGCAACTTATATCCCGTTTATATCATGGATCTGGCGTCGAGCAGTGATACAACACTCATGTGGCATCACCCCTGTTTGAAGAAGCAATGAGGACCATCACAGAGACAGGATTACAAACAGACCGGCTTACCTCAGCCTCAGTAGCAATACAGGAAACAGAGGCCAGCCAAAAAAATACAATTACCAAAACAAAACGGTCTGAATGGTTCCCGTCTCCACAAACCCCTCCAACACCGAGGTTGACGCCAACACATCCAGCCAATGAGGGTGGCAACGGCAAACTCCTATTTTAAAACAACCGCGCGAGTGAATATTTCCCGATGCTTAAAATCATAGAATCGCAAAAGGAAACCATTTGGCCCATCAAGCCTGTGCCAGTTCGTTGAAAGAGTTATCCAATTAACCCCCTCCAAGAAAAGTTAGGATTTCTGTCGTAAAGTGAACATTATCAGCCTGGTAGCACACTCGAGTCTAGTCAGAAGATTGTGGGTTTGAACCCAACTTCAGGGAAGTCCCTCGAATGTAAAATTCAGGTGAACACTGGATTGCACTACTGAGGGAGTGCTGCACTGTCAACAGGTGTTTTCTTTCTGTTGGTGCATCAAACGGAGACCTGCTATCTTCCCAACTGGACCAAAAGATCACATTGCATCATTTTCAAAATGATCAGGGAGTTCAGCCTGCTGTCCAAGCCCAAATTTATCCCTCAGCTAACCCCCAGAAGTGGATTATAATCTCATTATCACATCATGGTTTGTGGGAGCTTGCTGTGCACAAATTGGCTGCCACATTTCTTACGTTATAACAGTGACTACACTTCAAAAGTTTTTTTTTTATTAGTGTCACAAGTTAACACTGCAATGAAGTTACTGTGAAAATCCCATCGTCGCCACATTCCGGCACCTGTTCGGGTACACTGAGGGAGAATTCAGCACGACCAATGCACCTAACCAGCACGTCTTACGGACTGTGGGAGGAAACTGGAGCACTCGGAGGAAATCCACGCAGACATGGGGAGAACGTGCAAACTCATTGACCCAAGCCAGAAATTGAACCCGGGTCCCTGGCGCCATGAGGCAGCAGTGCTAACCACTGTGCCACCGTGCTGTCCGAAAAGTGCTTTGAGATGCCCTGAAGGTACAAAAGGTGATATAGAAATGCAGGTCTTCCTTTAGTGATTGTCTCTCTATATTTGAGGTAACATTGAAAAATGTTTTTTTTCACGCTATCTTCCACAAAACGCGGAGCTTCATCAAAACATGACGATATGGATTTTCTGTCTTGGACAAGTGGGAACATCTTGCTAACATTTCTAGTCAATGGACCCAATATGATCCCATTCCAGCTTCATAGAAACATAGAAGATAGAAGCAGGAGAAGGCCATTCGGCCCTTCGAGCCTGTTCTGCCATTCATCACGATCATGGCTGATCATCCAACTCAACAGCCTAATCTCGCTTTTTCCCCATAACCGTTGATCCCATTCGCTCCAAGTGCTATATCCAATCGCCCCTTGAATACATTCAATGTTTTGGCATCAACTACTTCCTGCGGTAATGAGACGCTTACAGAGAAGTGGGGCAAGGATTTGCACATTTGCAGAATAACCGAGGCTTATTATAGCACTTGTAACTCAGTTGGTAAGAGCACTCTTAAATAAAGAACTCAACCACAGAGGGCAGGAGGGTCTGGTCACTGCCAGAATGACAGGATTGTGTCTGACATTGGAAGCACCAAGACCTGAGTGGGAAAATACACAAATCAGCCAGGATTCCGGCTCCTCATCATCATGCAGTAACGCCTGGCTGAAATACACCTGGAGCTTTGGAGAGCACTGGGATGTAACGCCAACTGTAGGTGGTTAGCTTGTCCGTACCCACTAGTCTGGGCCCATAAATAGAAATACTGAATAAAGATTTGCAGCAACGATACCAGAACTGAGAGTTATAACATTCAGGGAAGACTGAACTCACTTTCCCCGCTGGAAAGAAAGGGAAACCAATCTAATAGAAATTATGAAAGGGCAGCTTTGATAGGGTAGACATGAGGAACTTCTGTAGCCAGGAAAGGATTAGAACGCGGATCACTGGGGCGAATAGTAGAGATGCATTGAAAGGGAAGCATGTGGGAGAAATGAATGAGGGGATATTGCTGGTAGGATGAGATGAAGATGAACAGGAAGAGACACAAGTGAAGCATAAATAACAGCATGGAGATGTTGGGCCGAATGGTCTGTTGCTGTGCTGCACATTCTATGTGTTTACTGAATCATGGAATCCCTACAGTAGGAAGGAGGCCATTTGGCCCATCGAGTCTGTATTGACCGCAATCCCAACCAGGCCCTATTCCCGTAACCCCACATATTTACCCTGCTAACCCCTCTGACACATTGGCATGGCCAATCAACATAACATGCACATCTTTGGACTGTGGGAGGAAACCGGAGCACCCGGAGGAAACCCACACAGACACGGGGAGAATGTGCAAACTCCACACAGACAGGGACCCAAGGCCGGAATTGAACCTGGGTCCCTGGCGCTGCGAGGCAGCAGTGCTAACCACTGTGCCACCTTAATTATATTTAACCATTGTCAGGCATCAAGGCATCAGAGTGTTGTCACAACAAAGAGAGAGAGAGAGAGGGGAGGGAAAGTGGGGGAATGAAAATCCAAGGAGAAAAAAATACAATTGTGCATTGTCACACAAAATCTTCGAGGTTCATATGTTGTTAATTGACCTGAAAAGCCTTGTTGCTGCAGTTATGCTGAATCTCCTGTATCTGTGCTGCAGACCTCTTAACACTCAGCCATCTGGTAATCTGTACGAAGTGAATAGGAAATGGTTTGGCATTTTGGAATTCAAAGATAATAAATGGACTCAGATACAAGCTTCAAGAGAATGAACAGGTTTCCCTGCAGATGGTGGGGTATGGCAGTCATTAATCTCAAGACAGCCACATCTTCCAGCAGATACTTTGAAAAAACACTCCCATGTATGATCCCAAGTCACTTTGCTCCACTCCCTGTTTCCCCCCCCCCCCCGCCCCCCTCAATCACTCTCGCCAAGTCACGCGTTCATCAATCTACCCTGCAGCAAATAAGTAGCTCATTCATTGCACAGGGGTCTTGTGTACACACTCCATTCAGCGGAGACGCCAAATGCACTTCTCGAGAAGGTCCCTGGTTCACTCCCCTGTTCAGTGCCAAGTTAGCTGAACTCAGGCTTCATTGAAGTTCAATTGTCCTCCTGAGAGGCAACAATCATCATTTCGCTGCCTCTGTTCCCAGTTCTGTGATCGATGCTGGAGAGTTGACATGTGTTGGGGAGTATGGCAGGAGAACAGATGAAAATGCTATCAACAGTTATACCTCCCCGCAGAGCTTAATATACATTTGACTCAATCTCTCGACTTACACAGGAAGAACGAGCACGGTCTACGTACCATTTTTCGTGTATAAGCACCAACGGTAAAATAAATCCTCAGGAGCTTCACGGTCACCTCCATTGCACACAGATATCGTGAAGCCAAGTGTAGTCCTGGCTGGGATCTGTTCATTCAAAGGCTGGAAATCAGACCAGTGAACCCGGCCATGCAGAATGTTAAATCACCAAACCCAAAACGGGATTCACACTCAGTGTGGATCCAGCTTAGATAAGCCCATTATGCAGCTATATGGACAGTCCAACTGAGTCAATCTGCTTCCAGCAATTCAGCTGAACTGCACAAGCAGCAAGACCCTGTGTCTCAGACTTTCTCATCACCCCACCATGACCTGTCTCCTCCAACCTTTGTAGCACCCCCAGCCCCATGATCTGTGGCAAACTCCACATCCCTTTTTGCAAGACCCCCCCACCTTGCCCTGCCATCAGCTGTCTGGGCCCCAATCTCTGGGATTTTCTCCCTAACGATCCCCGCATCTCCTTCATCCTTTTAAGATGCTCGGTAAAACCTATCTCTTAACATTGAAACATATAAGATAAGAGCAGGAGGAGGCCATTTGACCCTTCGAGCCTGCTCCGCCATTCATCACAATCATGGCTGATCGTCCAACTCAATAGCCTAATCCTGCTTTCTCCCCATAATCTTTGATCCCATTCTCCCCAGGTGCTATATCCAGCCGCCTCTTGAATACATTCAATGTTTTGGCATCAACTACTTCCTGTGGTAATGAATTCCACAGGCTCACCACTCTTTAGGTGAAGAAATGTCTCCTCACCTCCGTCCTAAATGGTCTACCCCGAATCCTCAGACTGTGACCCCTGGTTCTGGACTCCCCCACCATCGGGAACATCCTTCCTGCATCTAACTGTCTAGTCCTGTTAGAATTTTATAAGTCTCTATGAGATCCCCCCTCATTTGTCTGAACTCCAGCGAAAACAATCCTAACCTAGTCAATCTCTCCTCATACATCAGTCCCGCCATCCCCGGAATCAGCCTGGTAATCATTTGCTGCACTCCCTCGAGAGCAAGAACATCCTTCCTCAGAAAAGGAGACCAAAACTGCACACAATACTCCAGGTGTGACCTCACCGAGGCCCTGTATAATTGCTTACCCCAGCCGGCATCTCCACATCATAATTGCAACAACACATCCCTGCTGCTGTACTCGAAACCTCTCGCAATGAAGGCCAACATACCATTTGCCTTCTTTACCGCCTAGAATCATAGAAACCCTCCAGTGCAGAAAGAAGCCATTGGGCCCATCGAGTCTGCACCGACCACAATCCCACCCAGGCCCTACCCCCACATCTCCACATATTTACCCGCTAATCCCTCTAAGCTATGCATCTTTGGACACTAAGGGGCAATTTTAGCATGGCCAATCAACCTAACCCGCACATCTTTGGACTGTGGGAGGAAACCGGAGCACCCGGAGGAAACCCACGCTGGACCTGCACGCTTACCTTCAGCGGCTGAAGGTCAAGCTTTTCCGATACTTGTCCTAACATGGCTGTGTGTCGATTTCCATCATTCCAGTCCTTAAAAAGAGCCTTGGGATGTTTTACTATGGTAAAGATTCCACATAACCTACATTTATATAGCGCCTTTTAACATAGTTTAATGTCTCAAGGTGCTCCACATGAACATTTTCAAACAAAATTTGCTGCCAAGCCATGCAAGAAAATATTGGGTCTGTTTGGAATGGTCAGAGATGTAGGTTTTAGTGAGCATCATGGAGGAGGAATAATGGGAAGGAGGTGGAGAGGTTTACGGTGGGAATTCCAGAGCTGCAGGCCTAGCAATTGAAGATAAGGCTGCCAATGGTGGAACAGTCAATGTCAGGAACTCTCAGGAGGCCAGGGTTAGAGGAATACAGATGTATCAAAGAGTTTCAGGAGATTGCAGGGAGAAATGAGGCCATGGAGGGATTTGAAAAAGGATGAGAATTTCAAAATTGAGATTCCATACTTAGGAGCCAATAGATCAGTGAGCACGGGTAATAGGGGAATGCAGCCTACAGCAGGTTAAGAAAAGGGCAGCAGAGTTTTGGATAACTTCAAGTTCAACTTCAAGTGGGCGGCACGGTGGCACAATGGTTGGCACTGCTGCTTCACAGCGCCAGGGACCTGGTTCGATTCCCGGCTCGGATCACTGTGCATGTGAAGTTTGCACATTCTCCCTGTGTCTGCGTGGGTTTCCTCCCACATTCTGAAAGGCGTGCTGGTTAGGGTGCATTGACCCGAACAGGCGCCGGAGTGTGGCGACTTGGGGGATTTCACAATAACGTCATTGCAGTGTAAGCCTTACTTGTGACTAATAAATAAACTTCACTTTAACTTTAAGTTAATGTAGGATAGGATGTGGGAGATCGCTGAGATCGTGTTGCAACAGACAAGGCGAGAAGCAACAAAAGGCCTGGAATAGGCCTTCAGCTGCAGACGGGTTGAGACTGGTACAGAATTGGATGACGTTACGGAGGTGGAAGCAAGTGGCCTTAGTGATGGGGCAGGTTAAGTGTGCAGAAGCTCATGTCGGGGGAAAATGTGCCAGTTTGGGTCAGCATCAGACAGGTGCCAGGGACAGGGATGGACTCAGGGAATGGAATCTGTGGCGGGGACTGAAGGCTTCAGCCTTCTCAATATCTAGCTGGAGAAAACGTCTGCTCATCCAGTGCCAGATGCTGTTGCCACTGGATCACAGAGCATACCGAAAACCATCTATCCAAACAATGATGTGCATTTAACACTCTTGGGCTCACAACGAGGTAGATATTTCGTGAGTTTCAGCCAAATGCCAAGGCTTTCTCCAGAACAGTGCCACAGCAAGAAGGACACACACTTGGAAGAGTTCATTCCTGTAAGGGAATGTATGAGAACAACAGGACAATGTAAAGAAGCCCCCCATGTGTTCTTCCAATGGTTTTTGAAAGCTTAGCCAAACAGGTCAAGACTGCATCACACTAAATCCTAAATCTCAGCCAAGTTTAAAAAAAAATAATTTACAGGGTGTGGGCTTCGCTGGCTGGGCCAGCATTTGTTGCCCGTTCCTGTTTGCCCGGGACTGAGTGACTTGCTAGGCTATTTCAGATAGCATTTAACAGTCAACCACATTTCTGTGGATGTGGAGTCACAAGCCAGCTAGACCAGGTGAGGATAGAAGATTTCCTTCCCTAAGGGAAGTACTGAGGGATGTTAGTGAGCCAGATGGGTTTTTATGACAATCGACAATGGTATCATCATGCTCATCGTGAAAGTCTGTATTTTTACTGAATTCAAATTTCACCATTTGCCAAGGTGGGATTCGAACCCAGGTCCCCAGAGCGTTACCCTGGATCTCTGGATTCACGGTGGCACAATGGTTAACACTGCTGCCTCAAAGCACCAGGGACCTGGGTTCAATTCTGGGCTCGGGTGACTATCTGTGTGCAGTCTGCACATTTTCCCCGTGTCTGCACGGGCTTCCTCCCACGCTCCCAAAGATGTGCGGGTTAGGTTGATTGGCCGTGCGCAAGTCAGGAGGATTAGCAGGGTAAATACATGGGGTTACGGGAGTAGGGCCTGAGTGGGATTGTCGTCAGTGCAAGCTTGGTGGGCTGAATGGCCTCTTTCTGCACTGTAGGGATCTATGATGGAAATACCACTGCACCACCGCCTCCTACAAGTCGGGTTACTGCACTTGGTATCAACACTGCTGGGCTAGGGAAGGAAAATTCTCATTCGAAATTACTATCCAGTAAACTTAGATGGAAGTATGGACCAGAGGACTAATCTCTTGGCAACACTCATAGCCAAGTTGAAAGTATTGGCCACTTGTTCAAGTGAATGAAGGATGCTTGTGGAACCTACAGCAGCAGTCAGTCAAATCTTCGAGAGTGGAGGATTGGGGAAAGGGGCAAAGGAGAAAGCTGGAAAGAGAAAATGTAACTGTGGGCTTACCACTTTGTTGAAATGGTATTTGCAGTAACCGCAGTACTTCACGTTGTCAATCTCAGAGCCCTGTTCTTCACACAGCAGGCCAGCCATCTGAGCACTGAGGAAAAGATAATCACATGTCAGTTACACATCTAGATTTCACAAAACACCAAACCACAGAACATCCCAGGTCAACCGGACACTCGGTGGCTCTTTAGCAAGTCCGAGATCATGATCCCTCACTGCTTGTTGTGGAACGGTCTCCAAAACGAACGTCACAGAGCAACCTCGCAAGTGAGCGAGATCCTCCACGAGTGATTAAATTGCTAAGAAGAAAGTTTTCACAAGTTCAATTACTCTGTGTTGTTGAAAACCACATAGTACCCTGAACAAAAATGCATTCATTCCAGGAATAACCTGCATTTATATAGCACCTCAATGCAGCAAAACAATGTCGGGACACCATACAGGAGCGTGATCAGAAAATAAACCCGATAGCCGCTTTCCCCATGTCCCAAGATGGTGATTTGCAGATGCTGAACAGAAAATCTCTCAAGAGCATCAAGAATATTTGGAATTCTCTTCCCCAGAGAGGGGTGGAGGAAGGCAGGATCAATGAATAGTCTTAAGGTAGAGGTAGATAGATTCTTGATTAACATCGGGGTCAAAGGTCATCAGAGGTAGATGGAATGCGGAGTTAATGCCATACGCAGAGAAGCCATGATCTCATTGAATGGCGGAGCAGGCTCGAGGGACCGAATGACCTACTCCGGCTCCTAGTTCACATGTTTGTGTGAACGGAGGAGAATTAGGGCAGGTGCGTGGATGCACCTGGAAGAAGATGGAGAAACAAAGGAAGGGAATCTAGTAACAGGGTTGAGGTAGTGGGAAGGTGAGGGCTGATGTGGAGAGGATCCCTGACTCAGGGAGCTGTGATCCAAGACAAATTGGAGGTTGGAGATAACACATGAACCTATCAGGATTCTCAGGGAGACTACATTAGGCCACAAAGACATAGAACGGTAGACACAGGACATTCAGCCCCTCGAGCCTGTTCTGCCATTCAATGAGATCATGCCTGCTCTGTGGCCTAATTCCACGTACCTGCCTTTGGCCCATATCCCTTAATATCTTTGCTTAACCAAAAATTATCGACCTCAGATTTAAAATGAGCAACTAATCTAGTATCAACTGCCGTTTGTGGAGGAGAGTTCCAAACTTCCACCACTCTTCTTTCTTTAGGAGTGCTTCCTAACATCTCTCCTGAACACTCTGGCACTAAGTTTTAGACGATGTCCCCTAGTTCTAGAATCTCCAACCAGTGGAAACAGTTTCCCTTTATCTACCCTGTCTTTTCCTGTTAGTGTATTTTGAAGACTTTGATCAGATCACCCCTTAACCTTCTAAATTCTATGGAAAGCAGGCCTAATTTGTATAATCTCTCCTCACAGTGGAACCGCAGGTATCATTCTTGTACACCAAAAGAGAAAAAATGCTGGAAAATCTCAGCGGGTCTGGCAGCATCTGTAAGGCGAGAAAAGAGCTGACTTTGAGTCCAGACGACCCTTTGTCAAAACTTTTATCCAGCCTTTGTCACTCTTGTAAACCTATGCTGTACTCCCTCCAAGGCCTTCCTTTGGCGTGGTGCCCAAATCCGCACACAGGAACTCCAAGTGGGGTCTAACCAGGGTTTTGTGTAGCTGCAACACAACTCCTGCGTCCTTATACTCCAGTCCTCTCGATATAAAGGCCAGAATTCCATTAGTCTTCTTGATTATTTTCTGCACCTGTTCGTGGCATTTTAAAGATCTATGTGCCTGAACCCTCGGGTTTCTTTGGACATTTATTGTATCTAACTTCATACCATCTACAAAAGTACCTTGACTTGTACTTTTACAGTCCAAAATGTGGATAACCTCACACTTGCTCAGATTGAAATCCATCTGCCACAGTTTTGTGCAATGTTCCTCAGCAATGTCCCTTTGTAATGTTACGCCATCATCTACACTGTCCACAATGTCGCCTAACTTTGTGTCATCAGCAAATTTGGATCCATGTCTTTCTATTCCATTATCCAAAGTGTTAATAAATCATGTGAACAATTAAGGCCTGGACACAGATCCTTCTGGAACAGCACTAGTCACATCCCAGTAATTTGAGTACCGATTATCCCTACTTTCTGTCGCCTGCCACTCAGCCAATTTCCCAGATAGGTCAGTAATTTGCCCTCAATTCCATAGGCTTCTATCTTAGTTAGTAAGTCTCATATCAACAGATCCAGACAGACAGATATCCCTTTGCCAACTTAGCAATACTCTCTGGTTAAATGATCGGCCTTGCTCGGAATACATTTTTTTACCTTAGAAAGGCGCTATATAAATGCATGCTGCGGTTGAAACTGGGGTTTATCATTAAGTAGGTGCAGACAAATTGATGCACTATCATTGCTGAAATGTGTAACACTTGGAAAACTGACAGCTAAAGGCAGAAGATTCCCATCACAGTTCCTTGGATTACTTGAATGGGTGTAAATTGAGAGAGGTGGATATTCAACGAGATCTTGGAGTCCTCGTGCATCAGTCGCTGAAAGTAAGTGCACAGGTACATCGGGCAGTAAAGAAGGCAAATGGTACGTTGGCCGACATAGCGAGAGGATTTGAGTAGAGGGATAGGGATGTTTTGCTGCAATTGTATACGGCATTGGTGAGGCTACATCTGGAGTATTGCGTGCAGTTTGGATGTCCTTGCTATAGAGGGAGCACAGTGAAGGTTCAGCAGGCTGATTCCTGGAATGGCAGATCTGTCATATAAGGGGAGACTAAGTCGGTTAGGATTATATCCACTGGAGTTTAAAAGAGTGAGAGGGTGGCACAGTGGTCAGCACTGCTGCCTCACAGCGCCAGGGACCCGGGTTAGGTACCCAGCTTGGGTCACTGTCTATGTGGACTTTGCACATTCTCCCCGTGTCTGTGTGGGTTTCCTCCGGGTGCTCCGATTTCTTCTCAGTCCAAAAATGTGCAGGTTAGGTGAATTGGCCATGCTAAATTCTCCCTCAGTGTACCCGAATAGGCGCCGGAGTGTGGCGACTAGGGGATTTTCACAATAACTTCATTGCAGTGTTAATGTAAGCCTACTTGTGACTAATAAATAAATAAACTTTTAAACTCATAGAAGCTTATAAAATTCTGACAGGGTCAGACAGGGTAGATTCAGAAAGAATGTTCCCAATGGTGGGGGAGTCCAGAAATAGAGATCATAGTTTGAGGGTCAGGGGTAAACCTTTTAGAACTGAGGTGAGGAGACATTTCTTCACCCAGAAGCTGGTGAATGTGTGGAATTCACTCCCACAGAATGTAGCTGTTGTCTGATTTCAATGAGAAATTACAGATACCTCTTGAGGCTAAAGGGATATTGGGGGGGGGGGGGGCGGCTGCGGGGTGGGCGACAGGCGCGGGGGGCAGGGGGCGGGCGCGGACGCGGAGGGGGGGCGCGGAGGGGGGGCGGGCGCGGAGGGCGGGCGCGGAGGGTGGGCGCGGAGGGCATGGGGCAGGCACAGAGGGCGGGTGCGGATGCTGGGTCCGGCGTGGGTGTTGGAGGGCGGGCGCGGCGCGGGCAGGCAGGCGTGGGCGGAGAGCGCAGGTGGGCGTGGCGAGCGCGGGCGGGCGCAGAGAGCGCGGGCGATCGCACTGCTGGAGCGCAAGAAAAGCGACTGTATGCTCGGGAATGAAACAGATGTAAATCATGCCCAGACCAGTTGAGGAATTAAGTTTCCCAATAACGTACCTCAGCATTGACCTCGGGGCACCAACACTGCCCAACCTGCCAGTGCGACACTCTTTAATTCCCTGCACTGGTCAATCACCCGCCATCACTAATCTGCAGCTGAATGAAGGATGGGTTTGTGCTGTGGGCCCACAGGGCCTCAATTAACTCTAATTAATTCCACGCTTAAACTTTCCATACCTGTTGCTGTGTGCTGGATCTGATTGCAGAGCTCAAATACTAATTACCAGGGAAGAGAGATCCTTCTGTGCAAGGGAGCAATAAGGTTCATTTTTAACTCCCAAGGCCTGAAGTGGGCTCGTACTTAGTATCTGTCTGGGTGACAGAACAGGGGGACAGGTGGGGAGAGGCTGGTATGAAGGCAACTGCGGAGAAACGAAAGGACTAGTTCGGAGGTCAAGTAAACAACCTGCATTTATATAGCGGCGTTAAATATGGTAAAACATCCCAAGGTGCTTCACAGGAGCTATCCCAACAAAATTTGATCCTGAGCTACATTAGGACAGGTGAGCAAAGCTTAAAAAGGTACATTGAACCCCTAGAGTGCAGAAGGAGGCCATTCAGCCCATTGACTCTGTACTGACCACAATCCCACCCAGGCCCTATCCCCGTAAACCTCATTTATCCTGCTAAACCCCTGAACTCTTAAGACAATTTAGCATGGCCAACCTAATCCGCCCATCTTTGGAGTGTGGGAGGAAACTGGAGCACCCGGAGGAAACCCACGCAGACACAGGGAGAACGGTGCAACTCCACACAGACAGTGACCCGAAGCTGGAATTGAACCCAGGTCCCTGGCACTGTGAGGTAACAGTGCTAACCACTGTGCCACCGTGCTGCCCATCTTTGTGGAGGCGGAGAGAGGAGAGAGGCAGAGCGCTCTCGGCAAGGATTCTGAGCTTGGGGCATAGACAGCCGAGGGCACGGTCATCAATGGCGGAATGGTTAAAATTGAGGAAGCACCAAGGGGGCAGAAGTATTGTCTGCAGTTTTGTTGTCCTTATCTGAGGAAGGATGTCCTTGTTATAGGGGGACTACAGCAAAGGTTAACCAGGCTGATTCCTGGGATGGCAGGTCTGTCATGGGGAGAGATTAAGTCGGTTAGGATTATATTCACTGGAGTTTAGAAGAAACTTAGAAAATTCGAATAGGTTTAGACAGGATAGATTCAGAAAGAATGTTCCCAATGGTGGGGGAGTCCAGAACTGGGGTCATAGTTTGAGGATAAGGGGTAAACCTTTTAGAACTGAGGCGAGGAGAAATTTCTTCACCCAGAGGATGGTGAATGTGTGGAATTGACAACCACAGAAAGTAGTTGAGGCCAAAACATAGTGTGATTTCAAGAAGACATTAGATATAGCTCTTGGGGCTAAAGGGATATGGGGGGGGGGGGGGGGGGGGGGGGGGGGGGAGAGTGGGAATCAGGATATTGAATTCGATGATCAGCCATGATCAAACTGAACGGCGGAGCAGGCTCGAAGGGCCGAGTGGCCTCCTCCTGCTTCTATGTTAAGTATGGAGAGCCAGATCTATTTTGATGTTTTATGATTTGTGGAGCTGCCTCCAACCTCCCTTCATGGCACTGCAACCTGCTGCTCCTTTCTCCATCATTGATCCTATCTGATTTACAGGATTCTGGGCTCGATTTACCGTGTCATGTAACTGTGATTGCTGAGCGTAAAAGTTATAAAATTGAGGTGTGGCACAGTGGTTGGCACTGCTGCCTCTCAGCGCCAGGGACCCGGGTTCAATTCTGGCCTCAGGTCACTGTCTGTGTGGAGTTTGCACATTCTCCCCGTGTCTGCGTGGGTTTCCTCCGGGTGCTCCGGTTTCCTCCCACAGCCCAAAGATGTGCGGGTGAGATGGATTGGCCATTGTAAATTGCCCCTTACTGTTCCAAGGTGTGTAGGTTAAGGAGGTTAGCAGGGTAAATATGTGGGGTTACAAGAATAGGGTGGGCCTGGGTAAGATGTTCCATCGGAGTCGGTGCAGACTTAATGGGCTGAATAGCCTCCTTCTGTATCTAGGGATTCTATGAGTTGTGGGCCCAAGAGCTAATGAAGCCAGTGAGAATAGGAGTGCTGGGTGAGGCAACCCCAGGGCAAGGGAGGCCTAAGCCTTCTATGTGGGGCTGCACAATGCAAATGACAGGTGCTGTTCTGGCCTTTCTTCCAGCTGCCGGCAGCTCTGGCCTGTTGGGGTAGACACCACTGCTCCCCTTGTTCAAAACATCTGTTAAAATAGCAGAGCCGGGAGCCAATTACATCACTGGAGCCCAATCAGAGAGGACGTCAGTGGATGGTGAGTATCTGAGCTAGAAACCCGGGGTTCAACTCCTACTCCAGGACTCAATGGTCAAGGAGGGCAAGTTCACAACACGGCCGAACAGCTACCAACTTGGAAACCTTTCCACCGTACGCCAACGGGAAGAGGGAGAAAGATTCCTGGTCAGCCCATGTGATGGAAAGAAATCGGAGCCTCTGCATCGCTATCCATAGCTCCAGACTACAGCACGCAGGTAAAAATGTAGGTTGCCATAGTAACTCGGACTCCCTTGGGTAGGGGGCCTGTTGTCTCCAGGTTGATGTGGTTCCAGTTGGTGCCAACTAGAAGGGGTTTGGTGCCAATTCCAGATGGGGTGGATTCAGAACCTTTCTCCTTATCCTACCCATGGGTGGTGGTGCTGCCTTTGAACTGAAGGGGTCACCCAATCTGAATATTTAAAGGGGACACATCGGCTTGGGGTTGTCAGATTGGAGTGTGAAAGGAGTGAACGGGTCCACCACTCTACATGAACCTGGCTTGTCAGGCCAGGTGGAGCTAGTTAATACGGACAGCCAGTTCCATGACAGCAAAGGTCAGCGTCTTCCCCATGAATCCTGAGATATCAAGATTAGGTTGCACAGTGGTTAGCACTGCTGCCTCACAGTGTCAGGGACCCAGGTTCAATTCCCAGCTTGGGTCACTGTCTGTGCGGAGTTTGCACGTTCTCCCCGTGTCTGCGTGGGTTTCCTCTGGGTGCTCCGGTTTGCTCCCCCACTCCAAAGATGTGCAGGTGAGGTGGATTGGCCATGCTAAACTGCCCCTTAGCGTCCAAAGCTGTGTAGCTGTGTAGGTTAGGGGAGTAAATACATGGGGCTATAGGGAAAGGACCTTGATGGGATGCTCTGTTGGAGAGTCAGTGCAGACTTAATGGGCTGAATGGCCTCCTTCTACACTGATGGCATACTATATGAATAATAAAACTGTACAACATAGGGTCAAGTGATTTGGCCAAACTAGTCTGCACAGACGCTAATAATTCAGTTTCTTATCTCATCCGGGTCATTTCAGCAGTTCAGTAAATCTTTATATTCCATCACACTCTCGTGTACGCATCTTATTTCGTTTTGAAACCATCTAGTCTATTTGCCTCAACCACTCCCCGCGGTAGAGACTCTACATTCTAACTACTCCGAGTAGAGAAATTTCTCCTTAAACTCCCATTGGCTTTCACAATAACAATCTAAGGGCGGCAGTGATTAGCACGGCTGCCTCACAGCGCCAGGGACCGGGTTCAATTCCAGTCTTGGGTCACTGTCTGTGTGGTGTTTGCATGTTCTCCCCGTGTCTGCGTGGGTTTCCTCCGTGTGCTCCGGTTTTCCTCCCACAGTCCAAAAATATGCAGGTTAGGTGGATTGAACATGCTAAATTTGTGCCCAAAGATGTGTGGGGTTATGGGGTTATACACTCTCACACGGCCATGGTGGGATGCTCTGTGGGAAAGTCAGTGCAGACTCAACGGGCCAAATGGCTTCCTTCTGCACTGTAGGGATTCTATGATTCTATCTTGTATTTATGGAACCTTTGAGTCTTCAATTCTCCCACAAGTGACACCAATCTCTCTCTATCTACCCTGTGTGGCTCTTTGTTCCTACTCTTCAGGAATGTATCATCATTTCTGTACTTCTTGTGGAGTTCAACCGTGCCTGGAGGCATCAGCTTTACATCGAGGGGTAAAAACTGGGCTTCGTGAGGTGAAAAAGATTCTAGAGATTTTCCAAAAATATTCTCACCAAGTGACGTGGAAGGCCTGTCGACACCCGTGCCGGTTACAGGTCATGCAGGCTCCCGTGGCTGCTTTGCTCTCCCGACCTTGCTCTTCACAGAGGTAACAGGTCTAAAAACCAAAGAGAAGAGGGAATGACAACTGTTAATCAACACCTTAATTCATAGAATCAAATCATAGAATCCCGACAGTGCAGAAGGAGGCCATTCAGCCCATCGGGCCTGCACTGACTCTCTCCGACAGAGTACCTTACCCATGCCCTCTTCCCCCAACCCTATCCCCGTAACCCCACACATTTCCCATGGCTAATACATCTAACCAACACATCTTGGGACACAAAGGGGCAATTTAGCACGGCCAGTCCACCTAACCTGAACATCTTTCGGACTGTGGGAGGAAACCAGAGCACCCGGAGGAAACCCACGCAGACACGAGGAGAATGAGACAGTGACCCAAGCCAGGAATTGAACCCGGGTCCCTGGCGCTGTGAGGCAGCAGTGTTAACCACAATGCCACCCATTCTCAATTCCTTTCCGTCAACACACCCACGAGTTTCATTTCCAGTCATGCCACTGGGCCTGTAAAGCAGCCTTTGTCTGTCTTGTGCTCAACAGCTCCTTGGGCAGAAGGTTCATCAGTACTTACACCCGAGAATAGCTACATCATTAAACTGTCCTCAATTCAACCATTAGATCATCAGGAACACAAGATCACGGGGAACGAAAGAGACTCACACTTGCTACCATTTCCTTCATAGAATAGAATCATAGAATCCCTACAGTGCAGAAGGAGGCCATTCGGCCCATTGAGTCTGCATCGACCACAATCCCACCCAGGCCCTATTCCCATAACCCCACATATTTGCCCTACTAATCCCCCTGATTCCAGGGTCAATTTAGCATCGCCAGTCAACCTAACTGGCACATCTTTCAGACAGTGGGAGGAAACCGGAGCACCCAGAGGAAACCCACACAGACACGGGGAGGATGTACAAACTCCAGACAGTGACCCGAGGCGGGAATTGAACCCGGGTCCCTGGCTCTGTGAGGCAGCAGTCTTAACCACTCTGCCATCCCTTTCCTATCACACTTTAATTGGCTGGAAAGTGCTTTGCAATGCTCTGAATTTTAAAAACGGCATTGTAGAATTGCAAGGCTCTCTCTCAGTTTCACTGGTACAGTGGCGAGCACTGCTTTGAGGTACATTACTGGGGAGCTTACCATAGAATACCAGCAGCTTAACTTCATATCTCACTCTACACTTGACCTGGGAAGACTCGAATGCATTTCATTCCCTTGCAATCGAATTGCTGCCCTTAACTTCAACTCATCAGACTTCATTCCCACACTAAAATAAAACTGAGGTAATCAGCGAGAAATGTTCCCAACGTATACCAGGACATTTCCAGTCATACTACTGGTCGCTAACAAGTAGCTTTGAAGGTCACGCACCCAATAACTTAAATCTTTAAAACAGAGGCCCTAGTAGCGTCTCCGCCATATCTCACTGTCACTACAAAACTGTCAGTGATCATCTTTTAAATTCTTTCAAAGTATTTTTGTTTCGCTGGCTAGACCAGTGTTTATTCCCCTTCCCTAATTGTCCCCCGAGAAGCTGGTGGTGAGCAGTCCGTGTTGTGTAGGTACACCCACAGTGCTGTTAGGGAGGGAGGTCCAGGAAGTGGGGGGGGGGGGGTGGTGTCGTCGTCGTCATCTAACAACAACTTGCATTTATATAACACCTTCAACATCGTAAAATATCCCAAGATACTTCGCAGGAGCCCTACAAGGTGGTGTTAGGGCAAGTGTTCAAAAGGGCAATCAAAGAGGTCGGTTTAAAAAAGAAAGAGGTTTAGAGAGGGAATTGCAGAGCTTAGATACATGAAGAGGCTGGGAATAGAGGGATATGGACCGCGTGGAGGCAAAAGGTCTTTAGTTTAGAAAGGTGCCATGTGTCGGCACAGGCTTGGTGGGCTGAAGGACCTGTTCCTGTGCTGAACTGTTCTTTGCTCTTCGGGCCTTAGCAGCTGAAAGCATGGCCTTCGATAGGTGTAGTCAGGAGCTGAGCCAACCACTGGTCCTTGTGCAATGAATGGCTTCAGCAGTGAAAACCTATCTCAGTGAGATGTCATAAAAGAAAACTACTGTTTGCTGAAGCTCCTTGGTTAGGGGAAGGAGCTTTGTCCAGAGTTCACTATCCAATGGTTAGTGCTGGAAATGTACATCAGGAAGGACAGGGTCAGATTTAGTTGGACAAAATAGATTCCAGTGACAGAATGTTCAGTAACCAAAGGTCACACATTTAGGGTATTGGTAACAGGAATGGGAATCAAGATGACAAAATACTTTTTTATGCAAGTTATTTATGCAAGTCAATAAAAACTTTCAAGAAAGAATTGGACAAATACTTCAAGGGGAAAGGTTTGCAGGACAACGCAGAAGAAACAGGGATTAACTGGATAGCTCTTTGGATGAGCACAATGGGCCAAATGGTCTAGCTCCAATCACCATCGAGACTTCACATACAAAGAGAACAGCAAAGTTGTAACTTACATTCAACCACATTCCAAGAATGAGCACATTCAAGTGAGGAGGGAAAAAAAATGACAAGAATTTAGAGTTAGTCAGTCTGTTAAGAGGCAGGGACACTCAACAGACCAACGATTTGAAGGGGTGGGATATTTTTAAATTCCACTACATTCAAGAAGGTTTTAGATGATCATTTGAATAGAAACAATGTGCAGGGGTACAGGGAAAAGGCAGGGGAATGGCACTAAGTCATGATGCTTGTCATATGAGGAACGGTTGAGGATTCTGGGTCTGTACTTGTTGGAGTTTCGAAGGATGAGGGGGGATCTTATTGAAACTTACAGGATACTGGGAGGCCTGAGTAGAGTGGACGTGGAGAGGATGTTTCCATTAGTAGGAAAAACTAGAACCAGAGGGCACAAGCTCAGACTAAACGGATAATCCTTGAAAACAGGTGAGGAATTTCTTCAGCCAGAGAGTGGTGAATCTGTGGAACTCTTTGCCGCAGAAGGCTGTGGAGGCCAGGTCATTGAGTGTCTTTAAGATAGAGATAGATAGGTTCTTGATTAATATGGGGATCAGGGTTCAAGGGGAAAATGGGGATGAGAAAAATATCAGCCATGATTGAATGGCGGAGCAGACTCGATGGGCCGAGTGGCCTAATTCTGCTCCTATGTCTTATGGTCTTTTGAAGAGCCAGTACAGACACGATGGGCCAAATGCCCTCTTTCTGCACCGTAACAATTCTGTGATTCTGCTTTTTAACAGTGGCCCAGGACTTTTCTTTACAGAGTTGCGGCAAATGGAAATCATTTACGGATCACGGAAACAGCATCATCCTTGCATGACACTACAGCATCACCACAGCCCTCAGCTTGGAGAGCATGGCGCCATTACCTTGTTGAAGCGTTCGTGGGGAACATACTGTAGCACAATGGGCTCCATACTGATAACATTGGCAAACTGTACCTCTGGTACGTACAGAGCACAGACTACGTGGGCCCAACCTACAGAAAGGAGACAGAAAAAGCAGCATGAAGACAGGCATTGTACTCATTTTACCTGTTCAGAAAATAACTTGCATTTAGATAGCACCTTTCAAAACCTCAGGGCTTCCCAAAGTGCTTTACAACCAATGGGGTAGTTTTATTTTTGACATGTAGTCACTGTTGCAATGTGGGAAATGTGGCAGCCAATCTTTGCAAGCTCCCACAGAACAGCAATGCCAGCTCATCACAGAAGCAAATAACCTGTCTTGTGTTGTTGATTGGCGGCATGGTAGCACAGTGGTTAGCACTGCTGCTTCACAGCTCCAGGGACCTGGGTTTGATTCCCGGCTTGGGTCACTGTCTGTGTGGAGTTTGCACATTCTCCTCGTGTCTGCGTGGGTTTCCTCCGGGTGCTCCGGTTTCCTCCCACAGTCCAAAGATGTGCGGGTTAGGTTGATTGGCCATGCTAAAATTGCCCTTAGTGTCCTGATATGCGTAGGTTAGAGGGATTAGTGGGTAAATATGTAGGAATATGGGGGTAGGGCCTGGGTGGGATTGTGGTCGGTGCAGACTCAATGGGCCGAATGGCCTCTTTCTGCACTGTAGGGTTTCTTTCTATGATTGAGCACTATGCCTTGATCAGTGCGTGGGGTAGAACTCTCCCAGCTCTTCTTGGCAGTGGCACAGTGGTTAGCACTGCTGCCTCACAGTGCCAGGGACCCGGGTTCGATTCCCGGCTTAGATCACTGCCTGTGGGGAGTCTGCACATTCTCCCCATGTCTGTGTGGGTTAGCTCCGGGTGCTCCGGTTTCCTCCCACAATCTGAAAGACGTGATTAGGTGCGTTGGCCGTGCTAAATTCTCCCTCAGTGTACCCGAACAGGCGCTGGAGTGTGGCAACTAGGGGATTTTCACAGTAACTTCATTGCAGTGTTAATGTAAGCCTACTTGTGAAAATAGATAAATAATATAATGCTGTTTATGTCCACCTGAGAGGCACATATTTAAACATCTCATCTGAAAGACAGCACCTCAGACAATGCAGCATGCCTTCAGTACTGGCACCACAAGTGTCAGCCTAGATTATGGGCACAATTTAATGTAGGCGACAGGGTTCTCACCCATAGGCTGGAGAGCCAGCGAGAGCCCCACTGTGCTTCCTTTCTGCTGAATTAAGTGCAATCATACACTCAACCGGGCAGTGGCGGACCTACCCCGTGATCAAAGGACCCAGCTGGCCGGAATCCCATCCTCCAGGTAGAGGCTGGCAGCTGTGCACTGTTCTGCAATGCCACAAGTGGTCGCTGCTGGTAATGCAACCTACCAAGGTCCAGGATCACCCGGCCCACGCCTTCACCCTGGAACCTGCAAACAAAGCCATCGGTTTGTGTTCCAGCTTCCTGCAATGGAGCCTCCATCACCAGCGATTGGCTGGCAGCAACAGGATGAGACCCTCATGTGGGCATTAATTGCCCAGTTTAGATCTTCAATTGGCAGCAGGGCAGGAAAGCTGCCCATGAGCCTTCCTACCTTGGACTTATTCAAGGCAGCATCTCGATCCCAGCTTGACTAAATGGCCCAGGCCACTAAACACCCCACTGAGGGGGGCACTAGATTCCACCTTAAAATATTGTCTAAAGTCTTTTTTATTTGTTCATGAGGTGTGGGCGTCACTGGCTGGGCACTCCTGAGGGCATTTCAGAATCAGCCACATTGCTGTGGCTCTGGAGTCACATGTTAGCCAGACGGGTAAGGATGGCAGATTTCCTTCCCTAAAGGACATCAGTGAACCAGATGGGTTTTTACGACAGTTGATAACGGTCTCACGGCCATCCACGTTTTTGTTGAATTCAGATTTAACCATCTGCCATGGTGGGATTTGAACTCTGGTTCCCAGAGCATTACCCTGGGTCTCTGGATTACTAGCCCAGTGACAATATCACTACTCCACTGCCTCCCCTGGGGTTTGATATCATAACTTTCTGAGTGAATGGTAGAAGTGCTACAGAGTGAGCCCCTTGCCACTTCCTCTCCGCTCTCTAAATCGGTTTCTCCTTCTTCCCCATTGGATCAGCCCCTATAGACCATCAATAACAGCCATTTCGTACAGCTGTGCAACATCTTGGCACGATTAATGCGTGGAATTACACGAATAGGGCCTGGGTGGGATTGTTGTAGGTGCAGGCTCGATGGGCCGAATGCCCTCCTTCTGCACTGTCGGGATTCTATGATCTGTATCGACCTGCGTCAGTTAACATAATCCAATCGCCACACTGGGGGAGAAACTAGTTTTGTCTTGTACCCAGTAGGAGAATAGTAGGTGATTCAGTTCTTCAATCTTTTTCAATAATATCATTAAAAAAAGTAAAGTTTATTTATTAGTCACATGTAGGCTTACATCAACACTGCAATGAAGTTACTGTGAAAATTATAGAAATAGAATCATAGAAACCCGACATTACAGAAAGAGGTCGTTCGGCCCATTGAGTCTGCACCGACCACAATCCCACCTAGGCTCTATCCCCATAACATAGAACATAGAAAACTACAGCACAAACAGGCCCTCCGGCCCACAAGTTGTGCCGAACACATCCCTACCTTCTAGACCTACCTATAACCCTCCATCCTATTAAGCTCCATGTACTCATCCAGGAGTCTCTTAAAAGACCCTATTGAGTTTGCCTCCACCACCACTGACGGCAGCCGACTCCACTCGCCCACCACCCTCTGTGTGAAAAACTTACCCCCAACATCTCCCCTGTACCTACCGCCCAGCACCTTAAACCTGTGTCCTCTCGTAGCAGACATTTCCACCCTGGGAAAAAGCCTCTGAGAGTCCACCCGATCTATGCCTCTCAACATCTTATACACCTCTATTAGGTCTCCTCTCATCCTTCGTCTCTCCAAGGAGAAAAGTCCGAGCTCCCTCAGCCTATCCTCATAAGGCATGCCACTCAATCTAGGCAACATCCTTGTAAATCTCCTCTGCACCCTTTCAATCTTTTCCACATCCTTCCTATAGTGAGGCGACCAGAGCTGAGCACAGTACTCCAAGTGGGGTCTGACGAGGGTCTTATATAGCTGCATCATAATCCCCGGACTCCTAAACTCAATCCCTCAATTGATAAAGGCCAGCACACCATACGCCTTCTTAACCACCTCCTCCACCTGCGGGGCTGATTTTAGAGTCCTGTGGACCCGGACCCCAAGGTCCTTCTGATCCTCTATAGTACTAAGAGTCTTTCCCTTTATATTGTACTCCTTCATCCCATTTGACCTACCAAAATGGACCACGACGCATTTATCTGGGTTGAAGTCCATCTGCCACTTGTCCGCCCAGTCTTGCATCCTATCTATGTCCCTCTGTAACTTCTGACATCCCTCCAGACTATCCACAACCCTACCAACCTTCGTGTCGTCGGCAAACTTACCAACCCATCCCTCTGCTTCCTCATCCAGGTCATTTATGAAAATGACAAACAGCAAGGGTCACAGAACAGATCCGTGGGGCACACCACTGATGACCGACCTCCATTTAGAAAAAGACCCATCTATACCCACTCTCTGCCTCCTTTGGGCAAGCCAGTTCTGGATCCACCGGGCAGCAGCCCCTTGGATCCCATGCCCTCTCACTTTTTCCAGAAGCCTTGCATGGGGGACCTTATCGAACGCCTTGCTAAAATCCATATAAACCACATCTACCGCCTTCCCTTCGTCAATGTGTTTAGTCACATTTTCAAAGAACTCAACCAGGCTCGTAAGGCACGATCTGCCCTTGACAAAGCCATGCTGAGTATTCTTGAGCATACTAAACCTCTCTAAATGCTCATATATCTTGTCCCTCAGGATCTTCTCCATCAGTTTACCAACCACTGAGGTTAGACTCACCGGTCGGTAATTACCCGGGCTATCCCTATTCCCCTTCTTGAAAATAGGAACCACATCCGCAATCCTCCAATCCTCCGGCACCTCTCCCGTCTCCATCGACGACGCAAAGATCATCGCCAGAGGCTCTGCAATCTCTTCCCTCGCCTCCCACAGTAACCTGGGGTACATCCCATCCGGACCCGGCGACTTATCTATCTTGATGCCATTCAAAGATTCCAGCACAACCTCTTTCTTAAAGTCCACATACTCAATCCTTTCAGTCCATCGCATGCCCGCAGTACATCCACCCAGGTCTTTCTCCTCTGTGAAAACCGAGGCAAAATACTCATTGAGCACCTCTGCCATTTCTACTAGTTCCGTACAGACTTTCCCGCCTTCACCTTTTATAGGCCCTATTCCGTCACGTCTCATCCTTTTACTCTTCACATATTTATAGAACGCCTTAGGGTTCTCCTTAATCCTACCTGCCAGGGCCTTCTCGTGACCTTTTCTGGCTCTCCTAATTTCCTTCTTTTGTCCCTTCCTACAAGCCGTATACTCTTCTAAATCCCTATCTTCGCCAAGCTCTCTGAGCCTTTTGTACGCTTTCCTTTTCTTCTCGACTAGGTTCCGCACAGCTTTCATGCACCATGGTTCCTTTAACCGACCAACACCTCTCTGTCTGCTCGGAACGTTGTCCTGTAGAACTCTAGACAAGACATTCCTTGAAAAACTGCCATTGCTGTCTAATGTCTTCATATTTCCCCTTACTCCATATAAATACTTTCCTAGCTTGCCTGATCCTCTCTTTTTCCAATGCAAGCCTAAAGGAGATAGAGTTATGATCGCTATCCCGAAGATGCTCTCCCACTGAGAGATCTGACACCTGTCCAGGTTCATTGGTCAGTATCAGATCAAGTACAGCCTCTCCTCTTGTAGGCTTGTCCACATGCTGTGTCAGGAAACCCTCCTGAACACACCTAACGAACTCATCCCCATCCAATCCCCTTACCCTCGGGATATTCCAATCTATGTTTGGGAAATTAAAGTCTCCCATCACAACATCATTAAAGTCTCCCATCATAACTCCACATATTTACCCCATTAATCTACGCATCCCAGGACACTGAGGGGTAATTTAGCATGGCCAATCCACCTAACCTGCACATCTTTCGGACTGTGTGAGGAAACTGGAGCACCCGGAGGAAACCCACGCAGACATGGGGAGAACGTGCAAACTCCACACAGACAGTGACCCAAGCCGGAAATCAAACCCGGGTCTCTGGCACTGTGAGACAGCAATGCTAAACACTGTGCCACCGTGCCGCCCCAGTGAAGCTGCCTTGGTTTTTTGTATCCTTTAATACTCTTGACTAACAAAAATGTATCACAGTTTTTAAATTTTCAGTTGATCGATCTTCACAACGTTTGACAGAGAGTGTTTCAGATTTCGACGACCTTTTGTAGCGAGGAGTGCTTCCTGACCTCACCCCTGAACAGCCTGGCTCTAATTGGAAAGGTCATGCCCCTCGGTCTACCTCCCTCCACCAGAGAAATTCCTGCCCCATCCTTTAATTATCTCAAACAGTTCAATTCCATCATCTTCCAGACTTGGGGGGATACTGGTCTAGATTTTCTCTACGTTCAAACGATGTGGATATTGTTGGAAAGTCCAGCATTTACTGTCTATCCCTAAACAATTGTATGGCCATTTCTAAGGACACTTAGAACCACATTGCTGTGGAACTGAAGTCACACACAGAATGGACACAGCATGAAGACCATTTGGCCCGTCAGTCCCACACTGGCTCTTGGCAAGAGCAATTCAACTTGTCTCTGTAAAAGGATCATTTGGACTCAAAACATTAACACTGTTTCTCTCATTCTCTCTCTCTCCACAGATGGGGCAATTTTTTCACACAGAGGGTGGTGAGTGTCTGGAACAAGCTGCCAGAGGTAGTAGTAGAGGCGGGTACAATTTTGTCTTTTAAAAAGCATTTAGACAGTTACATGGGTACGATGGGTAGAGAGGGATATGGGCCAAATGTGGGCAATTGGGATTAGCTTAGGGGTTTAAAAAAAAAGGTGACATGGACAAGTTGGGCCGAAGGGCCTGTTTCCATGCTGTAAACCTCTATGACTATGACTCTGTGTGTTTTTCCAGCATTTTCTATTTTAATTTCAGCTCCCTTGGCATGGGCCAGACCAGGTATGGGTGGCAGATTTCCATCTATAAAAGGCGCAAGTGAATTAGATGGACTTTTTAGCAACAACCCGGTCGTTTAACAGTCGCTACTACTGATTCAATTTTTTATTCCAAGTATCTACCATTACGGGTTTTGAACGTGGGTCTCTGGATTATTAGTCCAGTGGCGTAGCGAGTATACTACTGCACCTGTGCAGTCAAATGTGGTCATCAACTCATGGAAGAGTAGTGTGCATAGTGGGGTGTAGATACGACACATTACAAGGCCTTGCTCAATCTGGTGTTTATTGCTGAAAATAGAGGCATGTCGAAGCTTTTCATCTGGCACTCATCAGGACATTTCGCAAGAACACTAATATGAAGGGAACAATTTGTTTTTTAAAAATTCTTTCATGGGGTGTGGGCATCGCTGGCTGGGCCAACATTTATTACCCATCCCCGAGGACATTTAAGAGACAATTATATTGCTGTGTGTCTGGAGTCACATGTAGGCCAGACCAAGTAAGGACAACAGATTTCCTTTCCTAAAGAACATCAGTGAACCAGATGGGTTACTGTAGTTTCCATTTATTCACAGAATCATAGAATGCCTGCAGTGCAGAAGGAGGCCACTCGGCCCATTGAATCTGCATTGACTACAATTCCACCCAGGCCCTATTCCCGTAACCCCACATATTTACCCTGCTAATCCACCGACACTAGGGTCAATTTAACACAGCCAATCAACCTAACCCGCACATCTTTCAGACTGTGGGAGAAAACTGGAGCACCCGGAGGAAACCCACGCAGACACGGAGAGAACGTGCAGACTCTACACAGACAGTGACCCAAGCCGGGAGTTGAACCTGGGTCCCTAGCGCTGTGAGGCAGCAGTGCTAACCACTGTGCCACCGTTCCTCTTGAAGTGTTCTGATGAGCGCAAGACACAAAGCTTCGACATGTCCCTTTTTTCAGCAACACTCAGGTTCTGTACCATTCAACAACCATGAATCTCAAGTTCGCGATTATGCTCCTCCTCTCAGTCCCTCCGCCCCCCCCCTCCTCCCTCCTCCCTCCGCCATCCAATGGCAGAGTCGTACTTGGATCCAGGGACCTTCCTGTACTTGGAGAATAGGGGCCCAGGGATTGAGCTGGTGAATGCTGGTAAGGCCACTTTTGCGACAGGAATCACATCTGCCCAGTCCTCACAGTCAGCTCTCCCAATTCCAATCTCAGCTCTGTGGGCAGCTGCCAAGTGAGGCCAGCTACTTCCGCAGAGGAAAAGGCAAAGAAAAGTGTAGCTGGAGGGCTGATCATTCCATTATAAAGGGGAACCTGAGATAGGCCAGCCTTCCCAATAACATTCTCAAATAGGCTAAGAAAGAGATGGGGGGCTAGCACTGTCTCTGAGCTCAAACCCCTCACCTTTAGGCCGAAAGTAAAAAAGAGCAACAAGTGTGCTGCATTGGGAAAGGGCTACAAAATAAATCCCAAATAGTACCGTGTGCGAGAGAGGGGGTGATTCATACAAGTTACAGCAGGATTGAGTTTAACTATTCTCCGAACTTGAGGAGGGACAGAGAGCGAGGGGCAAAACACAGTAACAAGATTATTTTGATCTGACTAGATTAGTCACAAACTAAAATGATTGATGAAACTATATTTATATTCATCGCTCTGCACTTCTGATGACTTTTAGCACCATCTATATTTTATGAATGCTCCATTTTCATGCTGGAATTGCCATTATAATTGTCACAGTTTGCCACTCACCTCCATTGTCTGTCCTCTTGAGGGCACCATCTTTGTGAGGGCAGAGTTCGCAGCGCTGGAAACAAAGAACATGGTTCAATTGGATATTGCTTTGAGCTCCTTTGGTGCAGCCAGGAATCGAGGCCAATCCTATTGCTCAGTTGAAGCTGCTATCAGGACAGGGGACAATTAAAAACAGCACTGACTGAACAACTGTCAATGCAAACATGGGTAATCACAGACACACACATTGCTCTTCAAATGGAGCAAGAGGAAACCTGATTTTGCATTATATTTTCAAGATTACAAAGATTTCCAACCCAGAACAGGAGCTTAGAACTCAAGCGGTCACTTCAGGTATTTGTAGAAGTTTGTTTTTATATTAATCCCCAGCAATAGCTCATATTAAATAATACCTTTATCTTGGTAAAACGTCCCAAGAACAGTACAGCACAGGAACAGGCCCTTCGGCCCACAAAGCCCGTGCTGACACATGATGCCTTTCTAAACTAAAGACCATTTGCCTTTATGCGGTCCATATCCCTCTATTCCCTGCCTATTCATGTATCTGTCAAGATGCCTCTTAAATGTTGCCTTTCTGCTTCTAACACCTCTGCTGGCAGCGCATCCCTGGCACCCTCTGTGTAAAAACACCTGCCTCTCACATCTCCTTTCAACCTTCCCCCTTTTACCTTAAATGTTCCCCAGGTCCCCTAGTAATTGACATTTTTCATAGAAACCCTACAGTACAGAAAGAGGCCATTCAGCCCATCGAGTCTGCACCAACCACAATCCCACCCAGGCCCTACCCCCATATCCCTACATATTTTACCCGCTAATCTACGCATCCCAGGACACTAAGGGGCAATTTTTTTTTTAGCATAGCCAATCAACCTGACCCGCACATCCTTGGACTGTGGGAGGAAACCGGAGCACCCGGAGGAAACCCACGCAGACACGAGGAGAATGTGCAAACTCCACACAGACAGTAACCCAAGCCAGGAATCGAACCCAGGTCCCTGGAGCTGTGAAGCAGCAGTGCTAACCACTGTGGTTAGCACTGCTGCCTCACAGCACTCGGGACCCGGGTTCAATTCCGGCCTCGGGTCATTGTCTGTGTGAAGGTTGCACATTCTCCCTGTGTCTGCGTGGGTTTCCTCCGGGTGCTCCGGTTTCCTACCACACTCCAAAGATGTGCGGGTTAGGTTGACTGGCCATGCTAAATTGACCCTAGTGTCAGGGGGATTAACAAGGTAAATAGGTGAGGTTGCGGGAGTGGGGCCTGGGTGGGATTGTGGTGGGCGCAGACTCAATGGGCCGAATGGCCTCCTTTTGCACTGTAGAGATTTTATGATTTCCACCCTGGGAAAATATTCAAACGAACACTGACACTGAGCCAACAGAGAGAGAGAGTAAGACAGAAGAAGATTTTAAGTTTCTTTCCACCTGTTCAAATGAATGTAAATATACCCATGGCCTTATTGGAGAATGTAATGCCCCAAGTAGTATACTCAGACAAACACTGACACTGAACTACACAGACATTGGGACAGAAGAAACCTTCAAGCTCCTTTCTACCTGTTTATTGTTCTAGTATCATCCAGCTTTGCTGAAACATTAACTGGCCCATTCATCTCCTTGCTGCCTAGGGGATGTGTGCAAAGTGCCTATATTATAGAAGTGGCAACCTATCAGGTACAGTTTATTGGACGGAAATATTTTGGAACATGCCGAGGACCGAATGGCACTAAACAAGTGCTGAACCCTGCCGCTGCGGGGACGATAGGACAGAACAGGCTTGGGCTCAGCTGTGACGCCCTCCAGGACAGAATAGCTTGACCCACGCTCTCGTCCGACACATGAACAACTGGCTGTTGGGCAGGAATTCAGAAAGAGCCAGTGCTCCTGGAGAGTTCAGGGTAGAAAAGTACAGAAATCACAATCGTAGATAAAATAGAAACGATTACAAAGAGATATTTCCCATCTGCCCTCAAGAGCGAATATCTCTTCCGCTCGGTCGACCATCTCCACCAAGCTCCGGTGCTCCACTTACTTTCAGCGAGGGTGACTGGTCCCGTTGAGGACAAACATATTATTGGCAAAGACCCTTCCAGTTTAAAAATACTCGCCTTGCGACTTCCCAGAGATTACTTTTTAAATGAGTGGTTAATCTGTAACACCACATTCAAAGCTCTGGAGACTTGACTGTAACGTAAACAGACAGCTCTACGAGAGGCAAGGGAAAGCAGCTGCTGTTGCCATTTTTCTCAGGTCACGGGTGAGCTTTTGCTCGACATGAATGTGGGATATCGGCACTCGGATCCGATGTCGGATTTGAGCAGTGCGCCAACACTCGACTGCTGTTTATATCTTAACCTGTCCCAAGCTGTGCCCGCCCTTCTCCTCACTCCCTGACTTACATTGCTTCCCCAGATCCTCCAACGCCTCAGCTTTTGAACTCTCATCCTGGTTACAATTGACCTCACCACAACCCATCTGCACAGAGTCCCTCCAGCCCGACTATACTCCCACTTTGAACCTTCTTTCTTTTGACTCCGGATTTTTCTGTGCCTTTAACCACCTCGGCCCAGACTGAAATTCCATCCTTAAACTCCTTTCTCACTCTCATCTTTTAGGGTCTACCTTAAAACTCATCTCTGACCAAACTTTAGTCACACTTTCTAACTGTACCCCCTTTGGGTGTGTCAGTGTCCATTTTATTTTTGATGTAGCTCTCTGTGTGACGGTTATCCACATTAAAATGTGGCAGATAAATGTACGCTATCGTTTCCCCATTGCTTCAGACAAGAACACAGCGGTGTGTGCCCAATAGAATCCTGAGGAGTATTGCTTTGCAACTAAAAGTAAAGTAAAAAGTAAAGTTTATTTATTAGTCACAAGTAAGGCTTACATTAACACTGCAATGAAGTTAGTGTGAAATTCTCCCAGTCGCCACACTCCGGCGCCTGTTCGGGTCAACGCACCTAATCAGCATGTCTTTCAGACTGTGGAAGGAAACCGGAACACCGGAGGAAAATTTAACTCAGAAAACTCGGAGGGTCAATTTACCACGGTCAATGCACCCTAACCCGCACATCTTTGGAATGTGGGAGGAAACCGGAGCACCCGAAGGAAACCCACGCAGACACCGGGGAGAACGTGCAGACTCCACACAGACAGTGACCCAAGTCGGGAGTTGAACCTGGGTTCCTGGCGCTGTGAGGCAGCAGTGCTAACCACTGTGCCACCGTAAACACAAAACTCAGAATTAAACACCACCTTTCACCTCCACTTCCTTAAAATGCTGCAGAGTTTATAAAGTTTGTTTATTTATTAGTCACAAGTGGGCTGACATTCACACCGCAATGAAGTTACTGAGAGTGTCATTGCTGTTATAATGCAGGTGATGTTTAAGAAATTGAGCAACTTCTGTCGCGATAGAGGACAAATTCTATGTATGTTTAGAAGAACAGTAGCCGAATGGTTATGATCCTGGATCAGCAACCCAAAGGTCATGAGATCAAATCCCGATTTCAAGAAGTTGTAAAATCACGTTTTTTAAAAATCAGAATGACTGAGGGCGACATCAGATACAGCGGCACGGTGGTACAGTGGTTAGCACTGCTGCCTCCCAGCACCAGGGTCCCAGGTTCGAATCTCGGCTCGGGTCACTGTCTGCGCAGAGTTTGCATGTTCTCCCCGTGTCTGTGTGGGATTCCTCCGGGTCCTCTGGTTTCCTCCCACACTCCAAAGACAGTGCTCGTTAGGTGCATTGGCCATGCTAAAATCTCCCTCAATGTACACGAACAGGCGTCGGAGTGTGGCGACGAGAGGATTTGCACAGTAACTTTATTGCAGTGTTAATGTAAGCCTATTTGTGACACTAATATATAAACTTAAAACTAGATATTAGAAGGGCAAATGTGCAGGTTAGGTTAGTGTCCCAAGATGAGTAGGTTAGGGGGATTAGCGGGGTAAAACACGTGGGTAACGCGGTTAGGGCCTGGGTTGGTGACTGCTTCAGAGAGTCGGTACAGACCCAATGGGCCAAATGGCCTCCTTCTGCACTGTAGGGATTCTATGATTCAAATCATCAGAGCAGGTATAAGATTGGCTTTTATTTCCTTGTGTGTAGAAGATACTGCGTGGTCTCCTCTAGTGTTAAAATATTGAAGTGATTTGATGGTTTCTCTCTATCTATTCCATTTCCTCTGATGGGGAAATGAAGTCCGAGGGGACATAATGTTTACATTCGAGCTGGACCATTCAGGGGCAACGTCAGGGAGCAGTTGGTACACACAAAGGGTAGGAGAAATCTGATATTCTCTTCCGTCAACAGGTGGTGGCAGAACGTGTCCGTCCACCTTAGGCCAATGCTGTTCATCTTTGTCAGCTGTGGAACGTAAGAATTAGAAGGCAAATTCAGCCCTTCGAGCCTGCTCCGCCATTCAATCAGATCAAGGCACGGTGGTTAGCACTGCTGCCTCACAGCACCAGGGACCCAGGTTCGATTCCCAGCTTGGGTCACTGTCTGTGTGGAGTTTGCACATTCTCCCCGTGTCTGCGTGGGTTTCCTCCGGGTGCTCCGGTTTCCTCCCACAGTCCAAAGATGTGCGGGTTAGGTTGATTGGCCATGCTAAACTACCCCTCAGTGTCAGGGGGATTAGTAGGGCAAGTCCATGGGGTTATGCTGATAGGGCCTGGTGGGATTGTTGTTGTTGGTGCAGGTTTTATGGGCCGAATGGCCTCATTCTGCACTGTAGGTATATGATTCTATAAATGGCCTTCTGCTGCTCTCTGTTTGGTTATTTATTCTCTGTTGATTTGACACGGTGAAACTTTCTTGCTTACAACTTACTGCAATGACATTCCATTTATTTTAACAATTAAAAAATTGTAGCAACTTCCCCCAATAACTTAGCTGGAAAATGCAGCACGACATACCATACCCAAGGCACTAAGAACCAGTCGGAAATAAAATGGCCGACTTCAGTCATGCGGCACGGTGGCACATGGTTTGCACTGCTGCCTCACAGCACCAGGGACCCAGGTTCGATTCCAGCCTCGGGTCACTGTCTATGTGGAGTTGCACGTTCCCAGTGTCTGCGTGGGTTTCCTCCGGGTGCTCCCGTTTCCTCCCACATTCCAAAGATGTGTGGGTTAGATGGATTGGCCATGCTAAATTGCCCCTTAGTGTCCCAAGATGTGTCCTTTAGGGGGATTAGCAGGGTAAATACATAGGGTTGAGGGATAGGGTCTAGGTAAGATGCTCTGTAGGAGAATCGATGCGCCAAATGGCCTCCTTCTGCACTGTAGGGAATCTATGATTCTGTGACCCAAGTGAACATAAGAACTAGGAGCAGGAGTAGGCCATCTGGCCCCTCGAGCCTGCTCCGCCATTCATTGTGATCATGGCTGATCTTTTTGTGGACTCAGCTCCACTTACCCACCCACTCACCATAACCCTTAATTCCTTTACTGTTCAAAAATCTATCTATCTTTGCCTTAAAGAACTCAATGAGGTAGCCTCAACTGCTTCATTGGGCAGGGAATTCCACAGATTCACAACCCTTTGGGTGAATAAGTTCTTCCTCAACTCAGTCCTAAATCTGCTCCCCCTTATTTTGAGGCCATGCCCCCCCTAGGTCTAGTTTCACCCGCCAGTGGAAACAATCTCCCTGCTTCTATCTGATCTATTCCCTTCATAATCATCTAAGATCTCCCCTCCTTCTTCTGAATTCCAATGAGTGTAGTCTCAGAGCACACAGTCTCTCCTCGTAAGCCAACCCTCTCAACTCCGAGAGCACTAAACCTGGGAGAAGGGACTGCCGTCAGGACCCTAATTACAAAACATGCACATCTCAGTCAGTCTAAAGCAGGATTTGGCCTGACAGTGACAGTGTTTCACAGTCAAATTCCCACTCAATGTGAGGAAGGGTCACTTGGAATGCAGCGTTCGTTAGGGCGCGTCACTGCTGCCAGGAGAATATGGAAGAGGTTGACACTGATTCCCCCCACAATATTTCAAACAATGTGACAGTTCCAGCTAATGGAATCCCTCTGATGTGTCAATTCATGCAAATGTTCCATGCATTATTAATCAGCATTAAAATGTTGAGTTGATTTGAATTTTCAGCCAATCCCCTCCAATTGAAAACCCCTTGGATAAAATTATTTTTGACTTGAGAGACTTTTGAGATTTCCCGGCGGGTGTGAAATAAAGTGCGTGTTTCAGGGGGCTTACAATGATTCTCAGGATCAATGAATAGGACATCTCCAATTGCCCGATCAAAGGAGCAACCAGCAGTACATTTAAGCAATGATTATATCAAATGACCTGGTGCTTCAGTAAGATTACCCGGTCATTCGGGAGCCAAACAATGTAAAAAAAAAGCACGCAAGTATTTTTGTTTGGAAGGCAGAATTGTTCACGACCTCATAACAGCAATTCACAACATGTGCCACATATGGTGCTGTCATTATACAACTGAAGCTCAAGATGTTTGCTGAAAGCAGGTCGGAGATTTTTCTCTTTGATTAAGCGCCTGCAACCAGTCAGATAAACTGACTGCCACAATAATTGGCAGCCGTCAATGAGTGTTTTCAAATCAAAGTTCAACGTCATGCCAGAGGACTTAAAAGTTTCAAATTACAAAACATAACCTCGGCTTCTAAAATCCTCCCGTTAAGAGTTTCCACTCCTGATATGTTACAGGCACAGCTGCGGAGTCACAAACGGAGTTCGGTCTCTGGAATGAATTACGGGAGCAGGGTTGGAATCTTAACACTTGCGGAAAAGGTACAAAACTTCAGAGGTTGAGGCAAACTGCGGCTCTGTAACCTCTTGCTGCCCTACAACCTTTAAGGAATGCTGCATTCCTCCCTCCAATCCTGACCATCTGGGTTGAAGGGTTTATCCTATGAAGAAAGTTTGAACAGGTTGGGTTCTATATCCATTGATGTTTAGAAGAAGCTTATTGAAACATACAAGATTCTGAGGGGACTCGTGCATTGGGCTATGTCTTCTGCTGTTGTACTGTCCACCAGCATCCCTGATTTCTACTGCTCCAACACTGATGGCTATGCCTTCATAAGGGTGCAGAATGGTGGCACAGTGGAGTTTGCACATTCTCCCCGTGTCTGCGTGGGTTTCCTGCGGGTGCTCCGGTTTCCTCCCACAGTCCAAAGATGTGCGGGTTAGATGAATTGGCCCTGCTAAATTGCCCCTTAGTTTCATGGGAACTGGTTAGTGTAAATGCATGGGCTAAGGGGATAGGGTCTGGGTGGGATTGTGGTCGGTGCAGTCTCGATGGGCTGAATGGCCTCCTTCTGCACTGTAGGATTCTATGATTAGCACTGCTGCCTCACAGCGCCAGGGACCAGGGTTTGATTCCCGGCTTGGGTCGCTGCCTGTTTGCAGATTCTCCCCGTGTCTGCGTGGGTTTCCTCCAGATGTTCCAATTCCCTCCCACAGTTTAAAGATGTGCGGGTTAGGCTGATTGACCGTGTTAAATTGCCTCTTAGTGGCAGGGAGACGAGCAGTGTAAATACGTGGCGCCTAAGTGGGATTGTTGTTGGTGCAGGCTCGATGGGTCAAATGGCCTCTTTCTGCACTATATGGATTCTGTGAACTACTTGGGGCCTAGGCTTATGAATTCCTCCCTAGAATGTTCCCCCTCTCTCTCTTCCTTGAAGGTGCTTTTTAAAACCTACTTCTTTAACCAGGTTTTTGATCATCTGTTTGTCCCAGTATCTCCCTTATGGATTCAGGAGCAACGTACCCCAAGGTTTGAGTATCTTGCTCACAGGTTATTTCTGACAGAGGCCATCACAAACAGTCGCTGAAACTGAGCTTCCTAGCCTGTTTCACTCTGTTTTTTGTTAC
Source organism: Mustelus asterias (assembly GCF_964213995.1). NCBI lineage: Eukaryota > Metazoa > Chordata > Chondrichthyes > Carcharhiniformes > Triakidae > Mustelus > Mustelus asterias. The sequence goes on from NC_135811.1 coordinate 104,811,322, forward strand.
TGGGAAAGGTACCAACAAAGAGTCATTCATGCAGCAACTTTCAATGCTCAAAGCATCTATTTTCTCACTGAAAAAATTCATGGCATAAGATTACAATCAATTAAGGTGCCTATACTCGACAAAACAATGCCACAATTTCAGTCCATTTCTTCCACTCGGCTAATGCTTCCTGCTTCCCAGTTGTAAGAACTGCGACGACCCCAGTCCCAGAAAGCATCGTGGGACTTGGACAAGTGCGGATCAATATCTCCATTACCAATGTGTCAGAGTTCATGGAAACTACAGCACAAGAAGCTGGTGATCTTAGCTACTGGTCTAATTGTTTTGCTGCCACACACACACTTACCTGAACACTGAAGATGGTTAAGAGTCACTTTCTCAAAGCTCTGCATCAACAATACATTTATTTACAGCACAGAACAGGCCCTTTGGCCCAACCGATCAATGCTTATTTAAGTGTCACTGGCACTTATTGCCACCTCAGGAAGGTGGTGGTGAACCGCCTTCTTGAACTCCTGCAATCCATGTGGTAACAGTGCTCCCACAGTGCCCCAGTTTCCTCCCATAATCCAAAGGTGTGCAGGTTAGATGGATTGGCCCTGCTAAATTGCCCCTCAAAGTCCAAAGATGTGTAGGTTAGGGGGATTAGCCAGGTAAATGTATGGGATTACCAGGATAGAACAGAGGGCCTGGGAAAGATGGTCTGGTGGAGAGTTGTTGCAGACTCGATGGGCCAAATGGCCTTCCTCTGCACTGTCAGGATTCTATGATTCTATTCGGGATTCCCAGGGTTTTGTGCCAGATGAAGGAACAGCAATATATTTCCAGCTCAACTTGCTGTGTGATGTGGAGGGGAATGGGGAATTGCTGGCGCTCTCATGCATTCCACACAAGTCTCCACCCACACCTCATCATCCAACCTTAACTCCTTTAATGTCTTTCTCCCTCATTAACTGAGTTTCCCTCAGGATGCTTATGTTATTTGTCTTAATCCCTTGTGGTAGCACATTCCATGTCCTAACTAACCCTGTTGCTGAAGAAGTTTGCCTTCAATCCTTTCTTGGATTTATTAGTGATTATCTTCTATTTTTGGCCCCAAGTTTTGGACTCACCCAGAAGTGAAAACTTTTTCTCTATGTCTACCCTATCAAATCCTTTCACAATATTGAAAATTTGTATCAGCTCAACCTTCTCCTTTCCAAAGGAAAGTGCCCCAAACTGTTCAGTCTTTCCTGATAGTTATAAACTTTCAGTTCTCGCAGCACCTTGTCAATTCCTTTTAGCACCTTCTCCAAGCCCTCGATATCTTTATTTGATACAAGTTTAACATAACATCTCTGCTTTTCAACACAATTGCCAACAGCCTTTTCAAGTGCAGCATTTTTCAATGCGTTAGGGCATTCTGACCTTAATGTGAAGCAGTTGGCCCCAGTTGTGAAACATCCAGCCAGCTGATGAAGCAGATAGGCAACATACATGTATATAGAGATTTAAAACCCAGCCAAACAGCCTGTGTATTAACCTCCAAACCTTTCCAACACACACCAAGACTTCAGGAAGCATAGTGGAGAACATGCCCCTGTCTACATCAATGTGGACCAAGTAGAAATGGTCAAGAGCTTCAAGTTTTTAGGTGTCCAGATCACCAACAGCCTGTCCTGGTCCCCCCCATGCCAACACTATAGTTAAGAAAGCCCACCAACGCCTCTACTTACTCACGAGGCTAAGGAAATTTGGCATGTCAGCTACGACTCGCACCAACGTCTACAGATGCATCATAGAAAGCATTCTTTCTGGTGTATCACAGCTTGGTATGGCTCCTGCTCTGCCAAGTCCGCATGAAACTACAAAGGGTTGTGAATGAAGCCAAATCCATCAGGCAAACCAGCCTCCCATCCACTGACACTGTCTACATTTCCCACTGCCTCGGCAAAGTAGCCAGCATAATCAAGGACCCCACGCATCTTAGACATACTCTCTTCCAACTTCTTCCATCGGGAAAATAATGCAAATGTCTGAGGTCACATACCAACCGACTCAAGTACAGCTTCTTCCTTGCTTCCATCAGACTTTTGAATGGACCTACCTCGCATTAAGTTGATCTTTGTCTACACCCTAGGTAAGACTGTAACACTACATTCTGCACTCTCTCCTTTCCTTCCCCATGAACGGTATGCTTTGCCGTATAGCGCGCAAGAAACAATACTTTTCACTGTATGTTAATACATGTGACAATAATAAATCAAATCAAATCCAAGATTCAACGAGTGGAGTGCCACAGGGGTAGGTGCTGGGCCCTCAACTATTTACTATATATATCAATGATCACAGGGACCAAATGCTAAATTTGCTGATGGCACCAAAATAGGTAGGAGACCAAATTGTGAAGTGGACATAAGGAGGTTAAGTGAATGGGCAAAAATTTGGCAATTGGAATATAATGAGGCAAAACGTGAACGTGGCTATTTTGGTACTTTGGTAGGAAGAATAGAATAACAGGATATCATTTAGATGGAGAGAGGTTGCAGAACTCTGTGAGACAGAGGGATCTAGTACAGGAATCACAAAAAGTTAGTATATGAGTAGAACAAGCGATTCGGAAGGCAAATGGAATGTTGTCATTATTGGAAAGGGGAATGGAATATAAAACTAGAGATATTTTACTGCTGTTCTACAGGGTGTTGGTGAGGTCACATCTGGAGCACTGTGTACAGTTTTGGTCTCCTTATTTAAGAAATAAAAATTATTGGAAACAGCTCAGAGAAGGTTCACTCGATTCCTTGAATGAGATGTTTACGTTATCGGAAAGTTGGACAGATTGGGCTTGTACCTGCTGGAGTTTAGAAGAATGGGAGGTGATCTTATTGAAGCATACAAGATCCCGAGGGGGCGTTACAAGATGGATGCCAAAAAGATGTTTCCCCTTGTGGGAGAGACCAGAACCAGGGGACAGAGTTCAAGAATAAGGAGTCTTCCTTTTAAGACTGAGATGAGATTATTTTTTCTCTCAGACAGTTGAGTCTGTGGAATTCTCTTCCCCAGAGGGTGGTGTAGGCTGGGTTAATATTTTTAAGGCTGAGTTAAATAGATAGATACTTGATTGACAAGGGTGTGAAAGGGTATCAGGATAGCAAAGAAAGTGGAGTCAAGGTCATATTCAGATCAGAACTTATTGAATGGCAAAGCAGGCTCAATGGGCTGATTGGCCTACTCCTGCACCTGACATTTATGTTTGTACGCCAATGACTGCAGGAAGAGTGGTAGAGATTCCTGATCAGTCACATGATGGAAAGAACATTGGAGCCTCCATCATGACCGGACTCATAGAATCCCTACAGTGCAGGAAGAGGTCATTCGGCCCATCAAGTCTGCACCGACCACAATCCCACCCAAACCCTGTCCCCACGGATTTACCCGGCTTATCCCCCTGACTCTAGGGTCAATTAATCACGGCCAATCAGCCTAACCCTCACATCTTTGGGCTGTGGGAGGAAACCGGAGCACCCGGAGGAAACCCACGCAGACACAGAGAGAAAGTGCAGAATCCACACAGACTGTGATGCAAGCCGGGAATTGAACCCGGGTCCCTGGCGATGTGAGGCAGCAGTGCTAACCGCTGTGCCACCATGCCACAGCACGTAGCACATTCTATGTTCTAACCAACCCTCTTGCTGAAGAAATTTGCCTTCAATCATTTCTTGGATTTATTAGTGATTATCTTCTACTTTTGGCCCCAAGTTTTGGACTCACCCAGAAGTGAAAACTTTTTCTCTATGTCTACCCTTTCAAACCTTTTCACAACATTGAAAATTTGTATCAGCTCAACCTTCTCCTTTCCAAGGTGCCCCAAACCAGTCAGTCTTTCCTGATAGTTATAAACTTTCATTTATTTGTAGCACCTTGTCAATTCCTTTTAGCACCTTCTCCAAGCCCGCGATATCTTTATTTGATACAAGTTTAACATAACATCTCTGCTTTTCAACACAATTGCCAACAGCCTTTTCAAGTGCAGCATTTTTCAATGAGTTAGGGCATTCTGACCTTAATGTGAAGCAGTTGGCCCCAGTTGTGAAACATCTAGCCAGCTGATGAAGTAGATAGGCAACATACATGTATATAGAGATTTAAAACCCAGCCAAACAGCCTGTGTATCAACCTGCAAACCTTTCCAACACACACCAAGACTTCAGGAAGCATAGTGGAGAACATGCCCCTGTCGACATCAATGTGGTCCAAGTAGAAATGGTCAAAAGCTTCAAGTTTTTAGGTGTCCAGATCACCAACAACCTGTCCTGGTCCACCCATGCCGACACTATAGTTAAGAAAGCCCACCAACGCCTCCACTTTCTCAGGAGACTAAAGAAATTTGGCATGTTAGCTACAACTCTCACCAACTTCTACAGATGCACTATAGAAAGCATTCTTTCTGATTGTATCACAGCTTGGTATGGCTCCTGCTCTGCCTAAGTCCGCAAGAAACTACAAAGGGTCATGAATAAAGCCCAGTCCATTACTCAAACCAGCCTCCTATCCATTGACAGTGATTACACTTCCTGCTGCCTCAGAAACACGCCAGCATAATCAAGGACTCCACGCACCCTGGACATTCTCTCTTCCACCTTCTTCCGTCGGGAAATAGATACAAAAGTCTGAGATCACGTACCAACCGACTCAAGAACAGCTTCTTCTCTGCTGTCATCAGACTTTTGAATGGACCTACCTCGGATTAAGTTGATCTTTCTCTACACCCTAGCTATGACTGTAATACTACATTCTGCACTCTCCTTTCCTTCCCTATATACGATATGCTTTGTCTGGATAGCACGCAAGAAACAATACTTTTCACTGTATACTAATACATGTGACAATAATAAATCAAATCAAATCCAAGGTTGAACGAGTGGAGTGCCACAGGGATAGGTGCTGGGGCCTCACCTATTTATATCAATGATCAAAGAGACCAAATGCATGATTGCTAAATTTGCTGATGGCACCAAAATAGGTAGGAGAGCAAATTGTGAAGTGGACATAAGGAGATTAAGTGAGTGAGCAAAGATTTGGCAGATGGAACATAATGTGGCAAAACGTGAACTTGGCGACTTTGGTAGGAAGAATAGAATAACAGTATATCATTTAGATGGAGGGAGGTTGCAGAACTCCGTGAGACAGAGGATCTAGTACAGGAATCACAAAAAGTTAGTATATGAGTAGAACAAGCGATTAGGAAGGCAAATGGAATGTTGTCATTATTGGAAAGGGAAATGGAACATAAAAGTAGGGATATTTTACTGCAGTTCTACAGGGTGTTGGTGAAATCACATCTGGAGCGCTGTGTACAGTTTTGGTCTCCTTGTTTAAGAAATAAAAATTATTGGAAGCAGCTCAGAGAAGGCCTTGAATGGGATGTTTACGTTATCGGAAAGTTGGACAGATTGGGCTTGTACCTGCTGGAGTTTAGAAGAATGAGAGGTGATCTTATTGAAACATACAAGATCCCGAGGGGGCGTTACAAGGTAGATGCCAAAAAGATGTTTCCCCTTGTGGGAGAGACCAGATCTCGAGGACACAGTTTAAGAATAAGGAGTCTCCCTTTTAAGACTGAGATGAGATTTTTTTTTCTCTCAGACAGTTGAGTCTGTGGAATTCTCTTCCCCAGAGAGTGGTGTAGGCTGGGTCATTGAATACTTATAAGGCTGAATTAGACAGATTCTTGATTGACAAGGGTGTCAAAGGGTATCAGGATAGCAAGGTCACATTCAGATCGGATCTTATTGAATAGTGAAGCAGGCTCAATGGGCTGATTGGCCTACTCCTGCACCTGGCAACCAGTGTGGATTAGACAGGTGCCAACAGCATGGTGTTGAATCCCCATTCTGAGCAGGGTGGCTTCAGAACTTTGGCGGGCAGCACGGTGGCACAGTGGTTAGCACTGCTGCTTCACAGCGCCAGGGGCCCGGGTTCAATTCCCGGCTCGGGTCACTGTCTGCATGGAGTTTGCACATTCTCCTCGTGTCTGCGTGGGTTTCCTCCAGGTGCTCCGGTTTTCTCCCACAGTCCAGACACGTGCGGGTTAGGTGGATTGGCCATGCTAAATTGACCCTAGTGTCAGGGGGATTAGCAGAGTAAATGTGTGGGGTTATGGAAGTAGGGCCTGGGTGGGATTGTGATCAGTACAGACTTGATGGGCCAAATGGCCTTCGTCTGTATTTTAGGGATTCTATGAAGAACCTGTCTCCATGCCTTATGGTGGAGGTTTCATTGCTGTGGGTCGAAGCTGCCCCCAGACGGAGAACTGAAGAAAAAGAAAACACACAGACTTCTCAGGACCTCCTGTGAGTGTTTATGTGGAGCCCATCCAATTCCTGAATCGCACTGAAACAGCTAACCTTTCCCAATGGCTGAGTGCAGCTTCCAACCCAACTCTCACTTGGAGCTAAAGAAAATCAAGGAGGTTTCAGGATTGATCCTTTGCCGTTGCTCAGTTAATGCGGCACCAGGAATGTTGGAAGTGCCCTAAGCTTTACTTCAACTGGAAGAGATGGAGAAAAATCAATCAGGGCTCCAACTCCTGAATGTTACTGAATGACTATTATTGCATAAAAGGTGTTCTTTTTATGCAATAAGCAGGAGAGCGGGCAGGAGTAAGGCAAAGATGGAAGTTCCTCTGTTCATGTTCAATTACTGACTGCGTAAACACAGTGAGATAGTTTCTAGAAACATTCCAACACATGCATTTAGGCTGTGTTAAAATTTCCCTCGATGAGTAATCTTGCTTCATTTGAGGTGTTGGCTACGCAGAGTCAGCAGGAGAAAACTGTCCCTACTTCAGCTAAGGACAGAGTGTGACGTGGGCATATTTATTCACAGCCCCCACACCTCCCTTCGTCAACTGCTGAGCCCCCTGCCAACATTCACCAGCCAGAATAATGCTTGGAGCATGGCCACTTGAGCACAATACCAAAAGACTGTCATCACCTGTGGGAACTGTACCTTGTACAAATTAAAGGCTTTCAGTTGACGGCAGCATCCTCTTTATAGAGGGGTTAAATGACTCATCTGACAGATAACAGGAGACTCGAAACATTCAGAACACGACAAGCAGGTTATACAACGATAACTCCATTTCAATCTAAAGCACAAATAGTTCAATTTGAAATATGCAAGGTCTGGGGGCCAATATAGATCAGCGAGGACAGGTATACTGGGTGAACAGGAGTTGGTGTGGGTTAGGAAATGGGCAGCAGAGTTTTGGTTGAGTCCGTCTCACTCACTCAAAACCCATAAGGATGTTTTGTGCAGGAAATGCAAGTGTCAACCTTGCTCAATAATCATGGCTCTGCAGAAACTGTCCCAGGGCAATGTTATTGCGGGCAGGTGGAAAACGTTCCACTTCCTGGGCCCCAACATCCTTCGCTTTGATGAATGAAAAAAAAAACACAACTTCCTTTAAACTACAAAGCACAAGGCCACAGGATCTGAATAGATTCTGATCTGTTTCTCATAGGCTCCGTTTCCTGTGTAACAATTGTATTTGTATTTTTTTTTGTACTAATGTTGCTATCAGGATATAAATTGTGCGCTGAGCTGCGCAACTTGCTCCTATACTACAACTCCGCGGTCCAAGTAGTGGTAACCAGGAGGTGCCAAGGACTGGCTTTGCCTCTGCTGAATGTGATCAGGGAACATTGGCGAAGCTGCATCCATCCCTGTTCTGTGGCACTGGTAGTCATGATGTGGAGATGCTGGCGTTGGACTGGGGTAAACACAGTAAGAGTTTTAACAACACCAGGTTAAAGTCCAACAGGTATATTTGGTAGCAAATGCCATAAATACCAAAATGCTGGCCAGTCAGCAACACAGTAAGAAGTCTCACAACGCCAGGTTAAAGTCCAACAGGTTTATTTGGTAGCAAATGCCATTAGCTTTCGGAGCGCTGCTCCTTCGTCAGATGGAGTGGAAATCTGAGTGGGAAAAAAAAGTGTGGCACTGGTGGCAGCCACTATATCACCCTCTGTTTGCTAATGCCAGGCAAAATTCCAATAGGATGTGAACCCTCTGACTTCCAGGAGTGGACAAATTATATCTCCCCAGCCTATCCTTTCCACATCCCAGTCCATTTCTCATTCCCAAGTTTCTGGATTGAATAAAGCCTTGTTAAAAAAAAAAATGGAGGATTGCTTTGATTCCGTCCCATTCCTGGGAGTCTCGCTGCACTTAGCTTTGAAGTGAAATTCTCTCTCTCTATACTCCATCCTTTCTTATAGTTGCCTCATGCGCCAAATTTGAAATGTAGGGAAGGTCATACAGCAGCACCAGGCCAACATGTACATGCACAATTACAGTCACAGTAGGAGTCAGCAGTACTTACAGATATCACAACAACAGAACAGTGGTTAGCACTGCTGCCTCTCAGCGCCAGGGACCCGGGTTCAATTCCGGCCTCGGGTCACCGTCTGTGCAGAGTTTGCACATTCTCCCTGTGTCTGCGTGGGTTTCCTCCAGGTGCTCCAGTTTCCTCCCACAGTCCAAAGATGTGCGGGTTAGATGGATTTGCCATGCTAAATTGCCCCTTAGTGTCAGGGGGACTAGCAGGGTGAATAGGTGGGGTTATGGAAATAGGGCCTGGGTGGGATTGTGGCCAGTGCAGACTCGATGGGCCAAATGGCCTCCTTCTGCACTGTAGGGATTCTATTCTCTTATAATAACAACGTTTAATGTACAAGGATATAAAATGACCAGTGTGCTGTCAGTTCTCTCAGTAACTCACCAACCAAGCAGTGGCAATACTCCAGTGCCACACCTAAACTGTGATGCCTAACCAGTGAATGTCAGCAAGCTCCATCAATGAGAGTTGGGGATGGGAAAGGGGCAAACGGAATCACAGAATGTTCGCAGCACAGGAGGAGGCCACGTGAATCTGTTGAGCACTTGTCACGGCTCTGCAAGAGCGACTCAGCGAGTCCCACTCTCGTGCCCTTCCCTCCTACACCACTGAATAACACAGCTACAGCCAATCCCACAGAATCCAGCAGTTACTTGGAGAGATGAGAAACATTGGGGTTGTTCTTCAACAAGGGAGTTTTAATAGAAGTATTCAAAAACAGGGGGGTTCGGTTACTGCTTTCTGTGGCAGAAAGACGATAAACAGAGAACACCAATTTAATATAATGGCAAAAGAACGAGGGGGAAATGAACAGAATTTATTCTAAGCAGTGAAATACGATGCTTTAGAATACACTGCCTGAAAGGATGGTGGAAGCAAATTCAATAATAAACTTTCAAAAGGAAATTAGATAAATACTTCAACGGGAAAAATTGCAGGGGAACAAAATGAACTGGATAACTCTTTCAAAGAGCTGGCACAAGCCCAGTAGGTCATCTGGCTTCCTTCTGTGGCGTATCAGTCAATGATTCCACATAACAAGGGTTAAAGTTTATTTATTAGAGTCACAAATAGGCTTACATTCACACTGCAATCAAGTTACTGTGAAAATCCCCTAGTTGCCACACTCCGGTGCCTGTTCGGGTACACTGAGGGAAAATTTAGCATGGCCAATTCAGCTAACCCGCACATCTTTGGACTGTGGGAGGAAACTGGAGCACCTGGGGGAAACCCACGCAGACATGGGGAGAACATGCAGACTCTGCACAGACAGTGACCCAAGCCGGGGAATCGAACCCAGGTCCTTAGCGCTGTGGGGCAGCAGTGCTAACCACTGTGCCGCCATAACAGTAGGGGCGAGAGACAGGAAAGTGATGTTGACACCACAATCAAATCAGCCATGATCTTATCGAATGGTACAGCAAGCTCTAAGGGCCAAATGGCCTACTGCTGCTCCTAACCCCTATGTTCCTATGTGTACTTCTGGCAAGGTCAGTGGGCAGGACTGATGACTTTGTCTGCTTTATCAACTCTTCAACCCAAGGGCAGCTCAATATTAGACCACTTCATTCCAATAGTGCGGCTAAACTGTATTCGAGTTCCAACTTTATAAGTTACCTACACCATAAGCTCCACGTTAGAACCATCACAGGTAACGCATCACAAAGTGAACCCTTTGTTTTCAAGGGTTAATATAAAGTGAACAGAATTGAGGGAATTTGATAAATACACACCACTCTCGCAGCTCGCTCTTGAGATTCGCACTTCCTGCAGAACCACGGACCAGTTGGGACGTGAACAATTCCATAACAAGCTGCAAATAGAAACAGAGGGAAAGCAACCATAAATACACAATAATACACAAACAAGCTTTTAACAAGTCAGAGCAGCACACCCTACATTTTCATCTCCTTCCCTCTCCTCAAGGGTGCTGGCGTAGAGTTGCTGGTAGCACCCCCACCCTAGCTGCAGTACCTTTGGTGATGACCCTTTAACCTTCTCTCTGTGCTCGCACACACATTATGTATAAACAGTACGATAACAGAAGCCTTCTGGCCCAACGCCAAGAACACCTGCACATTTTCATAATCCAAACACCTGACTCTGTTCCTGATCGCAAGATTAATTTTATTTAATTCATTATTTATTTTTAAACATCTTTGTCCGGCACTGGCTGTTTGGTCGGTACAGTACAGAGTTGGAGAGTTCCAGGACTGATTACCCCAGCCTGCAACAAGATAGCATCATGAGGAGAGTTGGGGAGAAACTATCGTTCGAGTCTGATATGTCTCCGCCAGTTGTAATCAGTTACCAGACAGTCATCTTCCCATACATGCATGGACAGTGAGTTGGCAAGCTATTCAACTGTGGAGGATATAGACAGACAAACCAAATTACACACACACAACGGGATGCACAATTTTAAAATTTACTTTCTCACGTTTGGGTCCCTCCACAGCCTCAGTCCTCCAACTCTGCAACCCATTAAATACACCACCTTCCACTTATTCTGGTCTCATGTGCATCCCCCACCTCCCTCCTCCTCCTCCCACTGGTGAACTTGACTACAGCCATCTGGGCCCCAAGCTCAGGAAGTCCCACTTTAATCTCCCCCAATGTTCTCTCCTTTAAGACACTCACTAAAACCTGACTCCTTGACCAAGCTTTTGGTCACCTGTCCTAATGTCATCTTCCTTGGCCCAGTGCCAACTGTTTTGTCTAATTACCTTCCTGCAGCATATCGTGAGATGTTTAACCATATTTAAGCATGCTTTAAGATATAAATGCCCTCCCTCTTCGCTACCCCTTGTAACCCAGAGTCATGTTATTGAGGAGACTAAGTTTATTTATTAGTCACAAGTAGGCTTACATTAACGCTGCAATGAAGCTACTGTGAAAATCCCCTAGTCGCCACACTCCAGCGCCTGTTCGGGTACACTGAGGGAGAATTTAGCACAGCCAAAACACCTAACCAGCACATCTTTTTGGACTGTGGGAGGAAATGGGAACACCTGGAGGAAACCCACACAGACACGGGGAGACTCTGCACAGACAGTGACCCGAGCCAGGAATCGAACCTGTGAGGCAGCAGTGCTAACCATTGTGCCACCCATACTATGCCACTTTGGCTCACTCTGCCAGTCTAGGGGGGGGTTGAGCCTGGGGATTTTCTACTGGATGTAGTTTAATACCATATTAAGTGGTGCACTGAAGCAGCAGCCCACTGGACTGAAGTTAGAGCTTCTGGATGGTTGTATAAACAGTAGCACAAGTAGTTGCTAACAGCGATCCCAGCAACTAACAACCAACGTCACCTGTCAATCACAAGTGTAGGTGAACAAGAAGCTCCCTCAATGTTACTCCCCACTGAACACCCAGCACTCCGCCTATTGATAGTTCTGCTAACGGATTATTAATCACACACAGGTCAATGTGGCGCACTTAAAAGTACATCAAACGCCAGAGAGAGGGGGAAAAAAGTTAGATTGCATTTTTTTAAAAAAACATAGGCTCGCAAATACAGATCACAATATAAAATATTTAAACATAAGCATTAGCAAATATAAAACGTGACCAAAAAAAACCACACACACACAAGCAAGTCTACGTGACTGACAAGTGGCCTCCTCCGGCCATAGGGAGGAAAAAAAGACGGATTAATTGTTGCAACTTCTTGGTTTGAAGATGTTGCTATCACTGGCATTTTTTAAACATTGTCGATTTGGTGAGGGGGGGTTGAATTTCTAAGGTGTGAAATTAAGGAGTTAAGCAACTGCACCACATCCTCTTGCAAGCCTTTTTAAAAAAAATATGCCTTCTTCCTCCTCTCTCTCTCTCCCCCTCTCCCCTTTACCTTGATGGACAGCAACATTGCAACCATGCCCGTCACAGTAAACCAAAGGGTTCTCAGCCCATCCCCTCTCGTCAGAACACACGCAGCAACCTCCAACCATCTCCTTCATAATTCCCAGCCCGTCCCGATGTGCTTCTGAAAACTAGTTACAACAAAGTAACCCACAGCATCTCCTCTCCGACACATTGTTTCCCCATGTCTCTCACACACACACAGAGGGAGGGAGGGAGGGAGGGGGAGTCCCGTCCCTCTCTCAATGCATTGCAACCATTACCAAGGCGCAAGCGCTGCTCATTCCGAGAACTATGGCCGCAGAGAATAAATTCTACGGTTCGCCGACGTAGCGCCGATCGAAGCGGCTGGGAAGGGTGATTTCGCTAAAAAAAAGAGGCTCCTCTGTTTTTATATATATATATATTTCGCACCGTGAATATGTTCATGCAACGCCCTTGGCATCTTAGAAAAAAACAACAACCCCCCCCCCCCTGAGTGTGAGAAAGCAAAATTACACCCAACTGGTCCAAAGACTGGCATGGCCAATCAAAAAAGGGGCAAGTTTTTGTAGAGTGTCTCAGAGGAGGAGAGGGAGTTAAGAGGAAGGGAATTAAGGAGGGCAGAAGGGAAGGGAAGAAATAAGAGGGCAGGCAGGAGTGAGGAGGGAATTAAGTGGGAGGAGGGAGTTAAGAAGCATGGAGTCCTCCAAGGGGGTGGTACAGTTGGCATTGTTGTCTCACAGTGCCAGGGACCCGGGTTCAATTCCAGTTTTGGATGACAGTGCGGAGTCTCCCCGTGTTTGCGTGGGTTTTCTCCGGGTGCTCCAGTTTCCGTCCCCCCGCCCTCCACATTCCAAAGATGTGCATGTTAGGTTGATTGGTCATGCTAAATTGACCCTTAGTGTCCCAAGATGTGTGGGTTAGGTAGATTGCACATGCTAAACTGACCCTTAGTGTCAGGGGGATTAGCAGGGTAAATATGTGGGGTTATGGGGCCAGAATGGGATTGTTCTCATTGCAGAATGGGCTGAATGGCCTCCTTCTGTACTGTCGGGATTCTATGAATCCTAGAACTGAGAGCCCAGGCAGCTGAAGGCAAGACCACCGCGTGCTCCTACATTTACAATGACAGCAAAGGATATCAGCAAGAGTATCATAGACTTCACTGCATTTATTTTTGTACCATATTTGACCCGTTCAGTACTTTTTTCTAGGAATTGCCTTTGCAGGAATTGATGTTGAGTCAAGTCTTTCCAATAAATCCTTCTGTGGCTTGGTGGCAATTTTTGTCCGACTACATTCCTGTGAAGCACTTCAGATGTCTTCTCACGTTAAAGTTGTTGGTTCAAATCTCGTGCTGGGGTCTTAACCAAATAATCAAGGCTGAGACCCCCCCCCCCAGAGAAGTACTGAGGGAGGGCTACACTGTCAGAGGTGCTGTCTTTCAGATGAAACATTAAATTGAGGCCCTGACTGCCTTCTCAGATGGATTTGGCAGCATTGCAAGGGAGTTATCCCAACTCCTTAGCCAATATTTATCCTTCAAGCAATTTTTAAAAATCATTTCTTAACAGACTTGTTCTTCCCTTTGGGGAATTGTGGAAGATGTTGGAAGCATTCCCAGGCTGATTATCAGCCTGTTGAACTGTGCCATGAATACAATCTCTTCCCGTGGCCAAAGAGCCCTAGCGTGGGACTTGAACACACAGCTTCTGGGAGGAAAACCATCACTGTGATACAAGACCACCGATATATCTACAACCAGATGAATAAGGTAATTTATACCACCATTTTGAATGCACGAATTGGTTGCTGTGTTTCCCACATCACAGCCGTGACTAACAAGGGGCGGCAAGGTGGCACAGTGGTTAGCAGTGCTTCTTCAGAGCGCCAGGGACCCGGGTTCAATTCCAGCCTCGGGTCACTGTCTGTATAGAGTTTGCACATTCTCCTCATTCTGCGTGGATTTCCTTCGGGTGTTCCGGTTTCCTCCCACAGTCCAAAGATGTGCGGATGAAAATCTGTGAAAGTCCCCTAGTCGCCACACTCAGGTGCCTGTTCGGGTACACTGAAGGAGAATTTAGCTTGGCCAATGCACCTAACCAGCATGTCTTTCGGACTGTTATGTGGTTGTGCAGCAACCTGAAAGCACTCATGCAGCCCATGCACATTTGCTCATTTTAAGTTACTGTGCAAAAGGAACCGAAAGGGGACATACATTTAGAGAAATTGCCAGTGCATTACCAAAAAAGAGCGGGTACATTAAATGCAAATCTTTCCTTATACCTCACTTTCTTCCTTTCTTACTTTTTCTCTTCCCCTTGTTTTCTGAAGGTGCTGACTCAGTCTCTGTTGTTGTATTTGTGCCCCAGCACAGTGGTCAATGCCAGCAGACAATTTGACCATAGTGAGGCTAAGTACCCAATCGTCCATGACCCTATTTGTAACTGATATCCATGTGTATACCCTGCCAGCAGGTTCAGCTGGACAGTACTCTAGAATCAGGATCTTGGTGAATCTTCTCCTCAATACTCCAGTGTCTCAGTTGACATAATTCCAGGTCCTTTACGGTCCTAGCCTTGTACCATACCAGCGTAAGTAGTGCATGCACTCCAAGCTTATTTGTTACAAGTAATTGTGATGTGGCGTAACATGGGAGGAAGTTTGCAACTCAAGTAGGATTTCCTGAGGAACCAAGTCCAAATTTCGTGTAAAATGGAGGAACTTCAGGGGTGATAATTCAAGTTATTTTGAAGAACGTTGTTATCTTCTAGTGTAATTATTTCTTCTGTTAGAGAGCAGTCAGGAGTGAGATTAACACTTTAGCAAATGGACAACGCAGCACACACCCAGCACTACATAACTGGACTGGGAACTCCAGTCCTTAATCTTAATGTGGAACTTAAACCCACAATTTGCCAGGATTGTACAATGGGCGAGGGACTTCAGTCATGTGGTGGGACCAGAGAAACTGGGATTGTTCTCTCTAGAACTCTTGTATATTGGATTTACGCTGTACTTGGGACACAGAGAGTCAAAACAATGAAGCTTTACTTATAGGTGTGTTTTCTCTTACATGGCAGCTTTTTGTCTGCCTGTTTCCTACGCTAGTGACTTGTGATGGCACTTCCAGTGAATACAAGAATACATTAGTTTTGAAGTTTATTTACTATTGTTACAAGTAGGCTTACATTAATTAACACTGCATTGAAGTTACTGTGAAAATCCCCTAGTCGCCACACTCCGGCACCTGTTTGGGTACACTGAAGGAGAATTTAGCATGGCCAATGTACCTAACTAGCACATATTTCGGACTGTGGGAGGAAACTGGAGCACCTGGAGGAAACCCATGTAGACACGGGGAGAACGTGCAGACTCTGCAAAGACAGTGACCCAAGCTGGGAATCAAACTCGGGTCCCTGGTGCTGTGAGGCAGCAGTGCTAACCACTGTGCCACCGTGCCGCCCACAGAACTTCAGTAAGATAATAAGGATTAATACAAATACAAAACATTTCCTTTCCCTTTTAAATTGAATGACTCCAACAAGTTCAAAACAAGTTCAACATGAACAATAATCAATAAGTCCGTCACTATCAATAAGTCAGATGGTCTGGAGGTCATCGCTCTCGGAACAGTTGACGGTGAATCTCTCCCGATTTCTTTTCACTTGTGGTAACTCTGGCATTCTCATTTTTCCACTACCATCATTGGTGGTTGGTTTGATTGGCATTGACGTAGGAACCAGAGTTTGTCTCGGTGTCTGATCAGTTGATGAAGTGCTGCTTTCCTCAGCAGTGTCTGTTGGTGTCGGGGTTGTAGGCAGGTTCAGGTCAAGACTTTGTACGTTTGAACCTGGATTCTCCCCAGGTTCCAATTCTGGCGGATCGGTTTTCCCAGCTAACAGCTGGTCCACATGTCTCCTCCGGATAACATCATCTCTGGTCTGGACAGTATAAGGGACGGGTCCAATCTGTGCAAGGATTGTGGAAGGAACCCATTTCTCTCCTGTGGAGTAATCCCTCGCCAAAACTCCTTGTCCTTGGTGGAAAACTCTCCGCTTTGCTGCCGTTCCATTTGTCCTTGTTTTTGCTGTTGTATGATCTCTTTAGTTTTCAGATGTTTCAACAGGTCTAATGCTGATTGTAGTTGTTTCTTCATCATTAGTAATGCAGGAGAGGCCTTGGTCATTGAATGTGCGATATTCCTTTTCACTAGTAAGAAGGTGCTAAGATGTTGATCAGCGAACCTTGTTCCCTGGTTGCTCTCAAGCTACGTTTCATAGTTCGGATGAAACATTCTGATAGTCCACTGGTAGCAGGATGATATGGTGCGGACTTAACATGTTGAACATCATTCTTTTGCAAGAAAAGTTTGAATTCTTGTGAGACAAATTGGGGTCTGTTATCACTGACCAGTTGTTCAGGGAATTCAGACTGACTAAATATTTCTCCTATCTTCTTGATAGTCTTCTTCGATGAAGTAGATTTAATTACAGCGACTTCTGTTCGGTTGGTTTGAGCATCGACTGTTACCAAGAACACACGTCCTTCAAAAGGTCCTGCAAAGTCCACATGCACCCATTGCCAAGCCTCTTCAGGCCATTCCCCTGGATGCAGCGGTGCTGAAGGTGGCAGGTTTCTTACCTTTGCACAGGAGGAACATGCTCTGGCTTTCTCTTCAATGTCCGCATCTAGTCCAGGCCACAGGAAGAACTTGCTTTCTCAGTGGTGGCGGAATGATCACTCTGAGCCCCCGTAGAAGACATACTGACTATACTGACAGCTCCAATCTCCTGGAGTATTGCAGCTTCAAATTAGGTGTTAATTCTGAGGTCTTCCCTTGTAATCCCACACGCATCACTTCTGTGAGTATCGGATTTCTCCAAGTATGCATCCTCACTTCTCTAAAACTGACAGGTGTATTGCCTACTTGGTCAAAGTGGAAGATATTCCCTCTTGAATAGTCTGATGAGTTACCTGACAGTGGTAATCTTGAAAGTCCATCCGCATTGCCATGTTGACTGTCGATATTTAATGGTATAAGTATGTGCAAACAAAAGCAATGCCCATCTTTGCATTCTGCTTGCTGAAAGTGACAGAATCCCCATGTGTGGTCCAGAAATAGTAGTTAATGGATGCTGATCTGCCAGGAATGTAAATTCTCTCCCGCACAGGGACTGAGGGAATTTCTTTACCCCAAAGATGATCCCCTTTCAATTTGTGCATAGCTACTTTCAGCCTTGCTCAACATTCGAGACCTAAAAGCAATGAGTCTTTCTTCAACCAATGACATGATGTGGGAGACCACTGTTCCTACACCATAAGGCGATGCATCACAAGCTTGCTGTAGGGATTAAAATACGTCATCACCAAGGGTTTTGGCAAAAAATACGCTTGCAAAAATGTCCCCATCCCCCCCAACACCCCCACCATCACGCTCAGGAAAGTGGGCACTCTAATATCTTCAGCTATTTTATTTACCTGCACAAAATAGTCAAGGTGCTCAGTATGGGAGCTCCATCGCACATTTCCATCAAAGACTCCCACGACACCGGAAACTCCTGCCACTTTCTCTACTAATGGAGGTTTCCAGCATGCTCACTTCACAACATGTTTCCAGCAGCTTCCTTGATTTTTCCTTTGCAGAAGGCAGCAACATGAGCTTTAGCCTCTATAAGACGATCTGTGATAAAGGTGCAGTATTATAAACGTAAGTTGTTGTTGAACCTAAGCTTCATAGAAATCATAGAATCCCTACAGTGCAGAACAAAGCCATTCGGCCCATCGAATCTGCACCGACCGCAATCCCATCCAGGCCCTATCCCCCATAACCTCACCTATTTACCCTGCTAATCCCCCTGACACTGAGGGGCATTCCACCTAGCCTGCGCGTCTTTGGACTGTGGGGGGGGGGGGGGGGGGTGGGGGGGGGGTGGGGGGGGGTGGCATGATAAGTGACTAACGCAAGAAACAGGCAGAGAAGGAGCCACCATGTCAGAGAACACATACCTGTAAATAAAGATCCATTTTTTTACTCTCCGTGTCCCAGGTACACCGTGCCACCCCTAAGTCGAAGGAGCGATTTTTAAAATATTAGTTGATGGGATGTGGGCATCACTGGCTGGGTCTCATAAACTGTGCCCCGCACCGTCAGATTGACCACGCAGCTCCCTAGCACGGTAACAGACCGGGACCTCGACGCCATCGAAATTGTCTGTCTGACAGTCCGCACTCGGAGACCGCACCGTTTCACGGTGTCAGGGTGAATGAAGCTCTCCATGCTCCCGCTGTCAAACAAACAATGAATTTGGCGTCCATTTACCTCTATGTCCATCATGGACTTTTCGAGTCTGTGAGGCTTGGCCTGGTCCAGGATGATTGACGCCACCGTTGGGTCTTGGGTGCCGCTGCAGGCAGCTGAGATGGTTGATGATGATGACCCCTGCTGGTCGTCCACGGTTGGTGCCGACCAAAATGGCTGCGCCCATGGATCACACGTGGTCGGTGGCGCTAAAAGTGGCGGCCCCTGCAGGTCGCACATGTCTTGCGTCTCCATCGTCAGGAATGGCAGCGCTCTGGAATCGCACGTGGTGGAAGACCTCGAAGACGCTGGAGACAAGGAGACAGGCTCAGGAGAATCACACGCCGCACTGCTACGTTTGGAGGGTGGTTTGGTCCTGCAGACTTTGGCATAATGCCCTTTCTTTCCGCATGCTGAGCACAATACCGTTCTGGCTGGACATCGTTGCCGAGGGTGTTTCGCCAATCCACAGAAGTAACACCGCGGGCCTCCTGGGGCTGCCGCCATCGTCAGGTCCGAGGTTGGGAACACAATCGCGCAGTTTTTCGGAGCCGCTGACTAAAGTAGAGTCGGTGGCTGTACTTGCCACGATGTTCCCACGTGGTCGGTGGGGTACGTTTCTAGGCTTCTGGAGGCTGTCTCCATAGCGTCAGCCAATTCTACTGTCTTAGCGAGGTCTAGATTACCTTGCTCTAGCAGCCGGAGGCGAATGTACGACGAGCCGATTCCCGCCACGAACGCATCGCGGATCAAGTCGCTCGTATACTGGGCCGCCGACACTGACTTGCAGTTGCAGGCTCTGGCTAGCTGCTGGAGTTCACCCAGGTACTGTTCTGTCGTTTCGCCGGGATGCCGCCGTCGAGTGGCTAGAAGGTGTCGAGCATGGATCTCGTTTGGAGGTTTGTTGTACCGCTTCTTAAGTAGTTCGATGGCCCCTTTGTAGTCTTGGGCATCGCGGATTGCTAAGTATACGGTGTCGCTTACCCTCGCGTGGAGGACCCGCAGTCTATCGGCGTCGTTTTGAATGGCTGTTGAGGCATCGATGTAGTCTTGAAAACACTTTAACCAATGGTCAAAAGTGTTCGACGCTCCTGCCACACGTGGATCTAGTGTAAGCCGATCGGGTTTCAACATTTGCTCCATGGTTTTCAAAATTTTGTCAGTAATAAAATTGATGCGCGATTAAATCACTCGGGAGGCTAGATTGTACCCGGGAAATAAAGGCTTTTATTACTGACAAGAATGGAGCACACTATATACAATACAATCCCAGACTAAAGGGTCTCCAGGCAGTGCTGTGACCTTTATACTTCCCCTGGTAGGCGGAGCCAACTGGAGTGTACCACAGAACAATATCAACAGGTAGAACAGCCCAACCCTAACACCAACAGTAATTACAGTAACATATCTACAAACCCCATAGTGCTGACCATCCATGGCTCAGCACTCATAGTGGTAACCAACTATGGTTCACCACACTGGGCCAGCATTTATTGCCCATCCCGAGGGTAATTGCTCTGGGTCTGTAGTCAAATAAGGGCCAGACCAGGTAAGGACAGCAGATTTCCTTAGTTCACATTAGTGAACTAGATGGGTTTTTATGACATGTGACGTCACTTCTGGTGAATACCTGAATATATTAATCAACAGAGCTTCAGTCAGCTAAAAAGGATTAATACAAATACATAACATAAACCAAGAAGGTTAAATGATTAATCAAAAATCATGAAAGGTTTTGGTAAATAAAGAACAATTTTCCATTGCCAGAGGATTTGGTAACTGGAGGGCACAGGTTAAAGGTCACTGTCCAAAGAAGTAGGGGTGGCAGGGAAAGATGAAAAGAATCCTTTTACGCAGCTGTACTGTATGAATTCCAGTGTCTGGTCAACATTCCTCCTTTAACAGCGCCCAAAAATGTTAATTTGGTCATTCATCCAGTGGCCATTTGTGAAATTGTTATTACCAGATGTGTCTTGCCCATCACTGCATTTCAAAAAATATTTATTATTTTGACATAAGGTGTTAATGAAATGTGAATATTTTTAGTTTATTAAACATTTATCTCCTTTTTAAATCCCCCTCCCCTCCCTCAACCCCTCCGCCATGGATCACTGTAAATTCCTCCAACCCTACACCCATCTTAAGATTCTGGATTCTTCCTATTCTGGCCTTTGTACATAACTGCCGTTTCTCTCACCTCACCATTGGGGGCCATGTCTTCATCTATCTGGATGCTAAATTCAGGAACTCCTTTGTTATATCTCTCCACCTCACTACTTTTCTCTCTCTCTCTCTCTCTTTCTCACAGTTTAAAATTCTCCTTGAAACTCTCTCTTTGACCAAACTTATGATCACCTGTTGTAATGTCTCCTCCTTTGGTTCAGTATTTAATTTTTGTTGGAGTACACTCCTGTAAAATATCTTGAGTCATTTAATTGTGTTAAAGGTGCTATATAAATATAAGCCCTGTTGTTGGGCTACACAGTTGTAAAGTGCCTCGAGATACAGTATTTATTAAAAGCACTACATATATGTTGTTCTTGGTAGGCTAAGAACAGATCTAGTTCAAACTTTGTTGGGCCATAAATATTTCCTGAGCCACCGTATCCACTCCAAACACATGATTTTCTTCTTGCCTGTTTATATGGACAGGCACCCAGAGCTCTCTCGTCTTCCATCCATGTGGGCTTTCTTCATTTCTTCATACATCCATCTCATGCACTGAGACCTCGAACGTTCGTCAACAGTGGAGTAACTGAAACAAAACAAGAAAATGCTCGAAAATCTCAGCAGGTCTGGCAGCATCTGTGGAGAGAGAACAGAGCTTGACGTCTGGATGACTCTTTGTCAGAGTTCTGTCAAAGGGTCATCCGGACTCGAAGGGCGGAATTTTCCCATCTCTCCCGCCATGGGAATTGTAGCAGGTGGTGGGGGTTGTGCAGTAAGAAGTTTAACAACACCAGGTTAAAGTCCAACAGGTTTATTTGGTAGCAAAAGCCACACAAACCATGGGACCATGCAACGGTCTGGTGATCCCGGGCAGAATTTTCCGGTCTTGGGGCAAGCGTGGCTGGAAAATCCCGCCCGAGAAGTTGACTCTATTCTCTCTCCACAAATGCTGTGCTGAGATTTTCCAGCATTTTCTGTTGTTGTTTCAGATTCCAGCATCCGCGGTATTTTGCTTTTATCTTAGTGGAGTAACTGACCTTGATTTCACCCAATATCACAGATGCAGACGGGCATTCTTAGGTACCAGCAGAGGTTGGGGGGTGGGGGGGGGGGGGGGGGGGGAAGGATCCCTCACTCGTTCTTCTCTTCCCTAACCCTTCCCCTCCCTAGCCCAAATGCACTGAAAATTGCCAATTGCAACACTCAAGTAAGATTCATTACAGACCAGTGATTCAACCTGAAAACCTTCAGCACCGTATTAAATTAATCTCTTGAACATTAATTATAGATGTATTTCTATATATATATATTCGCCATTTCAAATTTGTTCAGCCACTTTAACTTTAGTGCATTACATCAAAAACTTTCTCTTTGTCCCTAAACCACTTCCTTCCTGCCATTGGTAAATCAAAAGCAATTTAAATGCAAGAATCGTGTAATCTCTTGGAGGCCCCCAGCCATTGGAAGTGCCACAAGTAGCAGGCTGTTGTCATCACCACATGACATTTCACAGTCTTAATAGCGGCTAAAAAGATGCAAATCTTGGCCTGCTTTGTGATTTAAATGCCTGTTTGTTTTTGTTCAGTCGGGTTTAGTGTGATTATTAACGCAAACAGAACTTCTTCGGGTTTCCTCACAAACAGAATCATTCTTTTGCCAGCTCGGTCCTCCTTCCCAGCATCCTCCTCTCCCAAAGCCGCCAGGTCTCCATTGGAAATGGTTCGGGGGCTCTGGGTTTCTCCAGGGACGATTTCAGATATTAAAGCAGTCAGAGGGCAACTTGCAACTATGTAGTGTCTTTGACATTCAGACAAGCACCAAGACCTAGCTTGGCTGGTGGTGAGAAAGGCTTTCCCCGTCAGATCTTCTTACTTGCCCGGAGTCTCACTCCCTCTGCACGTTGCTCGTGAGGTGACTGTCCACAATAAGAGACTGTTGTTCACCTCCTTTGTGCCTTTGCAAAGCAGGCTCGGAAAAGGATGCCGTGGTTATTTTTTGGCCTGAACAGCTCCCTGAATCAGGATTCCTGGCTCAACAAGCTTTCAGGGATGCACACCGGGGGTAGTCAAACATCAACTGCTGCTGGAGGGTCATCAACTCGGTGAAAGATGCTCTTTGGTCTGCCCGAAGCGTGCTGGTCTTTCGGTGCCAAGGGTTGCCCTTGACCCAGTGTTGTAGAAAGACACATTCCAAGGTCCAGGACTACGTGCTGAGGGACACACTAAAATTGGGGAAGCCGCCACGAAAGTGCAATGGGGGAAGGTCGTTGACGAAGACCTTTCACCCACAGTGCACCAAGGGGCTGGAAAATTTGTGGAACCTCATTGGCTGTATGTATAACAATGACTATGAACACACGAGTATTGAAATCGTCTTGAATCACCTCAGAGAGGAACATGCCGTGTGAAGTAAAGTTGAATTCTTTGCACTTTTTGTAATTTTTCAATTTGAAATGTTTTGCCCCCAGGCTGTGTGCATGACATGGAATGTGTGTTGTAACTATCAAAAGAATTACAATTGTATTGAGACATCTATGAGTGAAACACATTCTCTGGAGACAAGTCAAGTTTTATGTCAATTTCTATAACGTTCAGGTTGAAATTTTTGTGATATACTTTTACAAATTCTATGAACAGAATATATTTTTGGAAAAAAGTGCCTTTAAGACAGAAGGAATGGACTGCAGTGGTTCAAGAAGGCAGCAGCCCTCACCTTCTCAAGGACAATCAGGGATGGGCAATAAAAAATGCTGGCCTAGCTAGCAACACCCATGTTCCATGAAGGAATAAAACAGATGAAGAGAGATTGGGACATGTGATCAAAAGTTTGGACAAAGAGATATGTTTTAAGACGATATGTTTTGGGTGGCATGGTGGCACAGTGGTTAGCACTGCTGCTTCATAGTGCCAGGGACCCGGGTCCAATTCCAGCCTCGGGTCACTGTCTGTGTGGAGTTTGCATGTTCTCCCTGTGTCTGTGTGGGTTTCCTCCGGGTGCTCCCATTTCCTCCCACAGGCCAACGGCGTGCAGGCTTGGTTGATTGGCCATGCTAAATTGCCCCTAGTGTCGGGGGATTAGCAGGGTGAATGTGTGGGGTTACGGGGTTAGGGCCCGGGTGGGATTGTGGTTGGTGCAGACTCGATGGGCCGAATGGCCTCCTTCTGCACTGTAGGGATTCAATGATTCTATAAGTGTCTTAAAGGCAGAGAGTGAGATACAAAGCCAGGAAGGTTTAGGGAGGGAATTTCAGAACTTATGATCTGGATCCCTATCAGGCAAGTACCTTCCCTCATGGAAGCTGGGGGTGTACAAAAGGCCAGAATTGGAGAAAGTCATAGATCTCAGGTGCAGTTTAACAATGTGGCAAAGCACCAGTGTCGTTCTACTATGATGTTCCACACAGGCATCAACACTGTTTTCAGGTGTGCCTTTGTAAGGAAGGAGGCAAGAGTGCCTCATGAACAGGAGAAGTTATGAAAGGAAAGCCAGCCCTTTGGAGACTCTTGCTGGCCGGTTCATAGGGGCGGCACGGTAGCACAGTGGTTAGCACTGCTGCTTCACAGCTCCAGGGACCTGGGTTCGGTTCCCGGCTTGGGTCACTGTCTGTGTGGAGTTTGCACATTCTCCCCGTGTCTGCGTGGGTTTCCTCTGGGTGCTCCGGTTTCCTCCCACAGTCCAAAGATGTGCGGGTTAGGTCGATTGGCCATGCTAAAATTGCCCCTTAGTGTCCTGAGATGTGTAGGTTAGAGGGATTAGTGGGTAAAATATGTAGGGATATGGGGGTAGGGCCTGGGTGGGATTGTGATCGGTGCAGACTCGATGGGCCAAATGGCCTCCTTCTGCACTGTAGGGTTTCTATGATTCTATAGCAACATTGATGACATCCTGGGAAAAAGCAAGTTTGTCACATAAAGACTTATCTGAGTGTTGATAGGAACATGGGAATGTAGGACGTGCCCAGGAGGATAGCAGAAAAACTTTAGGGGTGTCCTCAATGCATTCCTGCAGAGGTGAGGCAAACCCGCTGACTCATGGGGGTCCCTTGATTGTGAACAAACAAAATGGAGAAAGTTAATTTGGGAAGGCACAGATTCTATGATTCTATGAACATGTCGTGGGGAATGTGCAGAGGTCAGGTTAAGTAAGGAGAGAACACAAACCTCCAAACAAGCCACCTACTCGAGACTCCATTCATCACCTGCCCTGCATGTGGCAGAATCTGAAGGTTAGGCCTTGGAATTATCAGCCATCTCGGAACCCATTAACCAGAGTGGAAACAAATCATACTTGATCCCAAAGGAGTTCCCAGGAAGGAGGAGACGGACTGAAGTATGACCATTGTATTTATGTGTGAACATTGAAAAAAGGATCAGACTTACCTAAGACAGTTTCCATGGTAAAATAGCACTTGACACTGTGAAGAAAATGTTATTTTTTAATATTTCTGGAATCTACTATGATATTCTATAAAGCAGGATTGTGTGTGTGTGTATGTGCGTGTGTGTGTGTGTGTGTTTGTGTGTGTAACTAATTTGATTAAGCTCGGGACTGGGTCTCTACAAAGTTGAGGACATCAAAGAGGCTAGGTGTTAAAGGCAGGCATGTAAAGTGAATAGGGCCAGTTTGGTGTTCTGCAGTTAAATAAGACATGGGTAGAAATTTGCATTAGGAGATATTGAAACTCAAAGCAAGTCTAGGCCATTCGGCCCTTCGAGCCTGCTCCGCCACTCATTTTGATCATGGCTGATCATCGAATTCAATGTCTTGATCCCCCTTCCCCCCCATATCCCTTGATCCCTTTCGCTTCATGAGCTATATCTAATTTCTTCTTGAAATCTAACAACATTCTAGCCTCAACTACTTTCTGTGGTAGTGAATTCCACACATTCACCTCCCTCTAGGTGAAGAAATTTCTCCTCACCTCAGTTCTACAAGGTTTACCCCTTATCCTCAAACTATAACCCTAGTTCTGGACTCCCCCACCATCGGGAACATTCTTCCTGAATCTACCCTGTTAGAATTTTATAAGTTTCTATGAGATCCCCTCTCACTCTTTTAAACGCCAGTGAATATAATCCTAACCGACCTGGTCTCTCTTCATATTAAGAAGTCTCACAACACCAGGCTAAAGTCCAACAGGTTTATTTGGTAGCAAATACCATAAGCTTTCGGAGCACAGCTCCTTCGTCAGATGGAGTGGGTATCTGTTCTCAAACAGTGCAAACAGACACAGAAATCAAATTACAGAATACTGATTAGAATGCAAATCTCTACAGCCAGCCAGGTCTTAAATGTACAGACCCTCTCTTCATATGACAGACCTGCCATCCCAGGAATCAGCCTGGTAAACCTTCGCTGTCCTCCCTCTATAGCAAGGACACCCTTCCTCAGATAAGGACACCAAAACTAGACACAATACTCCAGGTGTGGCCTCACCAACACCCTACATAATTGCAGCAAAACATCCCTATCCCGATACTCAAATCCTCGCGCTATGAAGGCCTACATGCCATTTGCCTTCTTTACAGCCTGCTGTACCTGCGCGCTTACTTTCAGCGACTGATGCACAAGAATACCAAGGTCTCGCTGAGTATCCACCTCTCTCAATTTACACACATTCAAGTAATAATCTGTCTTCCTATTATTGCTACCAAAGTGGATAACTTCACATTTATCCACATTATACTGCATCTATCATGCATATGCCCATACACTGTCCAAATCATGCTGAAGCATCTCTGCATCCTCCTCACAGCTTACCCTCCCACTCAACTTTGTATTATCTGCAACTTTGGAGGTAATACATTCAGTTCTCTCTTCCAAATCATTAATGTATATGTATTGTGAGCAGTTGGGGGTCCCAGCACATATCCCTGCGAAACCCGCTAGTCACTGACTGCCAATCAGAAAAAGACCCATTTATTCCAACTCTTTGCTTCCTATCTGCTGACTATTTCAATAGATTACCTGCAATCCCATGTGCTTTAACTTTGCATAGAGATATGCAAACTTTGCATTGTAGTCTGTTATGTGAGACCTTGTTGAAAGTCTTCTAAAAGTTTATTCCATTTTAAGAAGGTTATTGTTTTCAGTTATTAAATTAAAATATGAGTTTACAGTTGGGAAAACGTCATAAATAAATAAGGCAAAGTTATTACATTTTGTTTTATTCAAAGGGTGGTGGCCATAAGCAGAACATAAAAGATTTTTTATCCTGGGAAAGGTAAAATTTAAATAAGGATAAGGACAATGGGAAAAGGTGAAAGAGAAAAACCCATATATAAAGCCAGACTGGGAGCTGTGTTATCTGTGACCATAAGACTTCCTGGAGAGAGTGCTCTGTGCTGGGACAGAACTGTGAAGAAGTGAAGTGAGCAGCCTTCAGTCACCACAGAGAAGTGTCTGGTGTTCCGGAAGGCTGCGTTTTGGTTTCAGGTCTTGAATTTCCACAACCAAATGGGAGAGAGAGAGAGAAGCCCTGTGAAATACCTCCCCCATAGCAACAGTGCAATGTGCCTTGTGGTAATGTTACTGGAATTCTATGGATTAAATACGGTGGCACAGTGGTCCGCACTGCTGCCTCACAGCTCCAGAGACAGGTTCGATTCGCGGCTTGGGTAACTGTCTGTGTAGAGTCTGTACATTCTCCCCGTGTCTGCGTGGGTTTCCTCCAGGTGTTCTAGTTTCCTCCCACAGTCTGAAAGACGTACAGGTTAGGTGCATTGGCCGTGCTAAATTCTCCCTCAGTGTACCCGAACAGGGGTCGGAGTGTGGAGACGAAGGAATTTTCACAGTAACTTCATTGCAGTGTTAATGTAAGCCGACTTGTGACTAATAAATAAATAAACTTTCAAACTTTAAATCAACTTTAAAGATGGAAAATTAAAGTGAATAGTTGGTGTAGATTCGATGGGCCGAATCGCTTCCTTCTGAACTGTAGGGATTCTATGATCCCCACTTCTGACCTTATGATGGAAGGCAGGTCATTGATGAAGCAGCTGAAGATGGTTGGGTCCCGAACACCACCCTGAGGAACTCCCACAGAGATGTCCTTGGACTGAGATGCTTGATGTCCAACAATCACAACCATCTTGCTTTGTGCCTGGTATGTTTCCAACTAGAGAGTCTTCCTTCTCATTCCCATTGACTCCAGTTTTGCTTGGGCTCCTTGACTCCACACTCAGTAAGACGCTGCCTCGATGTCAAGGGCAGTCACTTTTACGGTGGCTCTGGAGTGCAGCTCGCTTGTCCATGTTTGAATCAAGCCTGTAATGAGTCAAGAACTGAGTGACCCTGGTGGAACCCAAACTGAATGCCTGTGAGCAGGTTATTGCTGTGCAGGTGCTGCTTGATAGCACTGTCGATTACCCCTTCCATCACTTTACTGATGATCAAAAGTAGACTGATGGGGCACTAATTGACCAAGTTGGATTTGTCCTACTTTTCATGTACTCTGTTCCAGGGCAATTTTTCACATTGCCGGATATATGCCTGTACTGGAACAGCTTGGCTAAGGATGCGGCAAGTTTTAGGACCATAAGACATAGGAGCAGAATTAGGCCACTCGGCCCATCGAGTCTGCTCTGCCATTCAATCATGGCTGATATTTTTCTCATCCCCATTCTCCTGCCTTTTCCCCATGACCCCTGATCCCCTTATTAATCAAGAACCTATCTATCTCTGTCTTAAAGACATTCAATGATCTGGCCTGCACAGCCTTTTGCGGCAAAGAGTTCCACAGATTCATCACTCTCTGGCTGAAGAAATTCCTCCTCATCTCTGATTTTGGAGCACAGGTCTTCAGTACTATTGCTCCCACGTTGTCAGAGCCCGTTGCCTTTGCTGTATCCAGTGCCTTCAGCTGTTTCTTTCATGTGGAATGAATCAAATTGGCTGAAGACTGACAGCTGTGAATCTGGGGACCTCGGGAGGAGGCTGAGATGAATCATCCACTCAGCACTTCTGGTTGAAGATTGTTGCAAATGCCTTATCTTTTGCACTGATGTATTTGACTCCCCCATCTCTGAGGATGGGGATATTTGTGGAGCCTCCTCCTCCAGTGAGTTGTTTAATTGACCACCACCATTCACAACTGGATATGACGGGGCTGCAGAGCTTAGATATGATCTGTTGATTCTGGAATCATGGGTGGCACGGTAGCACAGTGGTTAGCACTGCTGCTTCACAGCACCAGGGACCTGGGTTCAATTACCGGCTTGGGTCACTATCTGTGTGGAGTTTGCACATTCTCCCCGTGTCTGCGTGGGTTTCCTCCGGGTGCTCCAGTTTCCTCCCACAATCTGAAAGGCATGCTTGTTAGGTGCATTGACCCGAACAATGTGACGACTAGGGGAATTTCACAGTAACTTCATTGCAGTGTTAATGTAAACCTTACTTGTGACTAATAAATAAACTTTAAACTTTAATTTTAAACTCTGCCTATCACATATGTTGTGAAGTTTGGCAGAGTAATTGTAAATTGGTGTTTGTAAAATTGTAGAATGCTAGGGAGAAACCTTTAAAAGGTGGTGCTTTTTCTGTCCTTAGAAAGTTAAACGAATGCAAGTCCATAGGGATCCAAACGGAAACATTTGTATTGAAAGGCCAAGCAGCAGCGTTACCAAGACAACAGGCTTTTGAATTTTTGGAATTCAGCCAATCAATTTGAATTAGGCACTTAGATACCAATAAGCTATTCAATTTAAATCTGATGGTTTTGATAACCTCGGACCAATCATATTGTGGGAAATATTGATACATCATCACAGGTATAAAAGAAGGGGCGGCAGTGGGACAAAAGC
This sequence comes from Mustelus asterias, assembly GCF_964213995.1. Taxonomy (NCBI): domain Eukaryota; kingdom Metazoa; phylum Chordata; class Chondrichthyes; order Carcharhiniformes; family Triakidae; genus Mustelus; species Mustelus asterias. The sequence goes on from NC_135811.1 coordinate 104,840,822, forward strand.
AGAGAGCAACTGCCACCTGTGACAGCTCTCAGCTCAAAGCACCATCTACATAGCAAAGGTACCAAAGAAGAAAGAAGACAGAAGTTCCAGACAGAAGAATCAGCAGAGAAGGCCCAGAATATTCCGGAAGACGCAAAACCTGGTTGCAATTTGGAGAGTAACTAAATTCCATTTTTTGTTAATGAGTGGGAATTGTATTTATTGGACTAGCTAACCATTAGAGTCTTGTTTTATTTGGTTTGTTACTAGTTTAGTAAAGTTGTTCACTATTAGATAAATAACTTGTTACGTGTTAATTTGAGAGAGAGTGTCAGGGATTTATTTTGCATTTAATCACTAGAAGTTGCTGAGGAGCAGGTCACACCACTTCACACACACTTTTTACAGATTATGAGGTGAGGTACTCCTCTTTGGGTACTTTGGTGTTAGTTCGCAGAGGGGGGAATCAGCCTCTGCTTTGTAACACATGTAGCTTCTGTTGTTTGGCATGAAAGTAGTCCGGTGTTGTAGCTTCACCAGGGTTGACACCTCATTTTTTTGGTATGCCTGGTGCTAATTAAGGCATGCCCTTCTGCAATCTTCATTGAACCAGGGTTGATCCCTCAGTTTGATGATAATGGGATATACAATGAGGTTACAGATTGTGGAGTTATACAATTCTGCTGCTGCTGATGGCCTCAGTGACTCATAGTGTCCGGTTTTCAGTTGTGAGATCTATTTGAAATCTTTTATATGTGTTTGAGTTTTGGCAACTTTTAAGGACATGTGGTGTCTCTTGTATACAGAATTGAAGAGATCGAGGGTGACTTGAAAATCTGGTGCAGAGTTGGCAACGGCACTGCAGTCGCCCACAAACGGTAGATTGTGTAGGTCTACGGTGGTCAGCTTAGCTTTGGTAGGGAGGCAATATTCACTTCATTGGGTAGTTGATCTTTGATGAGGCACTGTCAGGCAAATTACTATTCCAGTACAGCTCCTCCGCACCCTCTACAAGTCTTTCTAAAAGTGTTCCAGCTTGGACCTAACTTTTATTTTAACTCATTAAGTGACAAGGGAAGCTTATCAATCACAATGTTTCATACTTCACAGCCCTTTTCTTATGTTATGTGAGCTGTTACGGAGATTGCACTGCGACTTAAATAGGCACTGCACTGGAGCCTTGGGCGATAACAGCTGTGTCGAATAAACAGCTCGTAGGTGCAGCACTGGTGATATTTTTAGACCTGTCTTTCCTCATTCTGCTACATGTGGATGGGAAATATTTACAATCCGTGAGAAAGCCTGCACTAATTCCCAAGGTTAATTTTTAAAACGTTCCCTGTTGACAGTTGACATGCATGAATAGAGCCCATTATTTGGTCCTCACCTTATTTAAATAGCAAGTAAATAATTAAAAATGAAAATCTTGGCTTGAGGGGTAAAATATTGAGTGGTCCATAATTTTGTTAATTTCTTCTAACTGCCACACACTTAACAGTAACTTGCATTTATGCTGTGCCTTTAATGTAACAAGAGCATCTTATATGGCTCAGTTTGTAGCTCTCTTGCCTCTGAGTCACAAAGTTCTGGGTTCAAGTCCAACGATGCCGGCGTTGGACTGGGGTAAGCACAATAAGAAGTCTCACAACACCAAGTTAAAGTCCAGCAGGTTTCTTTAATCTGGTGTTGTGAGACTTCTTACCGTTCAAGTCCAACTCCAGTGCTTGAATACAAACATTAAGGCTGACATTCCATTCAGCACTGAGGGAATTCCACCTTCAGCATGAGATGGTAAACCAAGTTCCTACCTGCTCTCTCAGCTGAGCGTAAAATATCCCATGTCATGATTTCAGAGATGAACAGGTGAGTTGTCCCGCGTGTCCTGGCCAATATTCATTCCTCAATCGAGACCACAAAATCAGATTAGCTGATTATTATCACGCCGTTGTTTGATGGAGATTTCTAGCTGTTTATAAATTGGCTTCCCCCCCCCTGCAACCACTTTATTCTTTCATTGGATGTGAGCATCACTGGCATAGACCAGCATTCGATGCCCATCCTTAATTGCCCTGGAACTGAGTGGCTTGCGAGGCCATTTCAGAGGGTAGTTAAGAGTCAACCACATTGTTATGGATCTGGGGTCACATGTAGGCCAGACCAGGTAAGGACGGCAGATTTCCTTCCCTTGAGGGCATTATGAAGCAGGTGGGTTTTTCCAACAATCAATGATAACCTCATGGTCACTGTTACTTTATATTCCAGATTTATTAATTGAATTTGAACCTTCTGCTATGGTGGGATTTGAACCCATGACCCCAGAGCATTAGCTGGGCCTGTGGATTGCTAATTCACGGACATTGCCACTACATCATCATCTCCCCAAGTTAGAATCATTGCACCATAGAATCCCTACAGTGCAGAAGGAGGCCATTTGGCCCATTGAGCCTGTGCAGACTACAGTTTCGCCCAGGCCCCGTAACCCACATATTTACCCTGCTAATCCCCTTGACACTAAGGGGCAATTTACCATGGCCAACCCACCTAACCTGCACACTTTTGGATGGTGGGAGGAAACTGGAGCACCCGGAGGAAACCCATGCAGACACGAGGAGAATGTGCAAACTCCACACAGACAGTCACCCGAGGCCGGAAATGAACCAGGGTTCCTGGTGCTGTGAGGGTCATTCAAATCAAAGAATTTTACTGTCGTCTTTGTGTCTGCACAGGAAACATGTTTCTGTTCCTTGTTTCTGTGCTTGATTTCTGGTGTATCTTCACTGATGTGGAGGTGAATACAGGGCCGTAGTGGCTGGTTTACTTCCTCTGCTCTTTTTGTGGCAAAGCTCACTGTGCCTACATTACAACCGGAATTACACTTCAAAAAATATTTCACCGTTTGCAAAGCACTCTGAGATGTCCCGTAGCTGCAAAACACGCTTTATACACGTAAATAATTTTCTTCCTTTCTTTAGAAGACTTCACAGGAGCATAATCAGACAGGAATTGACCCGAGCCTCGAATAGACACAGGGTTTGATTCCCCAGCCCTTCACACCAGCGGGCATCTTTGGTCCCACTGCAGTGAACAGAGATTTGGCAGAGCGTCAAATTTTCCGTCCTCACCGACAGCAGCAGCAGGGCATGAACAGGCGGAGAATTCCAGCCATAGGCCTGGATTTTCCGGGTCTTCCAGCTGGTGGGATATTCCGGTCTCGCCAAAGGCGACCCCCCCTTCAGCAGGTTACCCGGTGGTGCGGCTGGCCAGTAACTCAAATGGCCATTGTGGGCAGCCAATGGCAAACCATCTCTGCCATCGGAAATTCCAATGGGTGATGGGAGGGAAGGGTGGGGTGGGGGGGTGGGGGGAGTGGGGAAGGATTGAAAGGGGGGGCGGATTGGAAGGGGGGGGATCGGAGGGAGGGTGCAGAAAATCCCAGCCACAGTAGGATAGATAAGTAAAAGTTTGATCAATGAGTTAAGTTTTAATGAGTGTCTTAAAGAAGGACATGGAGAGGTAGAAAAGCAGAGAGTTTTAATGATGGAATTTCAGAGTTTAGACCCTAGGCAGCTAAAGGCACACCCATCCACTAGCTAGTTAATGTTCTTTATCTCAGTCACATGTAGTTATATTCTATAGATGGTCATACAAAGCCTGTAGATTCACAGTGCAGAAGGAGGCCATTTGGCCCATCGAGTCAGCACTGACAACAACCCCACCCAGGCCCTATCCCTATAACCCCCAGGGATTTACTCTGCTAATCCCCCTGACGCTAAGATGTCCAAAGATGTGTGGGTTAGGTTGATTGGCCAGGTTAAAAAAATTGCCCCTTAGAGTCCTGGGATGCGTAGGTTAGAGGGATTAGCGGGTAAAATATGTGGGGGTAGGGCCTGGGTGGGATTGTGGTCGGTGCAGACTCGATGGGCCGAATGGCCTCCTTCTGCACTGTAGGGTTTCTATGATTCTATGAAGAGACAATTTACCATGGCCAATCCTCCTAACCGACACATCTTTGGACTAATACTGCAGTAGGTTAACTAATACCTCTGGTTGAAACATAGAAGAGAAATGTCCCCACAAAGGGCCATAATAAAGCACCGGATGTGCACCCCCAATTTGGCCATGTGCATCATCTAACACTTGGCCAGGCAGGAGTGGCACTTGTGAGGGCATGACCCCTCACCCCATGGCACAGACTCACAGAGAAATAGTAGAAGCCATCCAGACAAATTCTGACCGTTCCATTCAGGCACACATTGCGTTGCCATTTCGGTGAGGGGCTGAAGCTGGGGGTACAGCAGGCAATATGATTAGAGTCAGGAAAAGTAGAGTGGGTGGAGACTTGTTTGGAACGTAGACTCCTGCAAAGGCCCAATGGGCCGATTGGCCTGTTGCTGTGCTATAAATTCTATATAATCCTGTACCTGAGCAAGAGTCAGCACCTTCATGGGGCAAGAAAGCAGGAAGGGAGAAAATAGGGGAAAAGATCATTGTTTTCTGTAGTTTCCCATACTATTTACAGCACAGTGCATAATATATTCTACGTGAGATTCCTGTCACTCCACGTTGCACCCTTTTAACATGCCATTCTATTTCTTTCCTCCCTCGTGTATTTATTTGGCATCCCCTTATCTGCATCTATGAGACTCACCTCACTATTCCTTGTAAAGTGAGAAGAACAGCCCTTTATTTAAAGACAGGGAGATTGAGTGTATATGTGGAGTATTGATTTGGACACTTTACTGGGGGAATGTGGCAATAAATGAATGTGTTTCCTTTACTGCTTATTGAGTCTCTTTCTGCTGCTCACATTCCTCACACAATGAGCTCAGGAGGTGAATTGCTATCAGACAACCACCAGCTTGAGCTCAGTGACAAAGCAATAGCAGCTGTGAGAGCCCCTCTCCGATAGCACCTCTGTTATCACAGGGAGAGGGGCACTATCTCCAGCACTTCCACACAGCTGCGAGTTCTCAGAAGGTTGGAGGGCGTGGGTACGGTTTGGAGATAGGGAGAGGCTTAGGCCATGGAAAGATCTGAACACAGAGGTGTTTGCCAATGTAGATCAATGAGCACAAGTGTTGTTGGCAAAAAGGTGGAGAGATAGCTGCTGATACAGCTTAAAGGGACACTCCAAAGAATGTCGCTGCCTTCCATAAGATGTAGGAGCAGAATTAGGCCATTCGGCCCGTCGAGTCTGCTCCGCCATTCAATCATGGCCGATAAGTTTCTCAACCCCATTCTCCCACTTTTTCCCCATAATCCTTGATCCCTTTGCCAATCAAGAACATATCTACCTCTGTCTTAAATACACTCAATGACTTGGCCTCCATAGCCTTCTGTGGCAATTAATTCCATAGATTCACCACCCTCTGGCTGAAGAAATTCCTCCTCATCTTGGTTCTAAAGGGTCTTCCCTTTACCCTGAGGCTGTGCACTCGGATCCTAGTCTCTCCGACTCATGGAAACATCTTCCCCACGTCCACTCCACTGGCTTTTCATTATTCTGTAAGTTTCAATAAGATCCCCCATCATCGAGTACAGACCCAGAGTCCTCAGACACTCCTTGTATGTCAAGCTTTTCATTCTCAGGATCATTCTCGTGAACCTCCTCTGGACCCTCTCCAAGGCCAACATATCCTTCCTTAGATGCAGGGCCCAAAATTGCTCGCAATATTCTAAGTATGGTCACACCAGAGCCTTATAAAGCAGTACATCTCAGCTTTTGTATTCTAGTTCTCTTGGAATGAATGCTAACATTCCAAGGTGATGTTGTAACCAAGTGACATGGAGCTGGTGATACACAATCCCTCATTTCATTGCAGATCTAGTTGTGGTCATTTTAATGATTATTTTTGATGTTCTAGACACCATGCTATAAAGGCATTCTTAACAACAAATATAAATACAAACAATTACTGTCAGAAAAAGACCAAATGCTTCACTTAGCTTGTTCAACACAACATTTTTTGATTATTTCATGGATGTTTCATGCAAACATTTTTCATTGCCCATCTCTGATTGCCTTTGAGAAGGTAGTGGTGATCTGCTTTCTTGAACTGCTGCAGTCTCTGTAGTGTAGGTACACCACAGTGTGGTTAGGGAGGGAGTCCAGGATTCTGACTCGGGGATAGTGAAGGAATGGGGGATATAGTCCCAAGTCAGGATGGTGTGTGACTTTGAAGGGAACTTACAAGTCATGGTGTTACCATGCGTCTGCTGTCCTTGTCCTCCTAGGTGGTAGAGGTCACGTGTTTGTCAGATGCTGATGGAAGATACCTCGTGCATCACTGTATTTAGATAATCCCCTCCTGACATGATCTTCTGGGAGAGGCCCAGGTTAACCAGATGATTGTTAACATGGTTACCAATGTTGAGATGAAGGAAATGGAGGATGTACAAAAGGTCAGAGTGTCAGGAATGCAACATTTTTGGAGGGTTGCAGATGGTATCCATTCCTTTCTTTATGCCACAGCTCCGGCTGAGAACCCGAAGCCCATTCCATCACGCAAACCAGCCTCCCACCCATTGACTCTGTCTACACTTCCCGCTGCCTCAGAAAAGTAAGCAGCATAATTAAGGACCCCACGCACCCTGGACATTCTCTCTTCCACCTTCTTCCGTCAGGAACAAGATACAAAAGTCTGAGATCACGTACCAACCGACTGTAGAACAGCTTCTTCCCTGCTGCCATCAGACTTTTGAATGGACTTACCTTGCATTAAATTGATCTTTATCTACACCCGAGCTATGACTGTAACATTACATTCTGCACTCTCTTCTTTCCTTCTCTGTGAACGGTATGCTTTGTCTGTACAGCGTGCAAGAAACAATACTTTTCACTGTATACTAATACATGTGACAATAATAAATCAAATCAAATCAAAATCTCTGGTCTGGACAGTATTAGAGACAGGTCCAGTCTGTGCAAGGATTGTGGTAGGAACTCATTTCTCTCCAGTGGAGTAATTCCTAGCTACAATGTGTTCTTTCTGAATGATGGCACTCACGTAAATTAAATCTTTGGCTAATTTTGCATTTGCAGATATAACCTGCACCAAGGCATTACCCTGCAACCACCAAAGGCTCTAAACTTCACTCACCAGTATGGCTCCAAACACCGTGTGCACATTCTCCTCAGTGTGATCGCATAGGTGCTGGCCTTAAATTTAATCGGGGGGTGGGATTGATGCTATGTGGAGCCAGTGAGACCGGGCGAGCCACAAACTCACCTTTCCACATTCTGGATTGGACTTCCGCCTGAATTCAGAAGAAAATCAAACCCATTATGGATTCTCGAATTCTGAAATAAATCTGATGAAAGGTCACAGATCAGAAAAAGTTAACTTTCTCTCTGCGTAGATGTTGAATATTTCCAGCATTTTCCATTTTCAATCCAGAAAGAAATGAGGCAGGAACAGGAATTCAGGTGACAGGAATGGCCCCTGCAGTCGGGTAGGTCCTAAGGACGGAACTCCCAAGGGAGTGCCAAGGTTTCCTAATAGAAGCACTCCTGTTTCCCCTGAACCACAGGCTTCACTGGCTGTGCCTCTTCTGGCCCTGCCTGCTGTTTTCTGGGAGGCTTGACCAATCAACAAGGCCGTTACTTCTCCCCTGCTGAGGCCTCAACAAGAGCTGTTGGACTTTAACCTGGTGTTGTGAGATTTCTCACTGTGCCCACCCCAGTCCAACGCTGGAATCTCCACCTCAAGTTATGAGGCACCGATGTTGCCATCTGAGCCCGATTTGCAGATTTAAAATTTCATCAGTCTGAATGGGGTGGGAATTAAGTGTGTAATACAGGTGGGAGGCAGTGGTGTAGTGGTATTGTTGCTGGACTAGTAATCCAGAGACCCAGGGTAATGCTCTGGGGACTTAGGTTCAAATCCCACCATGGCAGATGATGAAATTTGAATTCAATAAAAACAAAATCTGGAATTAAAAGTCCAATGGCGACTATGAAGCTATTGTCATAAAAACCCATCTAGTTCACTAATGTGAACTCAGGAAATCTGCCGTCCTTACCTGGTCTGGCCCTTATGTGACTCCAGACCCACAGCAATGTGGTTAACTCTTAAATGCCCTCAAGGGTGGGCAATAGATGCTGGTCCAGCCAGTGATGCCCACATCATAAGACATGGAGCAGAATTAAGCCACTCAGCCCATTGAGTCTGCTCCGATATTCAGTCATGGCTGATATTTTTCTCCTCCCCATTCTCCTGCCTTTTCCCTATAACCCCTGTTTCCCTTATTAATCAAGAACCTATCTATCTTTGTCTTAAAGACACTCAATGACCTGGCCTCCACAGCCTTCTGCGGCAAAGAGTTTCACAGATTCACTCTCTGGCTGAAGAAATTCCTCCTCATCACTGTTTTAAAGGATCGTCCCTTTAGTCTGAGGTTGTGCCCTCTGGTTCTAGTTTTTCCTACTAGTGGAAACATCCTCTCCACGTCCACTCTATCCAGGCCTCGCAGTATCCTGTAAGTTTCAATAAGATCCCCCCTCATCCTTCTAAACTCTAATGAATACACACCCAGAGTCCTCAATCATTTCTCGTACGACAAGCTCTTCATTCTAGGGATCATTCTTGTGAACCTCCTCTGGACCCTTTCCAAGGCCAGCACATCCTTCCTTAGATATGGGGCCCAAAACTGCTCACAATACTCCAAATGGGGTCTGACCAGAGCCTTCTACAGCCTCAGAAGTACCTGCTCTTGTATTCTAGCCCTCTCGACATGAATGCTAACATTGCATTTGCCTTCCTAACTGCCGACTGAACCTGCATGTTAACCTTAAGATAATCTTGAACAAGAACTCCCAAGTCCCTTTGTGCTTCTGATTTCCCATGAACCGATTTTTAAAAATCACTCACTCCATTTTAACTGCAGCCTGGCTGGTTTCCAGAGTCAAAACTAAAGGCAGATCTGTGTTGCAGATAATTCAATTTCAATTTAATGTTTGTCTCTGCAGTTGTATAGAATGCTCCAACTCCAACAAGATGCAACTAATACAATTTAGAAGGGTCCTGTCAATTGACCACTCCAGCAGACAGGTTTTGAGGCTCCAAGATAATCGTGGTAATGGTGCCGTGCCCCATTTGCTTCTTGAGAAAACATACAAACATACAAATTAGGAGTAGGAGTCGGCCATAACTGATGCCTCAAGGTTGTTCTGACATTCAGTAAGGTCGCTCTACATTCCCTACCCCCGATAACCTTTCATCTCTTTGTTCAAACTTTTTTGCATGGGACAAGCCATCTTTATCAAACAATGCCTGAATTCTTTTTTGAATTCTCATTGTGTTACCCTGTGCTGGACAAACATGTAAATTATCTCTTATCTATTCAGCAATTGATTACAATATGATGACTCAGATGATTAGTTACAACAATTACACCAGAAAATCTGTGGTTTATTACATCAGTTTCCCAACCGTGGAGTGTGTTGAGTTCAGAAGGAGCATCTGTTTTGAAAAAGGTTTCCGATATCCCTGAACGCGCAGTGTGTATAGTCTTCGACATGCTTACTTGTCTTTTTTTTAAAAACTGTTTCTTTCTCAGGAAAGATCCACATTCTTCCCACTCCCACGGCTTTAATTCCCAGTTCAATTTGTGCCAGTCAATTCCATGAGGATTTCCAAATTAGTTTCAAACGATGACAGGTTCATTTTTCCTCCTACGTGCTTTCGTCCTCCACATCCTCCTCACCTGAGGGTTTTCACTCTTTATTTAAGGTTGCCAACCCTGTCTGGGGATTTTCACCCACATTGTCTGTGCATTTAAGACCTGGCTGGCTGTAGAGATTTGCATTCTAATCAGTATTCTGTAATTTGATTTCTGTGTCTGTGCCCTGTTTGAGAACAGAGACCACTCCATCTGACGAAGGAGCAGTGCTCCGAAAGCTTATGGTATTTGCTACCAAATAAACCTGTTGGACTTTAACCTGGTGTTGTGAGACTTCTTACTGGGGATTTTCACACATGCCCTTCTTTCCCGAATAGCCCTTCTATTCATGCTCGCACCGTTGGCTATCTGACACATCCACCTCGGGGGCACCACCTTGGGGGTTAGAACTACTGCCTCATAGCGCCAGGTACCCGAGTTCAATTCCAGCCTTGGGTCACGGTCTATGTGGAGTTTTCACATTCGCCCCGTGTCTGTGTGGGTTTCCTCCGGGTGCTCTGGTTTCCTCCCACAGTCCAAAGATGTGCAGATTAGGTGAATTGGCCATGGTAAATTGACCCTGGTGTCAGGGGGATTAGCAGGGTAAATATGTGGGGTTTCGGGAACAGGGCCTGGGTGGGATTGTGGTTGGTGTTGACTCGATGGGCCGAATGGCCTCCATCTGCACTGTCGGGATTATATGATTCTATTCTATTCTATGACCTTCCCTCACTAATTGGAAAGGGAACAGACCCTTTGATTTTTAGTCAAACAGCCTTTTCATTCCCTATCTCCAATATTTTTTATAAGTTTGTTTATTTATTAGTGTCACAAGTAGGCATTAACACTGCAATGAAGATACTGTTAAAATCCCCTAGTCGCCACACTCCAGTGCCTATTTGGGTATACTGAGGGTGGCACGGTAGCACAGTGGTTAGCACTGATGCTTCACAGCACCAGGGACCTGGGTTCGATTCCCGGCTTGGGTCACTGTCTGTGTGGAGTTTGCACATTAGAATCATAGAATCATAGAAACCCTACAGTGCAGAAAGAGGCCATCTGGCCCATCGAGTCTGCGCCGACCACAATCCCACCCAGGCCCCATCCCCATATCCCTACATATTTACCCGCTAATCCCTCTAACCTACGCATCTCAGGACACTAAGGGGCAATTTTAGCATGGCCAATCAACCTAACCCGCACATCTTTGGACTTTGGGAGGAAACCGGAGCACCTGGAGGAAACCCATGCAGACACGAGGAGAATGTGCAAACTCCACACAGACAGTGACCCAAACCCGGAATCGAACCCAAGTCCCTGGGTTCTCCCCGTGTCTGCGTGGGTTTCCACCAGGTGCTCCGGTTTCCTCCCACATTCTGAAAGACATGCTGGTTAGGTGCATTGACCCAAAGAGGCGCCAGACTGTGGTGACTCAGGGAATTTCACAGTAACTTCATTGCAGTGTTAATGTAAGCCTTACTTGTGACTAATAAATAAACTTTAACTTTACTTTTTTTAGCATGGCCACTGCACCTAACCCGCACATCTTTGGACTGTCGGAAGAAACCGGAGCACCCGGAGGAAACCCACACAGACACGGGGAGAACGTGCAGACTCCACATGGACAGTGACCCAAGCCGGGAATCGAACCCGGGTCCCTGGCGCTGTGAGGCAGCAGTGCTAACCACTGGGCCACCGTGCCACCAAAGTGGTGCAAAGCAAGCTCCCACTAATACCATAAACAACCAGATAACGGTTTGAAAGTTAACTCACACAAAGAGTAAAATCTTGAGCAAGATACTGAAGGAATACAACAACAAAAACAATAATAATCTGCATTTATATAACACCCCCAATATAGTCAAGTTGCTGGACTGTAATCAGATAAATAATGGAACTTTAGGACAGATGTCAGAGTTAGATTTTAATGGCTATAAACTGGGAGAGGCGAGTGTGCAGCGGGACCTGGGTGTCCTTGTGCACCAGTCGCTGAAGGTAATCATGCAAATACAGCACGCGGTAAAGAAGGCAAATGGTATGTTGGCCTTCATTGGGAGAGGTTTTGAGTACAGCAGCAGGGATGTGTTGCTGCAATTATACAGGGCCTTGGTGAGGCCACACTTAGAATATTGTGTGCAGTTTTGGTCTCCTTTTCTGAGGAAGGATGTTCTTGCTCTCGAGGGAGTGCAGCGAACGTTTACCAGGCTGATTCCGGGGATGGCGGGACTGATGTATGAGGAGAGATTGACTAGGTTAGGATTGTTTCGCTGGAGTTCAGACGAATGAGGGGGGATCTCATAGAGGCTTATAAAATTCTAGCAGGACTAGACAGGGTAGATGCAGGAAGGATGTTCCCGATGGTGGGGGAGTCCAGAATCAGGGGTCACAGTCTGAGGATTCAGGGTAGACCATTTAGGATGGAGGTGAGGAGACATTTCTTCACCCTAAGAGTGGTGAGCCTGTGGAATTCATTACCACAGGAAGTAGTTGATGCCAAAACATTGAATGGAGAGGCGGCTGGATATAGCACTTGGAGCAAATGGGATCAAAGGTTATGGGGAAAAAGCAGGATTAGGCTATTGAGTTGGATGATCAGCCATGATTGTGATGAATGGCGGAGCAGGCTCGAAGGGCCGAATGGCCTCCTCCTGCTCCTATCTTCTTCTATGTAAGGAGAATTGCAAAGAAGGCAAGGGAGAGAGCGATGAAGAACTTGCCTTCAGGGAAGGAATTCCAGAGTTTAGGGTCCAAACCATTGAAGGCATGGAAGCAAATGGAGGGATTGAGGATGTGGGGAATGTAAATGGGAGAAATACAGAATTCTCAGAATATGTGGAGTTGGTGTTGCACTGTGCTGCAGCAAGGCTTGCTGCCTCAAGGGGAGGAGAGAGAGAGACAAACTACAAACAATTCCCCACTGAGCTTGTGGCAGGTGCCTACTATTAAATATTTCCAGATAATTGAGCAATTATATAAAATGCATACTCACGTAAAATGGTTCTCATAATGAGGCGGTGTCTCTGACAGCCACAGTTATGTTTGTAAAACTTAGGAAGAGACGGAGTAAAGCAGGTTGTTATGCTGTAGCGATAATGAGTTAGAGTTTTAAAGATTGTTAGATTGTAGGAGGAAGGGGGAGGTTACAGATGCGAGGAGCCACAGTTAGTTGGGTCCTGGGAAAGGGCGACCTGGAGAAGTTGGGATGTGACTTGGTTTCCATAAGACCATAAGACCATAAGACATAGGAGCGGAAGTAAGGCCATTCGGCCCATCGAGTCCACTCCACCATTCAATCATGGTTGATTTCAACTCCATTTACCCGCTCTCTCCCCATAGCCCTTAATTCCTTGAGAAATCAAGAATTTATCAATTTAAAATTTAATGGTCACCATTACCGAGAGTAGCTTTGCATTCCAGATTTATTAATTGAATTTAAATTCCATCAGCTACCATTGTAAGATTTGAACCAGTGTCCCTAGAACAGTAACCTGGGCTTCTGGATTTTTAGTCCTATGACATTACCACTATGCCACCATCAATGCAGTAAGAAGCTAGATCAGAGGAGGACAGTGGAGGACAGCCCTTTTATGAAAGAAAGGTTAGCAGGAGAAGCAAGCAGACAGTATCACAAAATATAAAGCAGCAAGGTAAGATTCTGCCAGGGTGCACGGGACTGGAGGTGTGATCAATACAGGATCATCATTCTTTAATTCTGGCTGGGCCAGCATTTATTGCCCATCCCTAATTGCCCTTGACTGATTTTTGATTTGATTTATTGCTGTCACATGTACAGAGATGCAGCGAAAAGTATTGTTTCTGAGTGGATTGCTCGGCCATTTCAGAGGTCATTATAAGAGTCAATCACATTGCTGTGGGTCTGGAGTAGGCCAGACCAGATAAGGCAGGTTAATTAAGGACCCCCACGCACCCCGGACGTTCTCTCTTCCACCTTCTTCCGTCGGGAAAAAGATACAAAAGTCTGAGGTCACGTACCAATTGACTCAAGGACAGCTTCTTCCCTGCTGCTGTCAGACTTTTGAATGGACTCATGTTGCATGAAGTTGATCTTTCTCTCCACCCGAGCTATGACTGTAACACTACATTCTAAACTCTCTCCTTTCCTTCTCTATGAACAGTATGCTTTGCCTGTATAGCGCGCAAGAAACAATACTTTTCACTGTCTGTTAATACCCGAGCTATGACTGTAACACTACATTCTAAACTCTCTCCTTTCCTTCTCTATGAACAGTATGCTTTGCCTGTATAGCGCGCAAGAAACAATACTTTTCACTGTCTGTTAATACCCGAGCTATGACTGTAACACTACATTCTAAACTCTCTCCTTTCCTTCTCTATGAACAGTATGCTTTGCCTGTATAGCGCGCAAGAAACAATACTTTTCACTGTCTGTTAATACCCGAGCTATGACTGTAACACTACATTCTAAACTCTCTCCTTTCCTTCTCTATGAACAGTATGCTTTGCCTGTATAGCGCGCAAGAAACAATACTTTTCACTGTCTGTTAATACATGTGACAATAATAAATCAAATCAAATCAAAAATTTCCTTTCCTAAGGACATTAATGAACCAGATAGGTTTTTAAGACACTCGACAATGGTTCATAATCATCATTAGACATTTCAGATTTATTTCTATTAAATTCAAAATTCCAGCAGCTGCCATGGTAGGATTCGAACCCGTGACCTTGGGTTTCTGCCACGATGCCACCACCTCCCCTATTAGTCAGCAAATGCTGTAGCCCTGTAAATTAGGTGTATAATTCCTATTAATAACCTTATTTAATAGAACTGTGTGGAATTTTATGATTTTGTTTAGAATATCTGTTGCCTCTTCATCTTTCATTGTTGGCTATTTTTTTGCAAAAGAGAAAAATTCTGCGTCTCTGAAATTTCTGTTTGAGAAACATTCAGTTAATTTCTAGAAATATTAGGGTCAGGGTATGGCCATTCAGTTCCTCAAGCCTGTGCCAACATTCAGTTTTGATGGTATGATTCTTGGCTGCCGGCTCTCCCACACAGGCTATTTATTAGAAGAAATTGGAATTAGGAGACCTTGTGGGAGGTATACAGATTTGTAACAATCTGGCTGCAAGGGAAATCAGAATGAAAAGCAAGGAAAACAGCCACCCACAATGTGCCAGTCACTTCCTCTCATTTGGCCCAAGCACTGCACAAAAGCTTCAGTAAAACCGGCACCACAGCAACTCGCATTTGTCCAGCATCTTTCATTGAGTAAACCGTCCCAAGGTGCTTCTGAGGAATGTGGCCAGAGCATCCCAGCTTCAAGTTTGCACATTCTCCTCGTGTCTGCGTGGGTTTCCTCCGGGTGCTCCGGTTTCCTCCCACAGTCCAAAGATGTGCGGGTTAGGTTGATTGGCCAGGTTAAAAATTGCCCCTTAGAGTCCTGAGATGCATAGGTTAGAGGGATTAGCAGGTAAATATGTGGGGGTAGGGCCTGGGTGGGATTGTGGTCGGTGCAGACTCGATGGGCCGAATGGCCTCCTTCTGCACTGTAGGGTTTCTATGATTCTATGATTCAACAAAAGCTCATTTTAAACCTCTTATGGCTGGGTGAGCAAGGGGGTGCACTGGTTCCCCTCGAATCAACCTCCTTGGCTGGTCACTACAATGATTGCATTTCTCTTTCACGAGGCCTTTTTATTGTGTCTCTCCCAGATCAGAATGTATTTATTATTGAAGCTGTGAGCAATAAGGAGCCAAGCAAACAGGATTTTCTTGAGTCAAAGAAAGAGCAAATTTATTAACCGCTGAACCCAAGGAAAATGATAAAAATGCAACCTCAAGCATTCAGCCCTCTGCAGCATGCAAGCATGCATGCACACATGCATGCACACATGCTCCCAGACACACACGCACCTACACACGCAAGCACACACGCACACATGCACCCGCATACACATGCACCCACACTCGCAAGCTCACACATACATGCACCCACACACATATGCACCTACACAAACATGCGCACACACACACATGCACCCACACACGCATGCACACATGCACCCATACACACATGCATCCAGATACACGTGGCACACACCCACATACACATAGAAACATAGAAAAACTACAGCACAAAAACAGGCCCTTCGGCCCCACAAGTTGTGCCGAACATATCCCTACCTTCTAGGCCTACCTATAACCCTCCATCCTATTAAGCTCCATGTACTCATCCAGGAGTCTCTTAAAAGACCCTATTGAGTTTGCCTCCACCACCACTGACGGCAGCCGATTCCACTCGCCCACCACCCTCTGTGTGAAAAACTTCCCCCAAACATTTCCCCTGTACCTACCGCCCAGCACCTTAAACCTGTGTCCTCTCATAGCAGCCATTTCCACCCTGGGAAAAAGCCTCTGAGAGTCCACCCGATCTATGCCTCTCAACATCTTATATATCTCTATTAGGTCTCCTCTCATCCTACGTCTCTCCAAGGAGAAAAGACCGAGCTCCCTCAGCCTATCCTCATAAGGCATGCCACTCAATCCAGGCAACATCCTTGTAAATCGCCTCTGCACCCTTTCAATCTTTTCCACATCCTTCCTATAGTGAGGCGACCATGCACCCACACATGCAAGCACATATACAACATGCACCCACACATGCAAGCACATACATACACATGCACCCACACACACACACAATGCACCCACACACACATGCACCCACACACACATGCACCCACACACACAAGCACACACACACACACACATAAGGGGAGTTAAAGTCCAAATAAAAAAAATAAAAGAATATATAGTTCAGTGTCACCTGATTGTCCTTGAGGCATAGATTTTAAATGCTGCAGCTAATTAAGGTTAACTGGATGTGGTCAGATGGAGAAGGTGTTGCAATGATTATGAGATCTCAATTCGCAGGTCAGTTTCTGGCAGAGTTGGCTTCTTGAACCGAGCGACACTCGCATTACAAAAGAGTGAGAGAGAGAGAGAGCACAGCCTGTTTCCTCTGCTGCAGACTTTCCCGACGGTTACCTGCAATCTCTTCCCAGGGGCCGGGCTGTCCTGCTTCGAAATACTTCACCCATTGTCTATTTCCAAGAGGTTTTGGGTGTCTGCCTGTGGCAGCCATCGTTTCAATGTCCAATGCCGAGCATTTTTAATGTCTCTTCCTTAGACAGTTAGGTGTTTCAATGGGAAATGTCTCTCTCTTTACATGCCACTGAGGGTGATTTGTTTGTTTCTTGCCTTCATTTTGAAATGTGGCCTTGTATTTTTAAGCAATTTGCTATGTCTTAGTTCAAATTGCAAAATTTCCAGTCAGCTGAAGGTTGAGGAATCATGTTTCCAAAAATAAAGGCATACCTTGTGACAAAACACACCTTACATATACTCACATAAACTAGGTAACTGTAAAGTAAAAGTTAAAATTTATTTATTAGTGTCACAAGTAGGCTTACATTCACATTATAATGAAGTTACTGTGAAAATTCCCCAGTCGCCACACTCCGGTTTCCTCCCACAATCCGAAAGACATGCTGGTTAGGTACACCTGTTCAGGTGCACTGAGGGAGAATTTAGCATGGCCAATGCACCTAACCAGCACATCTTTGGACTGTGGGAGGAAACCAGAGCACCCGGAGGAAACCCACACAGACACGGGGAGAATGTGCAAACTCCACACAGACAGTCACCCAAGCCGGGAATTGAACCTGGGTCCAAGGTGCAGTGAAGCAGCAGTGCTAACCCACTGTGCCACTGTACTTTATGTGTGTGCAAATTTACGTAACAAACATCTGTCACCAGCCAGTAAACAAGGAAGTCAAACTCTCACAATGACAAAAAACACTTGTACACTCTTTTTTTGTCTATCCTTTCCAATGACAACCACTCAGGACAGCCATAGTTCACATGCAAATAGCATGTAAATATGAGTGTAAGTCATGTGTTTAACATTGATGCCTGCTGCTCATTTTTTATTTACTAATCAGGAATCTAATTAGCCACATTTGTGTTCCCAATTAGCCACATGTGGCTCACATATTGGACAACACGGAGCTCTGCTCCATCAGAGTCCTTGGGAAGATTGAAAAGCCGACATTTCTCCAGGCTTTCTTCATATTTCAAATCTCTGGAATTAAGGATTGGCTTGGAGGTCTTGGTGAAGTCTTATCCCCAAGTTGCTGCCTTGACTCCCCATGATCTGCAATGGTTTTGATTTGATTTGATTTGATTTATTATTGTCACATTTATTAACATACCGTGAAAAGCATTGTTTCTTGCACGCTATACAGACAAAGCATACCGTTCATAGAGGAGGGAAGGAGGGGGTGCAGAACGTAGTGTGACAGCCATAACTAAGAATGCAATGTTTAAAGTGTGATCTGCTAATACTTTATAGTTAAATCAGTGACTTCCTCTAACTTATAATCTGCTGTTTTATATCAACAACAACAGCAGCTTAATTCCTACAGCATCCTAAATGTCGCAACGTGCCCAATATTTGACGGGAACTACATAAAGATAGGGGTGGCATGGTGGCACAGTGGTTAGCACTGCTGCTTCGCAGAGCCAGGGACCTGGGTTCAATTCCCCGCCTTGGGTAACTGCCTGTGCAGAGTCTGCACATTCTCCTCGTGTCTGCGTGGGTTTCCTCCGGGTGCTCCGGTTTCCTCCCACAGTCCGAAAGACGTGCTGGTTAGGGTGCATTGGCCATGCTAAATTCTCCCTCAGTGTGCCCGAACAGGCACCGGAGTGTGGCGACTAGGGGATTTTCACAGTAACTTCATTGCAGTGTTAATGTAAGCCTACTTGTGACACTAATAAATAAAAAAAATACTAGATTATTACCAAGGAATAGGTTTTATTGAATGGCTTGCAGGAGGAGAGGCAGAACAACAATAACAGCAACAAGTTAAAAGGAAAACACAGCAGATGCCAGAAGGCAATCTCTGGAGAGGGAAGCAGAGTTTACGGGTGGAATTGTCGGGCCCTGTTGCGACGGGACTGAAAAATAGAATGAGCAGTTCAAAGGTCCATTCACTTTGGCAGGAACAGAAAATCCCACCAGTGGGAGGGGTCATAAAATTCCACCCAGTGGGGGGAATCTTACTAAAAATTGGCAGTGTGTTATTGCCAGCAAGGAAACAGGCATGCTTCTCTCTGGAGAACCTCGCCAGCTTTCGCTCAGGATCTAATGACAATCTGCCAAAGAAAATCAAGGGGGCATTTTCATGTTGTCATGTTGTGAGGAGGGGGGAGGGTGTAGAGCCTGAACATGCTGGCAAAGCCTGGCCACACTGAGATCGGGGCACCATCTTGAAAGGGCTTCCCGATCAGAATATGTTTAAACCTCCCGCACCCCCTCCCCCCTAGCCCACCACCCCCTCCCCTCCCCGCCCCCCCTCCGCCCCAGCCCACCACTGAGGTCTCAGGGACTCCCGTCCCCACCCTCGATCCGAGTCGGCACTTCTCTTACCCCACCCCAATCATTGGCCCCTTCTTAGCCCCCCAATCATTGGTCCCTTCTCTGCACCCTCCCCTACACAACCGGAACCAGCAACCACCTCCCCCCACTGCCCTCCAGCGGCCATCACTGGCATCCTCTGCTCCTCCATCTGCTCCCAGCCACCACTGTGTATCAATTAATTCCCCCCCCTCCAATCAGGCTCCCACTGGGCCCATCCTTTGGCGCAGGTGCATGGCAGTGCCAGGCCACTGCCTGGCTATGTCCCTCTCCGCCAGGGGGCTTTACTTCCCTTTCCTCCCTGGGTAGACCCTCACGACAGGTTCATGTCTAGGTGAGCCTGTGGTAAATCATGCCAACGTGATGTCAAACAAAATATAGGTCTTATGAGGAAAGGTTGAGGGAGCTAGGGCTGTTCTCTCTGGAGCAGAGGAGGCTGAGGGGAGACTTAATAGAGGTTTATAAAATGATGAAGGGGATAGATAGAGTGAACGTTCAAAGACTATTTCCTCAGGTGGATGGAGCTATTACTGGACTTGCGGATAGCGAAGAGCATTGTCGGGCAATACAGCAGGATATAGATAGGCTGGAAAGTTGGGCGGAGAGGTGGCAGATGGAGTTTAATCTGGATAAATGCGAAGTGATGCATTTTGGAAGAAATAATGTAGGGAGGAGTTATACAATAAATGGCAGAGTCATCAGGAGTATAGAAACACAGAGGGACCTAGGTGTGCAAGTCCACAAATCCTTGAAGGTGGCAACACAGGTGGAGAAGGTGGTGAAGAAGGCATATGGTATGCTTGCCTTTATAGGACGCGGTATAGAGTATAAAAGCTGGAGTCTGATGATGCAGCTGTATAGAACGCTGGTTAGGCCACATTTGGAGTACTGCATCCAGTTCTGGTCGCCGCACTACCAGAAGGACGTGGAGGCGTTAGAGAGAGTGCAGAGAAGGTTTACCAGGATGTTGCCTGGTATGGAGGGTCTTAGCTATGAGGAGAGATTGGGTAAACTGGGGTTGTTCTCCCTGGAAAGACGGAGAATGAGGGGAGATCTAATAGAGGTGTACAAGATTATGAAGGGGATAGATAGGGTGAACGGTGGGAAGCTTTTTCCCAGATCAGAAGTGACGTTCAGGAGGGGTCACGGGCTCAAGGTGAGAGGGGCGAAGTATTACTCAGATATTAGAGGGATGTTTTTTACACAGAGGGTGGTGGGGGCCTGGAATGCGCTGCCAAGTAGGGTGGTGGAGGCAGGCACGCTGACATCGTTTAAGACTTACCTGGATAGTCACATGAGCAGCCTGGGAATGGAGGGATACAAACGATTGGTCTAGTTGGACCAAGGAGCGGCACAGGCTTGGAGGGCCGAAGGGCCTGTTTCCTGTGCTGTACTGTTCTTTGTTCTTTGTCTTTGTATTACAAGGGGGCATAACTATAGGGTTCGTGGTGGGAGATATAGGAAGGATATCAGAGGTAGGTTCTTTACGCAGAGAGTGGTTGGGGTGTGGAATGGACTGCCTGCAGTGATAGTGGAGTCAGACACTTTAGGAACATTTAAGCGGTTATTGGATAGGCACATGGAGCACACCAGGATGATAGGAAGTGGGATAGCTTGATCTTGGTTTCAGATAAAGCTCGGCACAACATCGTGCTGTACTGTTCTATGTTCTATGTTCTAAAATGTGACATAGAGCCATATATTAGGACAGGTGAACCAGTTCATGTTAGAGGGAGCATTTCATCGCTTAAATGGGACAACTTTGCTTTGGTTTACTGGTTTTTGCCATGCAGAATAATCAGATATGTTCACCACTGAGTCTAAGATCTGTAGATGTCTTTCACCTTGTTTGTTAAACCCAATTCACCCTTGAACTCAGGTTCATTTGCCTATTTTTCTGAATGTTACATTTATAATGGGAGGATGGTAGGTCGATAGTCAAATTGTTCAGCGGAATTTACAAATTTCAAATCATACTCAACGGCCAAGTAGGAAGTCAAAGGGGCCCAAAGATTTTCTCAGAGTCCCCGAGCTGCAATTGGGAAATAACCAGTCAGTGTTGCTGTTCCCGATTGCTGTCGCTATCACCCTGCTGGATTTGACTTGGCTCTGTTGTTTAGCCAATCAGTCTTCTGTCTACTCAGAGCACATAAAGTTTGGTCACTCGGGAGAGGCCCGGGTGCTTGTGGGACCCAACGACAGACAACATTTGCGTTCAAGGAAGAGCAAAAGTCAAAAATATTTTCACAAGGAACCTTTCCCGGAGTGGAGCCCTTTGAGTTGATTATCAAATTGTGATAATCTTTCAGTTTGTCAAACAATTTAGTGGATGCAAACTTGTTTTGCACTTACTAACTTTATGTAGTTGTCCATTTTCATTGCAATAATTTTGCTAAATGAAGCAATCATTCGTTAAACAACTGACCGATAAGTATATATGGTATAAATATGTATAGATCCATATATATATGGATATAGGTCCATATGGATATAGGTCCACAGATATAGGACATATAGATCCATCGTCCAAGGCACAGTGGCACAATGGTTAGCACTGCTTCTTCACAGCGCCAGGGATCCGGGATCGCTTCCCAGCCTGGGTCAACTGTCTGTGCGGGGTCTGTCTGCACATTCTCCCCGTGTCTGCATGGGTTTCCTCTGGGTGTTCCAGTTTCCTCCCACAGTCCAAAAGACGTGCTGGTTAGGTGGTTTGACCATGCTAAATTCTCCCTCGGTGTACCTGAACAGGCGCTGGAGTGTGGCGACTAGGGGATTTTCACAGTAGCTTCATTGCAGTGTTAATGTAAGCCTACTTGTGACACTAATTTAAAAAATGTATTAGTAGTCTGAAGTAATAAAATAACATTGATTCAAGATTATCACATAAAGATTAAAGGGGAGGTTATTTTTTTAACACAGAGGATGGTTAAAAGGTGGAATTTTCTGCCACAAATCCATAAGTTCTTCAGGAAATGTAAGAGGGATAATGAGGAATGAGCAGCAGTGTGGGGTTAGATTCAATAGAAGTAAAATATTGCTGCTGACGCGATGGTCTGAATGATCTGTTTTAGCACTGTGATGTTTGAAGCAATCTCTGATCATGATCTGCGTTTGTTTTATATTGTGGGCTATAATTCTTAGCACCTCAGCTGTTCACTGATTTGAAATAAATAAAATACAAATTATTCTCCAGTATGATCTCCCATTCTCGAGTACTGGCAGTGTCCCCCACTTATCAGAACTAAGGCACCTGGCCCTTGGAAAGGTGTGTCTCTTACTGAGGTACTGGGTGCCTCCATTTCCTTTACAATAGGCTGACGGATGCATGTTGTGGGGCAGAGTTTCTGAAGTGGTTATGAATACGCAGAAGTGTTTTTGCTGAAGTTATCTCGAGGCGACACAGATATTTGCAGAATGAAAGGAGGCTACTTGGCTCTTTGTTAGAACAATGCAGAAGTTTTCTGCTCTCTTCTCAAAACACTGTATCTTTCTCTAATACTTGTCCCTTAAAAGATGCAACACTCTGTATCATAGAATCCCTATAGTGCAGAAGGAGGCCATTCAACACATCAAGTCGGCACTGACTCTCTGACAGAGTATCTTATGATGTGGAGATGCCGGTGTTGGACTGTGGTAAGCACAGTAAGAAGTCTCACAACACCAGGTTAAAGTCCAACAGGTTTATTTGGTAGCACAAGCCACAAGCTTTCGGAGCGCTGCTCCTTCATCAGGCAAAAGCTTGTGGCTTGTGCTACCAAATAAACCTGTTGGACTTTAACCTGGTGTTGTGAGGCTTCTTAGAGTATCTTACCCAGGCTATCTCCCCCACCCTATTCCTCATAACTCCACATATTTACCATGGCTAATCCACCTAACCTACACATCTTGGGACACTAAGAGGAAATTTATCATGGCCAATTTCCCTTAACTGCACATCTTTGTACTGTTGGAGGAAACCGGAGCACCCGGAGGAAACCCAGGCAGACACGGGGTGAATGTGCAAACTCCACACAGACAGTGACCCAAGGCCAGAATCGAGTTTAAAGCTTTAAAGTTTTAAAGTTTATTATTGTCACAAGTAGGCTTACATCAACGTTGCAATGAAGTTACTGTGAAAATCCCCGAGTCGCCACACTCCGGCGCCTGTTCGGGTACAGTGAGGGAGAATTTAGCATGGCCAATGCACCCTCACCTTCATATCTTTGGACTGTGGGAGGAAACCGGAGCACCCGGAGGAAACCCACACAAACACAGGGAGAATGTGCAAATTCCGCACAGATAGTGGCCCAAGCCGGGGATCGAATCTGGGTCCTTGGCGCTGTGAGGCAACAGTGCTAACCACTGTGCCACCCGAACCGTATCAACTTCTCCAGAACAATGGGGCACAATCTTAAAATAAAGCTGGGTCAAGTGAAATCTGGAAACATTTTCATACAAAGGATAGTGGAAATCTGAAACCTGCTTCCTGAAAAGGTGGATTCTGGGTCAAATGAAGCTGTCAAGATCGAGATCAGTATCTCTATATTAGGCAAGGGTATCAGGGGACTTGGATCAAGGTGGGTAAATGGAGTTACAGAGCAATCATTATTCAATGGAATGGGGAAACTGGCTTCGGGGCCAGAATGGTCCACACCTGTTCCCATCATCTTGTGGCAAAGCATCTCAATCTTGCATTGCTTTCCATCAGAAAATACTCAGTGGACTTAAAGTGGGAAACCCATAAAATATGGATGGTTGGCGTGAACGTTCCAAGGTGGCGCTGTCACCTATGAATAGGACACAGGCCTGTGCTGGCAATTCTCCATTTGATGAACTCCTTGCTCAGAGTTATATGGTGAAGATCTGTAGAATGCCTTCATTTGCCATTATGAATCCGGTGCCACAACAACACTTTTTTTTATTCATCTGTGGGTGAGCGTCGCCAACTGGGCCAGTATTTGTTGCCTATCCCTCGTTGCCCTTGTTCAGAGGGAAGTTGACAGTCAACCACATTGCTGTGGCTTTGGAGACACATGTAGGCCAGACCAGGTAAGGGCGGCAGGTTTCCTTCCCCAAGGGACATTAGTGAACCAGATGGGTTTTCCCGACAATTGACAATGGTTTCATGGTCATAGGTAGATTCTTAATTCCAGATTTTTTTTGTTGAATTCAAATTCCAACATCTGCCTGGTGGGATTTGAAACCGGGTCCCCAGAACATTAGCTGAGTTTCTGAAATGGGGAGGCGGTGGTGGAGTGGTATTTTCGCTGGACTAGTAATCCAGAGACTCAGCTAATGTTCTGGGGACCCGGGTTCGAATACCAGCACAGCAGATGGTGGAATTTGAATTCAATAAAAATCTGGAATGAAGAATCTACTGATGACCATGAAAACATTGCCAATTGTCAGGAAAAACCCACCTGGTTCACTAATGTCCTTTAGGGAAGGAAATCTGTTGTCCTTACCTGGTCTGGCCTACATGTGACTCCAGACCAACAGCGATGTGGTGGACTTTTAAATGCCCTCAGGGATGGGCAATAAATGCTGGCCCAGCCAGCGATGCCCATGTCCCATAAATGAACAATAAAAGAAAATAATTAATAGTCTAGTGATAATACCACTAGGCCATCAACTTCCCTATTGGGAGGGGGTTGCTTGTCTGGTTTCTTCCATGGTGAGTGGCACTAGGAAGTCAAATAAGAAAAGAGTGTGACGATGAACAATTCGGAATCAGTTATGTATTAACAACAATGTTTAACCTAGCAATTTGTTTGATTGGAAACGACATAAATAATTGGATTGTGTGAATGAGCCTCACAGGTCAACGTGTCTTCTGATAGCACACACAACATATGCTAGTAAGTAGTGCTCTGCGGGATGCAATTTATGCAAATTTCTGCTTCGCTGCAATATGGAATGAACAAGCTAATTTGCATCAGCAGGACTGAGTCGTGTGAAGCACCACTGGGTGGCAAGCTAGAAATGATGTGGTGCAAACAGTGCTTGCAAAGTTTCTGTTGCCTGTCGATATGTTTGGATAATTTGATACAGTCGTGTGATAGTGAATTATTTTTGCATCCATTTTCTGACTGATATTCCTCGTTGCACTGCTCCTGAAAATAAACCATGGGAAAAGTTTATTTATTAGTGTCACAAGTAGGCTTACATTAACACTGCAATGAAGTTACTGTGAAAATCCCCTAGTCGCCACACTCCGGCGCCTCTTCGGGTACACTGAGGGAGAATTTAGCATGGCCAATGTACCTAACTAGCATGTCTTTCGGACTGTGGGAAGAAACCCACAGAGAGAACATGCAAACTCCACACAGACAGTGACCCAAGCCAGGAATCGAACCTGGATCCCTGGCACTGTGAGGCAGCAGCGCTAACCACTGTGCCACCCTGCCGCCTAAAGCTATACAAACTGCTCTTTGATGACTGACTATTCCTCACATGTCAACCCGGAAAGCAGAGTCAACAGGCGATTTCGACATGAGGGACCTCACGGCTCAGCCTGTTCCTTGTTCTCACCTAACATACAGACATATTTGCTTTCTAGACGGTTAATACTGCCTGTTTCCTAACTTGCCACAAGTCCCATTTACCCATCACCCTTGTACTCGTGCTAAGAAGTGCATTATCCCCACCTCAACAATTCTTGGATTTTAAAATAAGAACATAAGAACATAAGAAATAGCTTTTAATCCCTCCATCATTGGGAGCCATGCCTTCAGCTGCCTTGGTCCTAAGTTCTGTAATCCCCTTGATAATGTCTCCACCTTGCACCTGCTCTCTCTCCTCCAATAAGAACCTGCTTACACCCATGATCATGTGTCCCAATATATCCTTGTGGCCTAATGCTAAGTTTATCACAGAATCATAGAATCCCTACAGTACAGAAGGAGGCCATTCAGCCCATTGAGTCTGCACCGACAACAATCCCAACCAGGCCCTATCCCCTTAACTCCACATATTTACCCTGCTAATCCCCTGACACTAAGGGGCAATTTAACATGGCCAATCCACCTAACCTGCACATCTTTGGAATGTGGGAGGAAACCGGAGCACCCGGGTGAAACCCACACAGACACGGGGAGAACGTGCAAACTCCACACAGACAATGACCCGAGGCCAGAATTGAACCCGGGTCCCTGGAGCTGCGAGGCAGTAGTGCTAACCACTGTGCCGCTTTTTGTTTCATAATGTCCCTTTGAAGAATCTTGGAATGGCTTTGCTAAGGCATAGGCGCTACATGAAGGCAATTGTTGTTGTTTGTGGACAATGAATTTATTTTCTTATCCTTTCAGCTCTGCGACCATTTGCCGACTGGAATCAGCTGGCTCAGTACAGAACAAGAATTCAACAGAAGACTTTCTTGCCCAGATGGCTAAGTAGTAGCATGTTGGGAAACCCCAGCAGGCACATTCCTGGCAGATACTCCCGCTCCACCTGTGTTACGGCAGCACAATGGCACAGTGGTTAGCATTGCTGCCTCACAGTTCCATGGACCTGGGTTCGATTCCTGGCTTGGGTCACCGTCTGTGCGGAGTTTGCACATTCTCCCCGTGTCTGCGTGGGTTTCCTCTGGGAGCTCCGGTTTCCTCCCACACTTCAAAGATGTGCAGTGGATTGGCCATATCTAAATTGCCCCTTAGTGTCCCAAGATGAGTAGGTCAGATGGATTAGCCACGGTAAATGTGTGGGGTTATGGGGATAGACCGGGGCGTTGGGCCAGGGTAAGATGCTCTGTCAGAGAGTTGGTGCAGACTCGATGGGCTGAATGGCCACCTTGTGCATGGTAGGGATTCTATGCTTATATTCACTGGGACTGTGGCTCAGGTAAAAGAAGTTACACTGCACTTACAAAATAATGCTGTTACAGAGAAGCTCCAAAGAATATCACAATGTACATTTTAGATGTAATTACGAAAGCTTTCTCAGCACCTCAAGTAGTCTCTTGATTGGCTGCTATACAAGGATTCAATAAGACAGGTAACAAGAATCCATTTCCTCTGGTGGGGGATTAAAAATCAGGGAATGTAATTGTAAAATTAGGCTGGACCATTCAATAATGAAATCAGGATGTACGTTATCACACAAAGGGGAGTAAATCTGGAAATCTCTCGGTAGAAAACAGCTGTGGGTGCTGGGGGAAATTTGGAGCTTTCAGGTAGATCTTTGTTGGGTAAGGGTGACAAAGATATATGGAGCAAAGGCAGGGAAGTGGATTTGAGGTGCAGAGCATCTGTGATCGATTGTAATTGAATGGCAGAACAGGCTCAAGGGGCTGAATGGCCTTCTTCTATTCCTGATACTACTTTACTATCACCACCAGTGAACACAGCGAATGAATATAAGACTATAAGACATAGGAGCAGAATTAGGCCACTCAGCCCATCAATCCTGCTCTGCCATTCAACCATGGCTGATATTTTTTCTCATCCCCACTCTCCTGCCTTTTCCCCATAACCCCTGATCCCCTTATTGATCAATATGTCCTCTTCCTTTGGAAAAAACTGGAGGTGAAATTGGTTTACGCAAATAACTTGAAGGGGGATCTTGTCGAATTGGCAGCCTGTTATGCCCCCAGCTTTCCTTTGCAGTTCCATTTTCACCCCCATTAAATAAAAAGACATATTGCACAAAGAGCTTGCATTTATGTAGTGCCTTGTACAACCATGGGATGTCCCAAAGTGCTTTACAAGCAATGAAGTATATTTGAAATGCAGTCACTGTTGCAATGTGGGGAAGTATGGCAAACAGTTTGCACAGTCCATGACTCTCGCCCATCACCGCCTTCTCCAGTACAGTTAAGGATGGGTACGGGCGCTGCCCTCGCCATTGACACCCACATTCCACAACTGAATAAGCAAAAATGTTCGAACTCCCACAAACGGCCATGTGGTCATGATCAGCTAATCTGTTTTAAGTATTGTTTGTGGGATAGGTAATGGCCGGGAGCTGGGAAGAACTCCCTTGCTCTTCCTTATACAATTATCTGCATTTATATAGCACCTTTCACAATCTCAGGTCATCCCAAAGTGCTTTAAAGCCAATGAAATGCTTCTGAAATGTGGTCATTGTAGGTAAAGCAACAGAACATTTGTTCCCCAAGTCACCCCCACGCCCTGACCAATATTTATCCTTCCATCTTCATCAGAAAAAACTGATTCTGTGGTAATTAACCCATTACTACTCATGGGATCTTGCTGTGTACAAATTGGCTGCTGAATTTCCTCCACTCCAACAATGACCACATTTACAGAATAAATTATTTATTTAATTGACTGGAAAACACTTTGGTGATCACGAAAGGTGCTATATAAATGCAAACCTTTCTTTTTTCTTTTAAATTAGCCAGCAGTCCCACTCCCTAACCTTTGCTGGAACATGTTGGCAGGGTGGCACAGTGGTTAGCACTGTTGCCTCACAGCGCCAGGGACCTGGGTTCAATTCCGACCTCAGGTCACTGTCTGTGTGGAGTTTGCACTTTCTCCCCCTGTCTACATGGGTTTCCTCCCACAGTCCAAAGACGTGCGGGTTAGGTTGATTGGCCATTCTAAATTGACCCTTAATGTCGGGGGGTTAGCAGGTTAAGTACAAGAGGTTACGGGGATAGGACCTAGGTGGGATTGTTGTCAGTGCAGGCTCGATGGGCTGAATGGCCTCCTTCTGCGTTGTAAGGATTCTATGATTCTATGTCTAAAGGTGTGCGGGTTGGGTGGATTGGCAGTGCTAAATTGCCCCTTAGTGTCCAAGATGTACGGGTTAGGGGGATTTACGGGGATAGGACTGGGGGGATAAGGTGTGAAGGAGGGGTGTTGGGCCAGGGTAATACGCTCTATCTGAGAGTTGTTGCAGATTCGATGGGCTGAATGGCCTGTCTGCACTGTAGAAATTCTATAGTAAGTAGTCTCACACCAGGTTAAAGTCCAACAGGTTTATTTGGTAGCACGAGCGCCGCTCCGAAAGCTCGTGCTACCAAATAAACCTGTTGGACTTTAACCCGGTGTTGTGAGATTACTTACTGTGCTTACTCCAATCCAACACCAGCAACTCCACATCATAGAAATTCTATGATTCTCTGTATATGTGTGTGTGGAGGTTGATTGAGCTTGGCAGTGGGGCTGGTCTGTGATGCCTGCCAGGGCCAAATAGCCCCACTCATAAACAATGAGCCTTGGCCAAGGTACTGGAGAGCAGTGGGGAGGGGGAGCAGCTTTAACCCATTACGAGCCAGTGCCTTTGGGGAAAGGGGGGAAGAAGTTGTGGGAAGGTGAGATGGAGCCCCATTCAATCTCAAAACATCTGTACTATCAAGGACAGAGGGGGGGAGAGAGTGTTACTGACAAGTGTGGGGAGAGACATTGTAGCATCATTGCACCCTGACTTGCACCCTCCATCCTGGCTGGGAAAGAACACATGAGAACGTGGGGCCACTCTGAGTGATCAGAGGAGCTAAAGACCGCACTGCCTCTCTCTGACTAAAATGCTAGGGTAGATCTTACAAACTAAAAATTTTTTTTTATACATTCTTTTGAAGGGGATTGTGGGTAAACAAGTGGGCGAGCCGGAAGCTGTCAATCTGGGTCCTGAAATGTTGCCATTTTCTTGTTACTTTGCCTTTCAATGCAGTGTGTGGTGAATTTAAACCCACCTTCAGCGTGGGGGCACTGGGTTCAGGCTGCATGCTTGATCAGTGCGGGGTGGGAGGGGGAAGAATCTTCACCCTCTCCCCAGCCTTTAAAATTAACCATTTGATCGGAATTAAACCTCATTTAATTTCAGGACACGCCGGTCATTATTCTATTCTGATCCTGGGGTCTTTTCCCCCTCTCCCCCCACCCCCCTTATGAGAAGAGGGGCAAAACTTTGGGGTTTATTCTGTTGCTGGAATAAACCCCAAAGTTTTGCCCCTCTTATAATTACATTATCCAGGGGGGGCAAAATTCCCACCTCCGTTTGATTTAAGTGATCCAATTTAATGAGAATTAGATGATTTGTTGACGTTCTAGCCCCTCTCGTTCAGAGGAAATGCCCCCAAGTCTCAACCCCCTCTCTATCTGGCTTCTCTGAATTGTTTTTTGTTTAAGTTCCGCCATATCTTTGTCTGTTTCACCCTGTCCGCTTCTTAATTTCAACCCCGAGACAATAGCTGTGTGTGTATTTTTTTTAAAAACGACTTGATTCTTTAAAGCAGCGATTCGCAGCCACGGCTGCCAGATTCTGTAACCAAGTTCTGAACCTGGGTCGAGGATAAAATGAAACATTGAGATGGAATGTTGCCCCAGAGGGGGGGAAAAACCGAAACCAGATACCATTCAATAATCCAGGCCATTTATATTTCTGAATAAACGTCCTGTTACAGCATGTACTTTACTGTTAATCTTGTTTAAAACAAAAATGCCTCGTCTTCGCCGCAGGAAAATGCTCGGTCTGTTCACGATTGCTGCATTGGTTGGCGATGCTTTCTTGTTGATAAAACCTGGCTCTGCCCCTAGGGCTACGATTGGTGCTGGCAGGATGACAGGCAAGAGAGGGTGACTGACCCTCCACAACTGTTTACACCGAATGATCGCTCACAAACATAATTTAAAATAGCCTTTGTTTCGAATCATAACGCCACGGTTCTTCAGCCTCGTTGCTTTTTTCTGTTGCAAACAACATTGCTGCGAATGCACACCAGTTCAATTGGTCTTCATTAAAAAAAATACTCCCATTATTACAAAACCAATGCTTAGAATGGACTGGGCGAACCCGAAATCGTCTGCTTTTTATTTATTTTTTCACTCCATTCTTAAAGTTACAAAGCCAGCGCTCAGAATGGACCAGGCAAACTCAAATCCATTCCTTGCTTGCTCCAAACACCAAGGATGAAATTCTCTGGCTGTTCACGCTGGGGGGGATTCTTCAGTCCCACCGGCAGCGCACCCCTGCCCCCAGGTTTCCTGATGTGGAGATGCTGGCGTTGGACTGGGGTAAACACAGTAAGAAGTCTAACAACACCAGGTTAAAGTCCAACAGGTTTATTTGGTAGCAAACGCCACTAGCTTTCGGAGCGCTGCTCCTTCGTCAGGTGGAGTGGGAGATCTGCTCACAAACAGGGTATACAGTGACACAAACTCAATTTACAGAGTAATGATTGGAATGTGATTCTTTACAGCTAATCAAGTCTTAAAGGTACAGACAATGTGAGTGGAGAGAGCATTAAGCACAGGTTAAAGAGATGTGTATTGTCTCCAGACAGTACAGCCAGTGAGATTTTGCAAGTCCAGGCAAGTTGTGGGGGTTACAGATAGTGTGACATGAACCCAAGATCCCAGTTGAGGCCGTCCTCATGTGTGCGGAACTTGGCTATCATGTGCTGTGAAGGCCGCCTTGGAGAACGCTTACCCGAAGATCAGAGGCCGAATGCCCGTGACTGCTGAAATGCTCCCCAACAGGAAGAGAACAGTCTTGCCTGGTGATTGTTGAGCGGTGTTCATTCATCCGTTGTCGTAGCGTCTGCATGGTTTCCCCAATGTACCATGCCTCGGGACATCCTTTCCTGCAGCATATCAGGTAGACAACGTTGGCCGAGTCGCAAGTGTAGGTACCATGTACCTGGTGGATGGTGTTCTCACGTGAAATGATGGCATCCGTGTCAATGACCCAGCACGTCTTGCAGAGGTTGCTGTGGCAGGGTTGTGTGGTGTTGTGGTCACTGTTCTCCTGAAGGCTGGGTAGTTTGCTGCGGACAATGGTCTGTTTGAGGTTGTGCGGTTGTTTGAAGGCAAGAAGTGGGGGTGTGGAGATGGCCTTGGCAAGATGTTTGTCTTCATCAATGACATGTTGAAGGCTCCGGAGGAGATGTCGTAGCTTCTCCGCTCCAGGGAAGTACTGGACAACGAAGGGTACTCTGTCCACTGTGTCCCGTGTTTGTCTTCTGAGGAGGTCGGTGCGGTTTTTCGCTGTGGCGCGTTGGAACTGTCGATCGATGAGTCGAGCGCCATATCCTGTTCTTATGAGGGCATCTTTCAGCGTCTGGAGGTGTCTGTTGCGATCCTCCTCATCCGAGCAGATCCTGTGTATACGGAGGGCTTGTCCGTAGGGGATGGCTTCTTTAACGTGTTTAGGGTGGAAGCTGGAGAAGTGGAGCATTGTGAGGTTATCCGTGGGCTTGCGGTACAGTGAGGTGCTGAGGTGATCGTCCTTAATGGAGATGTGTGTGTCCAAGAATGCAACCGATTCCGGAGAGTAGTCCATGGTGAGTCTGATGGTGGGATGGAACTTGTTGATGTCATCATATAGTTGTTTCAGTGATTGTTCACCATGAGTCCAAAGGAAGAAAATGTCATCGATATATCTCGTGAATAGCGTCGGTTGAAGGTCCTGTGCGGTGAAGAGGTCTTGTTTGAACCTGTGCATGAAGATGTTGGCATATTGAGGTGCGAATTTGGTCCCCATGGCTGTTCCGTGTGTCTGGATGAAGAGCTGGTTGTTGAACCAGTTTCCTGCCAGCGTGAGCTAGCAGCAGGACCAGAGAATCCCGTCGCTAGCAAACAGCACGCCACCTCCCGCCAGCGGGGAGCACGCAGCAGAGAGACCGGAAAATCTCACTCCAAATACAAAATCCAGTTGAATCCAATTCATGGTCCCCATAAGAGACACAAACTAGATCCAAGCTGACAAGATAAGGCTTCGACAAAGCCTTTTAGCTTTGACAAAGGGTTGTCTAGACTCGAAACGTCAGCTCTCTTGTCTCCTTACACACCTGCTGAGATTTTCCGGCATTTTCTCTTTTGGTTTGCACCCCATCCTGGGCTTACCCTTCGCCAAAAATTCATCTTCCATTTTGCACACCAGGGTGTCGGTGCTGTGTGAAATCCAACAGGCACTTGCATTTGTATAGCGCCCAAAGAGGCCCACGGCACTTCACAGCAGTGGTACCAAAAGTAATTCTCTGATGAAGAGAAGAGGGAACTAGATAGGGGCCTTTAAGATTATGAAAGTGATAGATAGATT
Organism: Mustelus asterias; assembly: GCF_964213995.1. Lineage (NCBI taxonomy): Eukaryota > Metazoa > Chordata > Chondrichthyes > Carcharhiniformes > Triakidae > Mustelus > Mustelus asterias. The sequence continues at coordinate 104,873,908 of NC_135811.1, forward strand.
TGGTGTTCCCACCTAACAGGGAGGGGGAGGGGGAGGGAAAGCAAAACCTGGGGCCATAGAGACAAAACAGCCACTACTGAATCCAATGAGAAATGCAGGCACCTTCAGAGAGTGGGTTGAATGTGATATTTGCTATCCGATGGAATATTTGAGGTGAATATCATTAGATAAATACACGATAAGAGAAAGGAATACAACAATTTATGTTTATATTGCTCCTTTATCGTGGGAAAATATTTTCCAAGTACATTATAGAATATAAATACAAGCTTTTTTTTATTTGTAGTGGGAGTTGTGGGCATCACTGGCATCTATTGCCCATCCCAAATTGCCCTTGAACTGAATTGCTGGACTATTTAAGACTTAACTGTGGGTTTGGAGTCACATGTAGATCAGACCAGGTAAGGATGGCAGATTTCCTTCCCTGAAGGACATTCCGTTCTTATAAGGGAATTTTACACCGAAAACATTGAGGCAAATTTTCCCATTCCGTCCGCCACGGGAGTCGTAGCGGGCGAGGGGAGGACCATAGAAAGATCCATTGACCTTGGGTGGGATTTTCCGGTTTTGGAGCGAGCGTGGCTGGAAAATCCCGCCCATTAACTTTATTTCTCTCAACAGATGCTGCCAGGCTCCCTGAGTTTGTCCAGCATTTTCTATTTTGATTTCAGACTCGCTAAGACCAGCTGTCTTGAGCTGGGGGTTGTCAATCTTCCTGGAGTCTCAAGGATTGAAAGATCAATCTGTGGATGCTGCTTGAGGCAACCCCCGAATATTAGGAAACATTGGGCAGAATTCTCCCAAAAAAACTACTTAGTGTCACAACGGCAAAAGTGATCCATGCCAATACAGAGTGATCCATGCCAATCTTTCAGGCATGCTCCACACCTCAATCCTCCTACACTCGGTCATTTTTTTGGAGAGTTGGGAGTTTTGTGCCGTTACTGGGGGGTGGTGGGGTCTAAACATGTTGGTGAGCTCGGTTTCAGCGCGCTCGGGCGTCCTGATTTCATAGTGCACTGGAAGAACCCCTCCCCCCATGGACATTGGGACCCTCCCCCTTCATTGGCAGCATGTTCCTCCAACCCCTCATTGACATGGATCCCTGGCACTGGAGTGTTGGGACCTCCCAATGGGTCCCCTGTCTGACACCTGACATGCCCCCCCCATCATGATCCCCAACATGCCCCCCCCAAGATGTCCCCTGGCATGATCCACCCCATCATGATCCTCAACATGATCCACCCCTATATGATCCACCCCTACGTAGCCCTCCCATCATAGTCCCACTGCGTAGTCCCTCTTCATCGCCTCCCCCGTCATAACCCCAACTCAGGCCCACTCCTTTGGCACTACCCCGCACACTGTCAGTGCCCAGCTAGCCAGGGTGCCTGGTGGCCACTGCCAGGCTGTCCGGTGACCATTGAAGGGCTGTTCGGTGTGCCTGATGGGCACTGTCCAGCCAAGCCCCCGAGCACCAGGGGCTTCAATGGTCCTTGAGCCCCTCAGTATGATCATCGCACCAGGGTTCCACTTGCGGAGACCAATCGCGATTCTTGGCGTATTGTGCTGTGCCCAAAGGCTGGAGATGCACTGAGATTCAAATGGGCTTTGCATATTTAAATACCACTTTAAATATGCTAATCGACCCTGCATCCTTCAGACTTTTGCATCTTTTTCCCGACGGACGAAGGTGGAAGAGAGTATGTCCGGGGTGCGTGGGGTCCTTGACTATGCCGAGGCAGCGGGAAGTGTAGACAGAGAAAATTGGATGGGAGGCTGGTTTGCGTGATGGATTGGGCTTCATTCATGACCTTTTGTAGTTTCTTGCGGTCTTGGGCAGAGCAGGAGCCATACCAAGCTGTGATACAACCAGAAAGAATGCTTTCTATGGTGCATCTGTAACAGTTGGTGAGAGTCGTAGCTAACATGCCAAATTTCCTTAGTCTTCTGAGAAAGTAGAGGCGTTGGCGTTTATTACAACATTCTACCATGCCTTTAACCTACAACTGCTTTTCAGTTTGTGCCATTAGAAAGAGACCGGGAGAATCGCAAACTGTTTGGCGCTGGGTGCGAAATTGATTTTTAGGCCCGCACACTATTCTCTGGGATCAGTGTGATCTGCTAACGGCACAACGAGGTCAGAGAATCAGCCCCATTTGTGTGCATATCTTCTTTTCATTTTGACTAGTTGTTAAAATGTTGGAGATGAGGGTCATAAAAAATTGTCTGTCTGAAATCAAGAAACATCAATTAGGGAAATGTAGCGCTCGTCCACTTTCTGATTGACCGTGGGAAGGTTGTGCCCCCTGAGTCAGGTGGGCAATGGTGCAAACGTGGAGAGGGCAAGTGGAGGTGGGGGGGATCATGTGATAAAATCTCCAGGAATATGTCCAACTAGAGTTGGCAATCCAGCAGCACATAACTCACATGTTGGGAGCTGCCAGACATGACACTGAACCCTAGGAAAAGCTTATGGAAAGCAGTTGTAGGTTAAAGACATGGTAGAATGTTGTAATAAATGCCAACGCCTCTACCTGTCCTGGTCCCCCCATGCCGACACTATAGTTAAGAAAGTCCACCAACTCCTCTACTTTCTCAGAAGACTAAGGAAATTTGGCATGTCAGCTACGACTCTCACCAACCTTTACAGATGCACCATAGAAAGCATTCTTTCTGGTTGTATCACAGCTTGGTATGGCTCCTGCTCTGCCCAAGACCGCAAGGAACTACAAAAGGTGGTGAATGTAGCGCAATCCATCACGCAAACCAGCCCCCCAGCCATTGACTCTGTCTACACTTCCCGCTACCTCGGCAAAGCAGCCAGCATAATTAAGGACCCCACGCACCCCGGACATTCTCTCTTCCACCTTCTTTCGTGGGGAAAAAGACACAGAAGCCTGAGGTCACGTACCAACCGACTCAAGAACAGCTTCTTCCCTGCTGCCGTCAGACTTTTGAATGGACCTACCTTGCATTAAGTTGATCTTTCTCTACACCCTAGCTATGACTGTAACACTACATTCTGCACTCTCGTTTCCTTCTCTATGAAGGGTATGCTTTGTCTGTATAGCGCACAAGAAACAATACTTTTCACTGTGTGTTAATATATGTGACAATAATAAATCAAATCAAAATCAGAGCAGCTCCCGAATTAATTCTACTAAATTATGCATTTCCACCATTATCTGTTTATATTTCAGATTCTCGTCATCTGAGCATCGACTTTATATCTAATTCACACCGTAGGTTCAATATTTTTACTGTTGTAAACATGTCTGTAGTATTGATGATATGATATTACAGACACTCAGCTTCAAGGCCACATTTACTTGTATTGCCTTCAGTTCCTGGTCAGAAGCCCCGAAGGACCAAACTCCCTGGAGCTCCTGTTACCTGGCAGTGTGTGCAAGCATGAGCAATGCTACCCCCTCTCATGGCACCGTTTGTTAATGCACCCCTTGATGTGTTATTAAGAATCATATAGGTCAGGGAGTTGCCAGGCTCAGCTCAGGAGAGTTAAGCTGACCTCAGCCATGTCTGGGCAATGGTATTACAATTGGCTTTGGTGCTTCTGAGCGTGGGTAGAGGAAAATCAGTGCGGCTTCCCTTTCCTTGGATTGGAAAATTGCCAATTTCATAGATAGAGTTAAATCGAGTGTACACACCATGGAAACAGGCCATTCAGCCCAACCAGCAGTTACACTCCATGTCAGCCAAGAACATAAATAGCAGAGGGTAGTTTTAATTCAGCAACCTCTGGGTTATGGGCCAAAGCTGCTTCATGAGGGGCAATCTTCAACCAGGTTTCAAACTACTTTTTAAGAAGAGTTGATGAGAGAAACTAAGAGCTCGTATTCAGTTGGACTATGGCTGATTGTATCTCAACTCCATTCACCCTTCTTTGGTCCATATCCCTGACTAAAAAAAAACTACTGATTTCAGTCTTGAAAGTTCCATTTGGGGGAGAGTTACAAATCTCCCCTTCATTTTGTGTGAAAAAATGCTTCCTGATTTCACTTTGATGGGCAGCACGATGACACAGTAGGTAGCACTGCTGCTTCACAGCGCCAGGGACCTGGATTCGATTCCTGACTTGGGTCACTGTCTGTGTGGAGTTTGCATGTTCTCCCCATTCAGTGTGGGTTTCCTCTGGGTGCTCCGGTTTCCTCCCACACTCCAAAGATGTACTGATTAGGAGCATTGACCGTGCTAAATTCTCCCTTAGTGTACCCGAACAGGCACCAGAGTGTGGTGACGAGGGGATTTTCACAGTAACTTCATTGCAGTTTTAATGTAAGCCTACTTGTGACTCATAAATAAATACATTTTAAACTATATTCTAACTATAATTTTAAGATTGTGTCCCTTGTCCTGGACACCCTTGATGTGGAGATGCCGGCGTTGGACTGGGGTGAACACAGTAAGAAGTCTCACAACACCAGGTTAAAGTCCAACAGGTTTATTTGGTAGCAAATACCATAAGCTTTCGGAGCGCTGCTCCTTCGTCAGATGGAGTGGAAATGTGCTCTCAAACAGGGCACAGAGACGCAAAATCAAGTTACAGAATACTGATTAGAATGCGAATCCCTACAACCAGCCAGGTCTTAAAGGTACAGACAATGTGGGTGGAGGGAGCATTAAACACAGGTTAAAGAGATGTGTATTGTCTCATAATACACATCTCTTTAACCTGTGTTTAATGTTCCCTCCACCCACATTGTCTGTACCTTTAAGACCTGGTTGGCTGTAGGGATTTGCATTTTAATCAGTATTCTGCAACTTGATTTTGTGTCTCTGTGCACTGTTTGAGAGCACATTTCCACTCCATCTGACGAAGGAGCAGCGCTCCGAAAGCTTATGGTATTTGCTACCAAATAAACCTGTTGGACTTTAACCTGGTGTTGTGAGACTACTTACTCTGGACACCCTTACCAGAGGAAACAGCTTTTCTGCATCTACCCTGGAGAATCCTTTTATAATTTTAAATCCCACAATTTGATCATCCATCCACCTTCAAAACTCAGGAAATACAAGTCACGTTTATGCGACTTGACCTCAGAATTTAACCCGTTAAGCCGTGACATAATTCTGGTGCTGTATCTTTGCTAAGGCTGATCTATACTTCCTGACAAGCGGTTTCCAAACTGAACTAAATAATGCAGACGGGGTCTGGCTAATGTTTTCTGCAACTGAAGCAGGACATCTGAACTTTTGAATCCCACCCTTTTCTTGTGATAAAGTTCAACAGTCTGGTAGCCTTTTTCATGAGGTTTTGAGCCTGTGCACTAGCATTTAGTGATTTGTATATATGGGTACGCAAATCTCTTTGCTCCTCAACTGTTTATAATCTTCTCAGCACTGAGAAAATATTCCATTAAAAAGTCTGGTATCTCCTGGCAAAGCCACATCCTAGTTTCCCAGTGGCGATGTTAGGATGTATTCGGTGCCACCTGGTTTACTAACCCACTCAGAGACAACCATCAAGTGTAGATTAGAGTTACTGAAGAACATCAATAAGCCAGTTGGGATGTTAATAGCAGTTTAGAAGCTCTTTCACAATCATTTTTGATTTTCTTTTATTCATTTGTGGGACATGGGTGTCACTGGCTGGGCCAGCATTTATTGACCATCCGTAGTCGCCCTTGAACTGAGTGGCCATTTCAGAGGACAGTTAAGAGTCAGCCATTCTGGTCTGGAGCCACATGTAGGCCAGACCAGGTAAGGCCGGCAGATTTCCTTCCCTAAAGGACAATAGTGAACCAGGTGGGTTTTTCCAAAAATCGACAATTGTTTCACGGTCATCAGTAGATTCTTAATTCCAGACATGTTTTTACATTGAATTCAAATTCCATCATCTGCCGTGGTGGGATTCGAACCTGGGTCCCCAGAACATTATAACTGAGTTTCCAGATTAATTGTCTAGCGATAATACCACTGGGCCATCATCTCCCCACTCTTGGTGACAGTCCACGAATTACCAGAATTATTGAATTCAATTTTAGTGCCACAAGTGAGCTTATTTTGTCCAGTTGATGATTTAAGGTGTTACAAAGGGCAATGTTAGAGGGATATAAAATGGACATTCCATCTGACTGTGATATAAAATGGACATTCCATCTGACTGTGATATAAAATGGACATTCCATCTGACTGTGACTGGGCTGTTATCCCACCAGAAATATTACGCCACCTTCCCCTTTCCCCCTGCCTTTATCACTGTAACCTTCTCCAGCCCTGTGAACTTTCTATGCTTCTGGCTTTTTGTGTTTCCCTCAAGTGCCTCACCATTAGTGGCTGTGCTTTCAGCTACTTAGATCCTAACTGAGAAACTTTCTCTCATAACCTCACCACCTCTTCACCTCGCCCTCCTCTTTAAAGACGCTGTTTAAAATCCACTTCTTAGACCAAATGCGTCCTTCTTGTCTCTGTGTCAATTTTGGTCTGATAATGCATTGTGAAGTGCCTTAGGGTTTTTAAGTCATTGTTATTATAGGTAATACCGCCCTCCATTTAAATGTAGTTCAAAAGCATCTAAAAATGAAAGCCGGCAGGAATGACTAGTCTTTAAAAACTCAGATAACTTTTTCTTTGACTGTAGTTGCCTGTTTTATGTGAGTTACATATAGACAAGATTAACCGCTGAACCCTGTTCACTTAGGCTGGATGGATTATAAATGGATTGTAGCAATGGAATGTATATTATATCTGCCAGTCCTTCAGCACTGAAGATGGGGCCTCCAACAATCTTCACTCTGGTTCCATTGCAGTGGAGACAATACCTCTGGGATTTATTTGCTTATTATTGTTATCAAATGTCAGAAGATCAAAATCGAGACCTACTTAGTGCTGACTGAATTCCTCTCTCCTGTGCTATAAATTGTGAGTTGATGAGTGCAGTACAGCCACCACTAATGTAGCACTGTACTCGCTAAGTGCAGTGGGTATTAACCTTTTTCAAATTTCTGTATCATTAAGACCTCTGTGGAGTGTTGCATTCGCCTCTGCTGCATGACCCCGTTCCAGAAAATGCTGCATACATTGTTTCTCCTGCAAATTCTGCAATCAGTGTGCGATGGCAATCATTTTTTTTTACAGGGATGGAAGATGGAACCTCAATTGGCACTTACAAAAAAAAATTTAATTTTGAAGTAATTCTTCATGCTGAATTACTCAACGCAAAAACGAAATAAAAACTTCCGGAAGTCTCAAAATTGTTTTACTCAATTAAGCACTTTCGAAGTGTAGTCACTGTCGTGATGTAGGAAACATGGCAGCCAACTTGTGCACAGCAAGATCCCACAAAAAGCAATAGATAATGAGCAGCTAATCGGTTTGATGATGGTCTTGTGGCGCGGTGGGTAGCAAGGGAATGTATATTATATCTGCCAGTCCTTCAGCACTGAGCCAGAAACTCCAAGTTCTAGTCTCACTCCAAGAATTGATGTTCAGCCATGTTGATGCTGAGTGGTACCCCTCAGGTTGTAGTCTCCATAGGCTGGTGACCTGTTTCAGGAAAAAAAAAGTTCCAGTAACAAAGATGACTATGTACTTAGTCTGCCTCATGTAGGATGAGAATTGAGTGAAAGAGAGAGAGAGAGAAAAGCTCTTCTTCAAATAATGTGATAGGATCTCCATACCTGCCTGAGAGGGCAGATGGACCTTTGGCTCAGCAGATCATTTGAAACATCTCCAAGAATGCAGCACTTCTTCAGTACAACACTAAGTGCCAGCCTAGATTATATGCTCAGGACATAACCTACTGACTTAGAGACAAGAATACGACCGTTGAACCCTAACATAAAAGCAAAATACTGCGGATGCTGGGATCTGAAGCACAAACAGAAAATGCTGGAAAATCTCAGCAGGTCTGACAGCATTTGTGGGGAGAGAATAGAGCCAACGTTTCGAGTCTAGATGACCCTTGTCCGAGGTGAGAGGAACCCCAATGAAGCCGAGTTGGAGGCATGCAATAGAACTTAATGTTTGCATGTGAAGTATAAATCCATGTTCTCATTATTTTGACTCTAACAAAGGTGTTTACAGTATAGACTAAATGGTGTAATTTTAAAGGAGTTGCAGCAACAGTGTGCCTGTGGGCATGTACACAAATCTTTGCAGGTGGTAGGACGATGTCAGAAGGCTCTTAAAAAGGCATCCAGGATTCTTGTCTTTCGAAATGGAGTCATAAGCCCCAAATTTGACTGGGGTAAGGTTTCTGAGTGGGTGAGTGGGTGGGTGGTGGGTGGGGAGCATAGAGTCAGGACATTTTGACTCGTCAAATTTAACTCCACATTGCACGCCATTTTTCCCCCATAGGTTCCTGGTCCAGAAGGTAGTTCAACTGACAAGTCTGTCTCTCTGTTGAATGCATAATGCCCCAGAGGAGGTTGTAGCCCAGAAGCAGAAAGGGTTTGAGAGTGTTGTGGGGTGTGGGAGAGGTGGGGAATCAGATAATGGGGGGATCCCAATCCCGAGGAAAGGGCTGGTAGTCTGATCATGGGGGTGGTCACTAATCTTGTTGTCTGACCCACTGGTGAGGTTTACCAATCCGAGGTTGATGGGCAAGAAATCAGGTAAGCTTGCCGGGTCTGGAGGGAATATTCCTAGTAAAAAGTCTCACAACACCAGGTTAAAGTCCAACAGGTTTATTTGGTAGCAAATACCATAAGCTTTCGGAGCGTGCTGCTCCTTCGTCAGATGGATTGGTCTCTGTTCTCTGTTCTCCAACATACCACTCCATCTGACGAAGGAGCAGCACGCTCCGAAAGCTTATGGTATTTGCTACCAAATAAACCTGTTGGACTTTAACCTGGTGTTGTGAGACTTTTTACTGTGCTTACCCCAGTCCAACGCCGGCATCTCCACATCGGGAATATTCCTGCCCAATCCTGGCCCCAAGCAGTATCTTAAAGCACTTAGAGTCATATAGGTTTACAGCATAGAAACAGGCCCTTTGGTCCAATTTGTCCATGCTGCCCAGTTTTTACCATTAAGTTAGTCCCAATTGTCTGCATTTGGCCCATGTCCCTCTATGCCCATCATACCCGTGTAACTGTCTAAATGGTTTTTAAAAAGACAAAATTGTATCCGCCTCTACTACTACCTCTGGCAGCTCGTTCCAGACACTCACCACCCTCTGTGTGAAAAAATTGCCTCTCTGGACCCTTTTGTATCTCTCTCCTCTCACCTTAAACCTATGCCCTCTAGTTTTAGACTCCCCTACGTTTGGGAAAAGATGTTGACTATCTACCTTATCTATGGCCTCATTATTTTATAGACCTCTATAAGGTCACCCTTTAGCCTCCTATGCTCCAGGTGAAAAAGTCCCAGTCTATCCAGCCTCTCCATATAACTCAAACCATCAAGTCCCAGTAGCATCCTAGTAAATTTTATTCTCTTTCATGAAGCTGTCCTCATCTCACTTTAGCTGCAGAGTAGAGCATGGAAGAGACATGTTAAACCAAGATCATACACTGCCATTATAATATCTAAATGATGAATCCACTTCCTGGGAGCAGATTGGTTGCCTATTCTCTGCCATCTCCCCACTTCCTGTCACTGCTATGATAAAAACTGAAGTGAGAATCTTCAATGTGGGATTGAGATTTCAGAAATGTGAACATCCCATCAACCCAAATCCAATTCTGGGGGATTAAAAATCCCCCATACAGTACAAGGTCAAGGTAAATCTTTATAAAACACTGGCATCTTGAACCCATTTATGAGCACCGTACTTAGAATCATAGAATCCCTACAATCCAGAAGGAGGCCATTCAGCCCATCGAGCTGAACAATCCCACCCAGGCCCTATCCCCGTATTTACCCTGCTAATTCCCCTGACACTAAGGGGCAATTTAACATGGCCAATCAACCTAAACCACACATCTTTGGACTGTGGGAGGAAACCGGAGCACCCAGAGGAAACCCACACCAACACGGGGAGAACGTGCAAACTCCACACAGACAGTGACCCAAGCCGGGAATGGAACCTGAGTCCCTGGCACTGTGAGGCAGAGCAGTGCTAACCGCCGTGCCACCGTGCTGCCCATCCTTCATAATGTTCCTGAAACTTTATGAAGGATGTTACGCCTGAGAGACGCTGAAGAGTAGATTTTACTAGAATGGTGCCAATGAGAAAAACATTCAGTTATGTGGAGAGACAAGAAAAGCTGGGGTTGTTTTCAGTGGAGCAAAGGGCACAATGGTTACACAATGGTGAGCACTGTTGCCTCACACCGCCAGGGACCCGGTTCGATTCCAGCCTTGGGCGACCGACTGTCTGGAGTTTGTATCTTTCTGTGTCTGAGTGGGTTTCGTCCGGGTGCTCCGGTTTCCTCCACAGTCCAAAGATGTGCAGGTTAGGGTGGATTGGCCATGCTAAATGGCCCCTTAGTGCCCCAAGATGTGTAGGTTAGGGGCAGCAATGGGGTTAATACGTGAGGTTATGGGGATAGGATCTGGGTAAGATGCTCTATCAGAGAGTGGTGCAGATTCAATGGGCCGAACGGTCTCCTTCTGCACTGTAGGGATTCTATGGTTCTATCAAAGGAAAAATACTGCAGATACTGGAGATCTGAAATTAAAAACAGAAAAGGCTGGATAAACTCAGCAGGTTTGGAAGCATTTATGGAGAGAATGTTTCGGATCTAAATGACCCTTCTCCAATTCTGTCAATCTGTTTCAATGATTAAGGGGAAATTTGACAGAGGTATTCAAAGTCATGAAGCATTTTGATAGAGTAAATAAAGGGAAACTGTTTCCAGTGGTTTATTTTATTTAGTGAATGCAAATCCCTGAAGCCAAGCGATGGCCTCCTGATTTGCTGAGTTTAAGGTGATTAGTCCGTCACTTAATCTGCGGAGGGGGGACCCTCCTCAGTAATATGCAGCATTGTTTATGTATTTCCACAAGTGCATAAGATGTTTGTACTGAGGCCCCACTGGCGGGGGTTCACTGCACAGCAGCCCTGGCCTGTTCTGAACCTATTTAGCAAGGACCACTCTCGCCAGGGTAGTTCAAAGCCTGCCATTCAAGTGGTAGAAGGGTCTTTAACCACAGGACATGGATTTAAATTAATTGGCAAAAGTACCAGAGGCAACGGGAGGGAAAAAAATTGCACAATGAGTTGTTCTGATCTGGAATTCACTGCTGAAAGAGGATGGAAGCAGATTCAATTATAACTTTCAAAAATAAATTAGATCTATATTTTAAGTAGAAACATTTACAGGACTGTGGGGAAAGAGCAAGGGAGTGAGGCTAATTGCATGGGTCTCACAAAGAGCTGGCAAAAACCTGGTGGGCCAAATGGCCTCCATTGGTATTACTTCTTTCAATCATTCTATGATTTTTATTATAATCGAGCTCTGATTTTTGACGACAACGCATCCAGCGATTAAGCTCACAGCACACATAATGGGCAACGAAGACAAAGATTATATTCTTCATACTTAACTGTATTTTATACAGTAAAGAAATCTTGGTGAATGACGCAATATTATATTATATTTCGAATATGGGAGAATGGAGGGTGGAATCAGCTATAACATTGTGGTCAAATTAACTCTACCATTATTAGCAATGGTGGGAGTCCCACTTTGTGCTCCAGTTTTATCTTTCGTTAACATCAGCAAATAGAGGAATGTTTACAGGTTAATCTTTTCATTTTCAGTTAATCAGCAGAGTTTCCCACTGCCAGCTGTACTCGTCTAACATGAAATGAGCTTGAGCAATCTGAATTTGCACCATGTGGGCACAGGTCAACAGCTCATTCCTTGGTGCAGGTTGCCTTCATAGAAACATAAGAAATAGGAGTAGGAATAGCAGTAGGCCATTTGGCCCTTTGAGCCTGCTCCGCCATTCAGTATGATCATGACTGATCCTCTATCTCAACACCATACTCCCCGTCTTTGCCCATACTCCTTGGTGCCTTCAGAGTCCAGAAATATATCTATTTCCTTCTTAAATATATTCAGTGACTTGGCCTCCACAGCTTGTTGTGGTAGAGAATGCCACAGGCTCACCACCCTCTGATTCAAAACATTTTTCCTCATCTCAGTCCTAAATGGCCCAGCCTCTATCCTGAGATTGTGACCCCCTTGTTCTAGACTGCGCCACCCCTCCACTCCTCCACCCCTGCCAAAGTCAGAGGAAACAACATCCCTGCATCAAGTCTGTCCAGCCCTATCAGAATTTTATACATTTCAATTAGATCCTCTCTCACTCTTCTAAATTCCAGTGAATACAGGCCTTGTCGAACCATATCTTTAAACGACACCAAGCGATGGCGTCAACAAACCTGGAAACATTGCATCTGGTTCCCTCATCCAACTCATTGATACATATTGTGAATAGTCGGGGCTCAAGCACTGATCCCCGTGGGACCCAACTGTGCCTGCAACTCCGAAAAGAACCCATTCATTCCTACTCTCTGTTTCCTGGCTGCTACCAATTCTCAATCCGCAATCGATATTTCACCCCCAAGATTGTGCTCTTTAATTTTGCTCATGAACCTTTTATGTGGGACTTCATTAAAAGCTTTTTGAAAATCCAAATACATCACGTCCACTGGTTCTCCCTTATCTATTTTGCTAGTTTTGTCCTCAAAAAACTCCAGCAGGTTTGTCAAACATGATTTCACTTTCATAAATCCAGATTGGCTTTGTCTAATTCCGTGTCCGAGAGAAAAATCCTTCATAATAAACTCCAGCAATTTCCCTGCTCCTGATGTTAGGCTTGCCGGTTTATAATTCCAAGTTTTTTTTCCCTCTCTCCTTTTTCAAATAATGGGGTTTCATGATTTGCCACTCTCCAATCTGCTAGGACTTTTCCAGAATCTACAGAATTTTGGAAGGTGACAACCAACGCATCCATTATCTCCATTGGCACAACCTTTAGTACGCTGGGAAATCGATCATCACGCCCTGGGGATTTATCAGCTCTCAGTCCCATTAATTTCTCCAGCATTTTTTTTTAGTAATACTAATTTCCATCAATTCCTCCTTCTCACTCAACCCTTTATTCAATTTGATTTGATTTGATTTATTATTGTCACGTGTATTAATATGCAGTGAAAAGTATTGTTTCTTGCGCGCTAAACAGACAAAGCATACTCTTCATAGAGAAGGGAATGAGAGAGTGCAGAATGTAGTGTTACAGTCATAGCTAGGGTGTAGAGAAAGATCAACTTAATGCAAGGTAAGTCCATTCAACTGCGGGGGTCCCGGGCTGGCCAGCAAACGGGAAGACTGACAGATCGAAGCCACTGTGCGTGCGCAGAGTTCCAGAGCTGTTAGACTCCAGCGTGAATAGGCCCTGCCCCCCAAACTTTTAATGATAATCATGATTGTGACCTCTGCAATGCACAGAGTGTGGGAGATTCGAGTCTGAACTTCCACTGAAAAAATAATTGTGAATTACACCGTTTTTCCTGCCAATTCAGCACTTAGAATTTCTTTGGGAGAATCGCCCCCTATATTTCCCCTCTTGATCAATCTCTTGGTCCTCCTCTGCTGAATTCTAATCTGCTCCCAATACTCGGGCTTGCTATTTGTTCAACTTTTTTTGACTCCTCTATGGATTTAATACGATCCTTAATTTCTTTTGTGAGCCCTGTTTGGACTGTTATTCTTGTGGGTCTGGAGATAGATGTAAGCCAGACCGGGTAAGGACGGCAGATTTCCTTCCCTAAAGGGCATTAGTGAACCAGATGGGTTTTTTTGCGACAATCGGCAATGGTTTCATGGTCGCTATTAGACTTTCTAATTCCAGATTTTTATTGAATTCAAATTTCACCATCTGCCATGGTGGGAATTGAACCTGGATCCCCAGGCCTGTACCCTGGGTCTCTGGATTACTAGTCCAGTGACAATACCACTACACCACCGCCTCACTGGACATATGTTAGGAACAAAAGGGTTGTCAGGGAAAAAATCGGACCTCTCAGGGACAAAAGTGGGGAATTATGCTTGGAGCCCAAAGAAGTAGGGGAGATCCTAAATGAATACTTTGCGTCGGTATTCACAAAGGAGAGGGATGTGTTGACTGGGAGTATCTCGGAGGGGAGTGTTGAACCGTTGGAGAAAATCTCCATTACAAAGGAGGAAGTGTTAGGTTTGTTAGAGAATATAAAGACTGACAAATCCCCAGGGCCTGATGGAATCTATCCAAGGCTGCTCAAGGAGACGAGAGATGAAATCGCTGGGCCTCTGACGCAAATCCTTGTCTCGTCACTGGACGCAGGTGAGGTCCCAGAGGATTAGAGGATAGCTAATGTGGTCCTGTTACTTAAGAAGGGTAGGAAGGATAACCCGGGTAATTATAGGCCGGTGAGCTTGACGTCCGTGGTGGGGAAGTTGTTGGAGAAGATTCTTAGAGATAGGATGAATGCGCATTTAGAAAGGAATAAACTCATTAACGATAGTCAGCATGGTTTTGTGAGAGGGAGGCCATGCCTCACTAACCTGGTGGAGTTTTTTGAAGAAGTGACTAGAAAGGTTGACGAGGGAAGGGCCGTGGATGTCGTCTATATGGACTTTAGTAAAGCGTTTGACAAAGTCCCTCATGGTAGGCTGGTAAAAAAGGTTGGATCTCATGGGATAAAGGGGGAGGTGGCTAGATGGGTGGAGAACTGGCTTGGTCACAGAAGACAGAGGGTGGTAGTGGAAGGGTCTTTTTCCGGCTGGAGGCCTGTGACTAGTGGTGTTCCGCAGGGCTCTGTATTGGGACCTCTGCTGTTTGTGATTTATATAAATGACCTGGAAGAAGGTGTAACTGGGGTGATCAGTAAGTTTGCGGACGACACAAAATTGGCAGGACTTGCAGATAGTGAGGAGCATTGTCAGAAGCTACAGAAGGATATCGATTGGCTGGAAATTTGGGCAAAGAAATGGCAGATGGAGTTCAATCCTGATGAATGCGAAGTGATGCATTTTGGTAGAAATAATGTAGGGAGGAGCTATGCGATAAATGGCAGAACCATAAAGGGTGTAGATACGCAGAGGGACCTGGGTGTGCAAGTCCACAGATCCTTGAAGGTGACGTCACAGGTGGAGAAGGTGGTGAAGAAGGCATATGGCATGCTTGCCTTTATAGGACGGGGCATAGAGTATAAAAGTTGGGGTCTGATGTTGCAGATGTATAGAATGTTAGTTTGGACGCATTTGGAGTACTGCGTCCAGTTCTGGTCGCCACACTACCAGAAGGACGTGGAGGCTTTGGAGAGAGTACAGAGGGGGTTTACCAGGATGTTGCCTGGTATGGAGGGGCTTAGTTATGAGGAGAGATTGGGTAAACTGGGGTTGTTCTCCCTGGAAAGACGGAGGATGAGGGGAGACTTAATAGAGGTGTATAAAATTATGAAAGGCATAGATAGGGTGAACGGTGGGGAGCTTTTCCCCAGGTCGGTGGTGATGTTCACGAGGGGTCATAGGTTCAAGGTGAAGGGGGGGAGGTTTAACACAGATATCAGAAGGACATATTTTACACAGAGGGTGGTGGGGGCCTGGAATGCGCTGCCAGGCAAGGTGGTGGAGGCGGACACACTGGGAACGTTTAAGACTTATCTGGACAGCCATATGAACGGAGTGGGAATGGAGGGATACAAAAGAATGGTCTAGTTTGGACCAGGGAGCGGCGCAGGCTTGGAGGGCTGAAGGGCCTGTTCCTGTGCTGTACTGTTCTTTGTTCTTTGTTCTTTGTAATCGAGAGACCCAGACTCATGCTCTGGGGTTATGGGTTCAAATACCTCGTGTACAATAACTAGTGTAAATCTGGAATGAGTCTCAGTAATGGTGACCGTATCAACTATCATTGATTGTTGTAAAAACCTACCTGGTTCACTAATGTCCTTTATGGAAGGAAATTTGCCATCCTTATCCAGTCTGGCCTACATGTGACTCCTGATCCACAGCATTGTGGTTGACACTTCTTGCTGAAATGGCCTAGCAAGCCACTCAGTTCAAGAGCTATTAGGAATGGGCAACTAATGCTGGTCTTGTCAGTAATGCCCACATTACATGTAAGTTTAAATAAAAAATCACGGGTTGTTCTTGCTCTCGTGTTCAAAAATGGGAAACATAGAGTGAACTTTGGGTAAAGGCGTAGGGTGGCACGGTGGCACAGTGGTTAGCACTGCTGCCTCACAGCGCCAAGGACCTGGGTTCGATTCCTGGCTTGGGTTACTGTCTGTGTGGAGTTTGCACATTCTCCCCGTGTCTGCGTGGGTTTCCTCTGGATGGCCCAGTTTCCTTCCACAGTCCAAAGATGTGTGGGTTAGGTGGATTGGTCATGCTAAATTGCTCCTTAGTGTTAGGGGGATTAGCTAAAGTAAATGTATGGTGATAGAGCCTGGTTGGGATTGTGGCCAGTGCAGACTTGATGGGCTGAATGGCCTCCTTCTGCACTGTGGGATACTAATTTCTACTTTACAAATAAAAAGTTGTTACACAGTTTGGGAAGATTGAATGGTTCAGGTCCAAATACTCCTAGGACTGCACAACAACTTTTGATGCAAAATACAAAGCCTTTTGATCAGAATCAATGGAAGTTCCGCTATTGACCATTCTGTCTTTTCCAGCATCATTGTTAAACACCAGGAACATCTGTTGTTGACCAAAATCAGCTGTTAGACAAAACACCATGAACACCATTTCCGGTCCTCTCTCTGTTTATTTTTTTTCCAGAAGTGTAAAAGGGCCTGATTTTGCTCTGACCACCCATTGAGATTAGAAAAGAGTGAATTGGAATCTGTAATCTATTCTCAGTTTTTTAAAAAAGCCTCTAATTACAACCACAAACAACCCAGTGATGGCTTGATTAATGAGCTTGAGTGCAAACAAATCAGAAGAAGCTACCTCTAAGAAACTTTTACTGTGGGAGACAGGAAGACAGAACTCTTATTGATACAACTTCCAGGAATACAACAGACCCTATTCCTGCAGTGTTCAACATTTCCTGGTCCCAAGGGAAAAGAATGTGTGAACTTCCGAACTTATAGAAAATACAGGACAGAAGGAGACCATTGGACTGTGCCAGTGCTATCATTTCAACTGAAGCTGTAATCTCACTTCTCTGTCCTTTATATTAGAACATAGAACATAGAAAGCCACAGCACAAACAGGCCCTTCGGCCCACAAGTTGCGCCGATCACATCCCCACCTCTAGGCCTATCTATAGCCCTCAATCCCATTAAATCCCATGTACTCATCCAGAAGTCTCTTAAAAGACCCCAACGAGTTTGCCTCCACCACCACCGACGTCAGCCGATTCCACTCACCCACCACCCTCTGAGTGAAAAACTTACCCCTGACATCCCCCCTGTACCTACCCCCCAGCACCTTAAACCTGTGTCCTCTCGTAGCAACCATTTCAGCCCTTGGAAATAGCCTCTGAGAGTCCACCCTATCCAGACCCCTCAACATCTTGTAAACCTCTATCAGGTCACCTCTCATCCTTCGTCTCTCCAGGGAGAAGAGACCAAGCTCCCTCAACCTATCCTCATAAGGCATGCCCCCCAATCCAGGCAACATCCTTGTAAATCTCCTCTGCACCCTTTCAATGGCTTCAACATCTTTCCTGTAATGAGGTGACCAGAACTGCGCGCAGTACTCCAAGTGGGGTCTAACCAGGGTCCTATAAAGCTGCAGCATTATCTCCCGACTCCTAAACTCAATCCCTCGATTAATGAAGGCCAGTACGCCATACGCCTTCTTGACCGCATCCTCCACCTGCGAGGCCGATTTAAGAGTCCTATGGACCCGGACCCCAAGGTCCTTCTGATCCTCTACACTGCTAAGAATGGTACCCTTCATTTTATACTGCTGCTCCATCCCATTGGATCTGCCAAAATGGATCACTACACACTTATCCGGGTTGAAGTCCATCTGCCACTTCTCCGCCCAGTCTTGCATTCTATCTATGTCTCGCTGCAACTTCTGACATCCCTCCAAACTATCCACAACACCACCTACCTTGGTGTCGTCAGCAAACTTACCAACCCATCCCTCCACTTCCTCATCCAGGTCATTTATGAAAATGACAAACAGCAAGGGTCCCAGAACATTCTTCCATTTTAAATATTTATCCAATTTCCATTTAAGTTGTGTTATAATATCCGCTTCGGTGGCATGATGGTTACCACTGTTGCCTCACAATGTCTCACAGCGCCAGGGACCCGGATTCAATTCCGGCCTCGGGTCACTGTCCGTGCGGAGTCTCCCCGTGTCTGTGTAAGTTTTTTCCGGGTGCTCCGGTTTCCTCTGAGTCAGCACGGTGACACAGTTGATAGCACTGCTGCCTCGCAGTGCCAGGAACCCGGGTTCAATTCCCAGTTTAGGTCACAGTCTGTGGGAGTTTGCACATTCTCACTGTGTCTGCGTGGGTTTCCTCCGGGTGCTCCGGTTTCCTCCCACAGTCCAAAGTGTGCGGGTTAGGTGGATTGGCCATGCTAAATTTCCCCTTAGTGTCAGGGGGACCAGCTAGGGTAAATGCATGGGGTTAGGGCATAGGGCCTGGGTGGGATTGTAGTTGATGCAGACTCGATGGGCTAAGTAGCCTCCTTCTGCACTGTATGGTTCCATGATGAATAACTTGTGGTTGAACTGTCCATGTTCTGAAGACCTCCTACATCAGAGGTTCAGGCCATTGCATATGACTGCCATTCAATTCGATCATGGCTGGTTCATACCTCAACCCCATTTACCGTCCTTAGGTCCATATCCATTCAAAGTCTCACCTAACAAAAATATATTGACCTCACAGCCATCTTGCAATAGATCTCGATTTGAAAAATATTTCTTCTAATTACCCCTTCATTCTTCTAGCCAGTGTTCAGTCAGCATTCCCTAACTGATTCAGCAAATTGTGGAAACAATGTTTGATGGGTAACAGAATCAAGGGAGATGGAGCTATGGCAGATGAAGGAGTTGAGGTGCATGTTATCCATGATTTAACTGATCGGTGGAGCAGGCGTGAAGGCTGACTGGCCTCCTCTTGTTCCTATATTTGTTTCGATGGTTCGCTTCTGGTAGAGAATGGAGACAAGGAGGAGGGGGGAGGGGGCAAATGTATAAAATTATTCTTTTGGCGAATACCACTTACTAATTCAAACAAAATCAGGCTGTGTTGTATTTTGAAACATTGCGACTCTGGCTCCAGCTCTCAGAAGAACCACAGCATAGCTCTGGAGGCTGCGCAGAATGTTAGGTATGTTTTACAGGGAGTTGGAAAGAGGAAAGCGAACTAAATGCCTTTAATTCTGCGAGGCTCTGCATCAGAATAAACATCATTGCCACTAATCTCACTCTGACAGTCCAACTGTTTAATTGCATTTCCAATCTCATCAATTACTATGTTAACGTTCAAAGACTATTTCCTCGGGTGGATGGAGCTATTACAAGGGGGCATAACTATAGGGTTCGTGGTGGGAGATATAGGAAGGATATCAGAGGTAGGTTCTTTACGCAGAGAGTGGTTGGGGTGTGGAATGGACTGCCTGCAGTGATAGTGGAGTCAGACACTTTAGGAACATTTAAGCGGTTATTGGATAGGCACATGGAGCACACCAGGATGATAGGGAGTGGGATAGCTTGATCTTGGTTTCAGATAAAGCTCGGCACAACATCGTGGGCCGAAGGGCCTGTTCTGTGCTGTACTGTTCTATGTTCTACTATATTCTCTCAAGTGGAATTAAAACTAAACTCCATATTTTTTGAGTAAATTTCAGATGTGACTGGCGTAAGATGTTAGTGAAGCCTTGATGAGCTGCTGCCGATGGAGTAGGAAAGGAACATTGAACGTCCTGACCCTCTGGTATGGAAAGATGCAATTTCTGACCAGCAACTGCACAGTGCTGCAGGGGATCAGACTTTTCAACCAAGGAAGAGACTGAAAACTCAGTACTGAAGGCACGAGGATGGCACCAAGCTGTTGGGGATTGGACCCCCAGAAGTCTTGGGCTACCATAAACACCTCATTCATGGTATTCCAGTAAGTAAGGTATTTAAAATGATAATGCAAGTTGATGGTAAAGTTAAAAAGTTAAAGTTTATTTGTTAGTCACAAGTAAGGCTTACATTAACACTGCAATGAAGTTACTGCAAAATTCCCCTAGTTGCCACATTTCGGCGCCTGTTCGGGTCAATGCACCTAACCAGCACGTCTTTCAGAATGTGGGAAGAACCCGGAGCACCCGGAGGAAACCCACGCAGACACAGAGGAGAACGTGCAAACTCCACACAGATGGTGATCCAAGCTGGGAATCAAACCCAGGTCCCCGGTGCTGTGAGGATATGAGAAACTATATGGTCTGTTGGGGGAGTCCAGAAAAAAGGCTATATTCTGAAAGTTAGAGCAGGGCCATGTAGGAAGGAAATCACAAAGTTTATTTTCACTAGGACAGATCTCAGGATGAGCATGCTCTTTGCTGGTTTGGGTTCCAAAGAATGATGTTGATCAGACTGGGGAAGGATAGATCTAAATTAGTTCCTCAATTGATTGTCTCCCCTTACAATGATGTTTATTTGTTTTGTTTCCTCTAAAGTTAACCGAATCATTTTGTTGGGATTTGAATTCTTATCCTTGTTTTCAATTTGCTCAGCGTTCGTCCCCAAACCCTAAAAATCCCCAGATTCTCCAATTCTGTCCTTTTGTTTATCCTTGATTTTCATCACTCCACCATTGGCAGCTGCCTGGACCTTCCCTCTTTAATTTCTCTGCCTTTCTCAGGAATTTCCCGGTTGTCAGCCACAGGGAAGGTCATCGCATGAGTCCTCCTTACTCACCTTCTCCCTGTGGCTGAAGAGCACCTCCCAGAGCGGTGCAGTGGTGGGCAGCACAGTGGCACAATGGTTAACACTGCTGTCTCACAGCACCAGGGTTCGATTTCCAGCTTGTCTGTGTGGAGCCTGCACGTTCTCCCTGTGTCTGCATGGGTTTCCTCCGGGTGCTCCGGTTTCCTCCCACAGTCTGAAAGATATGCTGGTTAGGTGGATTGGCCATGCTAAATTGCCCCTTAGTGTCAGGGGGACTAGTTCGGGTAACTGCATGGGGTTAAGGGGATAGGGCCCTTGTAGGATTGTGGTCGGTGCAGACTCGATGGGCCGAATAAGACCATAAGACATAGGAGCAGACTTAGGCCACTCGGCCCATCGTTAATGTATATAGCCTCGTTCTGCACTGTAGGATTCTATGATTCTAGAGTCGCAATACAGATTCTGCCCACTAAGGGGCACAATGAACAAGATCTTCACTGCACAGCAACTACAAGTGAAAAGCAGGAACAGCACCAACCCTAGTACATGGCCTTTTTTGACCTCACAAAGGCCTTTTGGGCACTGCTAACTGTGAGTGATTATGGAGTGTCCTTCTCCGCTTTGGCTGCCCCAAAGGTTTGTCACCATCCTCCTCCGCCTGCTCCATGGTGATATGCACACTCTGATCCTGACCAAGAGACTCACCACAGGTCGGACTTGGGTCAAGCAAGGCTGTGTCACAGCACTAACACTCTCCTCAATGTTCCTGACTGCAATGCTTCATCTCACCCTCAGCAAGCTCCCCACTGGAGTGGAGCTAAACTATAGAACTAACTGAAATCTGTCTAACCTCCACTGCCTGCAGGCCAGATCCGAGTACATCCCATCCTCTGTCATTGAGCCACAGCATGGCGACGTTGCTTGCGTCTGCACACACTCGGAGACTGAGCTCCAAGCCATTGTCAACATCGTCACTGAGGCATATGAAAGCATGTGCCTTACACTACATATCCATAAGACCAAAGTCTTCTATGAACCTGGCCTTGCCACACAACACTGCATCCTTGGTTGTCAAAGTCCACGAGACCTTGGACAATGCTGGGATGCTGGGACAATTAATAAATTTAAGGAGGAGTTAGACAGATTTTTAAATGGTAATGGGTTGAAAGGTTATGGGGAGAAGGCAGGGAAATGGGGATGAGGAGCATATCAGCCATGGCAGAGCAGACTCGATGGGCCGAATGGCCTAATTCTGCTCCTGTATCTTATGAACTTATGAACAATGTGGACTACTTTCTTTACTTTGGGAGCCTACTGTCAACGAGGGCAGACATTGACATTGAGGTTCAACACCATCTTCAGTGTGCTGGCACAGCCTTTGTTCACCTGAGGAAGAGAATGTTTAAAGACTGGGGTCGCAGACCTGACACCAAGCTCATGGTTTACAGAGCAGTATTGATTCCCCCCTCCTGAGAGAGGCAGAGAAGGTTAAGAGGGAAGGTCTAAGCAGCTGAAAGCACAGCTGCCAATGGCGGAGTGATGAAAATCAAGGATATGCAAGAGGACAGAATTGGAGGATACAAAGATCTCATGGGGTGATAGGGCTAATGCTGAGTATATGGCTCAGAGACATGGACAGATACACCAAAACCCTGGAGAATTACATTAGCAGCCTCCGCAAGATTCTGCAAATTCATTGGCAGAATAGGCACACCAATATCATTGTCCTTGCTCAGGCCACATCTCCAGCATCGAAGAATTGACCACACTTAATCAGCTCTGCTGGGCCGGCCACATCGTCTGCATGCCAGACATGAGACTCCTTCTATTTGGAGCTTTGACACAGCAAGTGAGCCACAAGAGGGTAGAGGAAATGCTTCAAGGGCACCCCAAAGACGCTTGAAGAATTACAGTATCCCCACTGACACTGGGAGTCTCTGGCCCTGGACTACCTGAAATGGAGGAAAAGCATTTGGGAAGGAGCTGAACATCTCGACTTTCATCGCCAACACCAAACTGAAGCCAAGCGTTGACTGTGAAAGAGCTGTGTCGCCACCCAGGCACCCCACCTACCTGCTCCTCCGACCACCTTCTACCCCACCTGTGACGGGCTGCAGGTCACACACTGGATTCCTCCTTCAACTATGAAAGCAACTTTTACAGATGTACCATAGAAAGCATTCTTTCTGGTTGTATCACAGCTTGGTATGGCTCCTGCTGTGCCCAAGACTGTAAGGAACTACAAAAGGTTGTGAATGTAGCCCAATCCATCACGCAAACCAGCCTCCCATCCACTGACTCCGTCTACACTTCCTGCTGCCTCAGCAAAGCAGCCAACATAATTAAGGACCCCACGCACCCCGGACATTCTCTCTTCCACCTTCTTCCTTCGGGAAAAAGATACAAAAGTCTCAGGTCACGTACCAACCGACTCAAGAACAGCTTCTTCCCTGCTGCTGTCAGACTTTTGAATGGACCTACCTTGCATTAAATTGATCTTTCTCTACACCCTAGCTATGACTGTAAGACTACATTCTGCACTCTCTCCTTTCCTTCTCCATGAACGATGTGTTTTGTCTCTATAGCGTGCAAGAAACAATACTTTTCACTGTATGTTAATACATGTGACAATAATAAATCAAATCAAATCAAATCAAAATCATCCTCGATTCCAAGGGAGTGTCTAAGAAAAAGATTGACAATTGTGTTCTCAGCGGCCTAGGCCATCTCTCTTTAAAAATCTCTGCCTTTCTCTTCTCTTTAAAACCACTCTTTAAATCCAACCAAGCTTGTGCTCACCTGTGCCAATATCTCCTTATGTGGGTCTGTGTCAAATTTTGTCTGGTAACACACAAAGGTTTTGTGACCCACTACTCCTTTACATAAGTGCAAATTGTTGGTGATGTCTTCATGTTCAAGTTTAGTTAAAGTTTTATTTATTGGTCACAAGTAGGTTTACATTCACTTAGCAATGAAGTTACTGTGAAAACTCCCTAGTAGCCACACTCTGGCGCCTGTTCGGGTACACTGAGGGAGAATTTAGCATGGCCAACGCACCTAACTAGCACATCTTTTGGACTGTGGGAGGAAACCAGAGCACCTGGAGGAAACCCACGCAGACACAGGGAGAAAGTGCAGATACTGCACAGACAGTGACCCAAGCTGGGAATTGAACCCAGGTCCCTGGCACTGTGAGGCAGCAGTACCAACCATTGTGCCACCATACTGCCCATGTGTTGTGAGGACATGAATTCACCATTGAAACAAATCCAAATGAACTCAGCTGGAATTATGGATTTGCCAGTGTGGATTAGCCTTCCAACCCCAAAAAGGACCTAGGGCCAATATATTTTGACTTTGATTGCTTGTGAACCACTTGACCAGTGGATGAAGTGTTAATATGTTAATTCTCCTTAGGTTTAGGACTCTGTTTTGGGATGGGGACAGGATAGAGCAGCAGATCTGCGAATAATAAAAATCTAGAATGGAAACAGAAATTGTTTTGGAATAACACAGCCCCTGAAAAGAAACAAGTATGCTTGGAGAAACTCTTAAAACTTGAGAACTAAATGTTTCTGACAACTCTTGTGACATTTTACCATGCAAAACCCACAGGCAATGGAACCTGACCGATCTGTTCATACAGTTTTATTGCCAAACTTTATTTAAGCACAAACTCCTACTTTTCTCTAATAGAGTTCCCACACTCCTGTGATTTAGTGTTCGACGAACACTTGTCAACGGGATTAACTGTGAAAACAAATGGCAGGGAGACCCTCTTATCTACTGAAAGTGGGTCTTAATGAGAAAAATGCATGTTCCAGGATGGGAATGAGAGGCAACGTTTGTAATGCAAATCAGTGAGTGGAGGCCAGAAATGTTCCATCCTGCTCAATGATAAATAGACCTTACAAAGGGATACCTGACCTGGAGCAGGAGAACAGGATATCCTTAAAGTACAATGGGGGTTTTCAGAGATATACAGGCCTGTGCAATGCAGATCCCAAACACAGTACCGGTTAATGGAGAGGTCATTGATGGCAATATTCCAGGATAATAAAAGCCCTGAATTCACTTTATTTCCCCAATCTCTGTGTGAAAATCTGAAGGGGTGGAGATGTTTGCGGAACACCAATGTGTGGATATTTTTTAAAAATTCATTTATGGGATTGGGCGTCACTGGCTCGACCAGCATTTATTGCCCATCCCTAGTTACCCTTGAGAAGGTGGTGAGAGATTCCATGTTCAAAGTCCCGATAACCCGATGTTAGGTTTGCTGATCCAATGCTGAGCTATTGCTTCTTCATCTTAAGAGAAAACACAGAAGGAACTCATCGTCACATCCAACACCTTATCATAGAAGGGAGAGAGAGGGGGCGGGGGGGGGGGGGGTGGTTGGAAAAGAATCATTTAATTGAATCCATATAGTGCAGAAAGAGACCATTCAGTCTATTGAGTCTGCACCGTCAACCATCCCACCCAGGCTTTATCCCCATAACACCTCCCCATTTATCTTCTAACCCCGGGCACTAAGGAGCAATTGAGCATGGCCAACCAACCTGCACATTTGATTTATTATTGTCGCATGTATTAACATACAGTGAAAAGTATTGTTTCTTGCGCGCTATACAGACAAAACATACCATTCATAGAGAAGGAAAGGAGAGGGTGCAGAATGTAATGTTACAGTCATAACTAGGGTGTAGAGAAAGATCAACTTAATGCAAGGTAGGTCCATTCAAAACTCTGACAGCAGCAGGGAAGAAGCTGTTCTTGAATCGGTTGGTACGTGACCTGAGACTTTTGTATCTTTTTCCTGAAGGAAGAAGGTGGAAGAGAGAATGTCCGGGGTGCGTGGGGTCCTTAATTATGCTGGCTGCTTTGCCGAGGCAGCGGGAAGTGTAGACAGAGTCAATGGATGGGAGGCTGGTTTGTGTGATGGATTGGAAAGATATGGTAAAGTGTTAAATCCTTTGTTGGAATAGTTGCCATGGGAGTTGGGATCCATTCAGGTAGGGGCAGAATATGGCTGGAAATCCAAAATTGGAACAAACAAAAGCTGCAAACACTCAGCAGAACTGGCAGCATCTGTGGCGAGAGAATAGAGCCAACGTCTCAATTCTGCATGTATCCAACAACCAGGATACCTGTAACTTAGTGGTTAGCACTGCTGCCTCACAGCGCCATGGACCCAGGATTGATTCCGGCCTCGGGTCACCGTACGTGTGGAGTTTGCACGTTCTCCCTGTGTCTGCGTGGGATTCCTCCGGGTGCACCGGTTTCCTCCCACAGTCCAAAGATGTGCAGGTTAGGTTGATTGGCTATGCTAAATTGTCACTTAGTGTCAGGGGCACTAGCAGGGTCAATACCTGGGGCTACGGGGATTGGTGCTGGATGGGATTGTGGTCGATGCAGACTCAATGGGCTGAATGGCCTCCTTCTGCACTGTAGGGATTCTATGTCTATGTCAAAGATAAAAGCAAAATACTGCGGATGCTGGAATCTGAAACAAAAACAGAAAAATGCTGGAAAATCTCAGCAGGTCTGACAGCATCTGTGGAGAGAGAATCGAGCCAACGTTTCCAGTCTAGATGGTCCTTCATCAGAGCTGCAACTCAGGTGAGTTCTAATACAGTTCAACCAAACCGACTGGATAAAGATCTGATGGAGTCAAAATCCAGTGCCTCCTCACCTCTGTGGGTCTATTTACACAGTTGGTTTCTGATCAAAGAGGGTCCTTTAAATAGCGTCGAAACAGTTAATTTAAAGAGACACGCCATTTTCTCCTTGACTTGGTGATAAACCTCCAGCTTCAGTTGAGTGTAGTTGTATGTGGTGTAATGAAGCATCCCAGTAATATAGTGTTCGATTTTTTTTTGCCTTTCTGCATAATCTGTTGAAATTGGAGCTTTTAGCAATGCGGAGGCAACATATACCTTGGGTTACCCGGACCAGCGTTTAAAAGTCACCCAGCCAATGAGAGAAGTGTTTTTTTTTGTTGCGATGGGGACACGAGAAGCGTTACCTTGAATTTCTGCTCTTTTTAAACGAGAAATAAAGTAAACATTTCCACGTGATGAAGGAATCGGGACGTTTAACCCGCATGGCAGACCACAATAATATATTTAAATTAAAAGTCCCCTTCAAAGACGCGGAAGAAACTATCTCATTCGGGGCTGGAAGTTCGTCCCAAAATCTAGAATTACTTCCACGGCTCATTGACAAGAGACCTGGTTTTAAAACTCCCTCCTCACCCCACAAGGGCAGAGATTTAGAATGATTGATCCGTAACATGGAATGTTCGAATTAATTAGACGTATTCAGGAAGGTTTGTTATTTCAGTAAAAGGTTTATTTTGGAAAGGTTGCAACATTTAGATAAAACAGATAGATAACTGGTTCACTCAGATAGAAATTCCGCTATTAAAGTAGCTTTAGTTTAAATATGCCCGTTGTCAAAACGTATTAATAACTGAAATCCCAATCTATTACTCAATGCTCATTATGTAATTTACAAAACGCACACAGGCCATTTTCCCCAATCTATTCTGTGCCGGCGTTAAAGCTGCCAACCACCCCCTGAATCTAGTGACCTGAATGTACGCTTTCCAAGTGGACTACTTCTTCATCATTGAGATTTCTTCATCGGGTTCCCCCCCCCCCCCCCCCCCCCCCAAGAGGACGACAGCAAAAAAAAAGCATTGCCACCCAGATAGAGAAGAGATTGATTGAAACAGTGACAATATTTTCTTACCAAAGATAATCAGAGGAATTAGATACATCACTTCAACAATCCACCTCCGAAATTAATAATCAACCCATTGCAGTTGACAAAGCGCGGGGGGGGGGGGGGGGGGAGGGAGGGGTGGGGAGTGTGGGTGTGAAGGGGTGGGGAGCTGGAGGCGGGGGGTGGTTGTAGGGAGATGGGGTTTTGAGGGTGGGGAGTTGGGGGGAGTTGGGGTGATAGTGGGCAGATGGGGTTTGGAAGGGTGGGAGTTGGGGGTAGTTCGGGTGACAGTGGGCAGTTGGGGCGTGGGGGGGGAGGGCGTTGTTGAGGGGTCGGGTCCGGTCCACAAAACAACGCTACTTCTGTGCTGGAGATAAAATAAACATGAAACAGCATTTCTCTTTCGAGCTCGCTTTTGGTCGTTTGTAGAATGGATTGTGTCACTCGGCTGACTTTAATTTTATTTGTTTGTTTTCACGGGAACAGTTGCAGGGTGTTAGGAATAAAGATTGTGCGAGACCTGGACAAGACATTAGCTGTCTTGCGATTTCAAAAAAAATTTACACCTCTCAGAAGCAAGCGTCAATGTGTTTGCTCGTTAATATCACCAGTTTAATTTGGTTTGATCTGAACGTTACGACTACCTTTTCCATGGGAAACTATGGTTATAATTTAAACTGTTTCCTCTTGCATTGTCTTTATATTAAAGCGGTATTAGTGAATTTCTACTGGGATGTAAATAGTAGCATATTACATTGAGATTTCTGGATAGATTAAATCAGGAAATACAGACACAGGAGTATTTAGTGGTATTTTACTACCCTGCAGCTGGTGTTTTATTGCAAGAAATGTGCTCAAACAAGGGGGGAAATCTGTGATGTTTATTTTTCTCCAATGCTTTGTAAATGGATAGAACTAATTATGAATCATCGCATGAAACAGAAGTGAGATCTATACAAAATGTCACTATTCTGATTTTAGTAAGCTGGCATGTCGATTCGTCTTAATTGTAAAGTACAGCTGGTTAACAATGACTGTTTACAGATCACAAGGCAGTAACTAACTGAGCAATGGGTGAAACGATCAATGTCCATTTAAGCTGAGTCCGAAGACAAGCTATTGCTGAACCGTTTGGAAAGTTTTACTCTGTCACGGAAAGCAGACAAGGCTCAGAGTGCCTGTTAGGGTGGAATGTTCTGGGAAAGTTACCTTCGCGGGACGAAGCATTCAAAAGCAAAGCAAGATCCGATATTTAATCGATACATGTGAGGGGTAAACTATTTAAAATTTTGTAATCAGGGACGCCGTTTTAACAAAAATCAAAATCTGGAAGAGTGTGGGGGTGAATGCAATGGGGCACATTCAGAATCTGCAACACACAACGGGTTCCAGATAAATGAAAAATAAATGTTATCCTTTGAGGAATAAATTCACAGGAATGGGGATGTGAAAATAATATTTGGCTCCCATTTGCATGAAACTCGTGCTCAAGGGATAACATTTAGCAATAATGTGGGATAATCCTGATACACACACGTGTTCTTCAATTATTTTTTACCTCCATTGCCATCCTGATTATTGCAAATCATTTTACCCACTTCTACCCGCTGAAGAATGGGGTTAAACGTCGGGTTATCGGGTCTATTTATTGGATTCGATTTCCCTGGGCTGCGATAAAGGCTTAAAACCCGGACATTAGTTGGCGAAAAGGAACTATTGTTATTGTGACCCAACTAAACGTGTATTTAAACAAAGTCTGCGTGTTTACATTTAGTCCCTCACATCTGCAGACTGAGATAAAGGGACAATGTTCCCAAAGAGCATGTGTAGCCCAATTTACAGATGAGAAACTCCAGTGTTGTCCCGTTCACATCTTGTGTCTTTTTAATTTGGATTCTCGCGTCACTGACAGACAAGAGTTTTTGATTCAAGAATAATTTTCCAAAACTGTTTCACACACACACACACACACAGACCTCCAGCTCCAGCCTGTAGATTTTGCGTACAATTGGGTTAAAAAGCTCCGCCAATGAAACAATGCGGATAACATGTCCACGCTGAGAGAGAGAGAGACATCGGTTGGTGTTAACTGCAAATGTTTTTGCAATGTCTCCGCAGAAGCGATTGTGGTCTTGGAGACAATTTTTTGCCTTTTCACTTCCGCGGTGTAGTTTGTTTTATTTTAAATTCAGGGGTAATTTGTGGCGTATCTGTAATATTGACATGAATTCGAAACCACCCTGTTTGATTATTATACCAGGCCCAAAAAAATCCCACAGTGAAAATAATCTAAACATTTACCACTGATATTTGTAGATTTAAGAGTGGCGAATATGTATGAATAATTGGTAAAATTAAGTGGCTAAATTCACAGAGACACTGCCCATTGTTACAGCTCAGTAATTTAAATGATTTCGACCTAAGGATCGCGGGGAATATAATTCACTTTTAAATTTCGGGTTCCATTCTTTCCAAACGTAAATGTGACATTTCGTTGAATCGCATTTTTTTTGCAGACAGCGATCCTGAATTCCTAACCGGGAATACTGAAAAGCAAACGTTACGGGGAGAATAAACCTGGGATAAACGCGGGGGACACAGCTGCGAGGAGTTTGCATCTTTTCAATCACGCCATTGCCCGGCGACCCTGTGCAACCGTCTCTCGCTCACTCTCCCCCTGCTGTGAAAATGCATTTATTTTGGGGGTTTTGGGGAGTTTTTTTTGGCAAAAAGGAAGAATTTCTAAAAAAAACAAGACAGCACCTGGCACTCTAGAATTACGCCGCTTTCCCCCGCCGGCGATACTTGTTTTAAGAAACGCAGTAATTCCTTGGGAGACGGGGGTCTGCCGTGCTGACAAAAGACTAAGGCGGCTGGGAGCTGGGAATATGGCGACGGCTCAGAGAGGGAAAGAGAGACAAAAGACAGCCGGGCAGAGAGCGGCTAGATTCAAACTGATGCAAAGATCCCCTTTGTTTAGTTACACACCGATTCCTCCGGATCGCTCACACCTCCCTTAAGATAAACCTAGATTCGCCAAATCCACTCCCACTGTAATCTAAGGACAATTAATGGGAATAAAATAAAACAAAACGCTTTGACCGGGAGAGGACACCGGGGGAAATAGTAACATTTAGGGGAAAATTGCTAGTCTACATTGTTCGGGCACTGTAGGACACGGAATCTTAATTCTTCAATTAAAAATTTAGATTTCTGTCCATTCGCACACTGATTCCTTCTCCGTGAAAAATAATACACGGTTCCTCAAAAATCTACACCAGCAAGAGTTGATTGCACAGGCACTGTAGACAGGAAGGTGGTGTGATTATTCGGCAGAGTCTGAATTTAAAAGTCTTGGTGGATTTTCCCCACATGTAATTTACGTTTTATAATTGTGGTTTTTTTTGTTAACAAGAGGGGTTTTCAAGAACTCAGACTGGCCGCAATGAAGGCTTTCCGTTGCTGATCGATTTGCAGCCACTGTAACGCCAGAGCAGCAACACAAACATTCCCGGGTTAAATAACTGAACAGAGCAAACACTCTCTCCAACCTAGAAACGGCTGTGCCAATATTCCACCCTGAAAGCGCCGGGAGTTTGGTGATATTTTGTTATAATGCTCCCGCGAAACGCAGCGGGGACATTTAATTCTGTGCAACGCGCTGTATGAATATAAATCTACCAGTCACTTTGTGAGAGAACTTGCTCGAATCATTTCCAAATCGTGTAAAATTTCACAGGGGCACGGGGGAGGGGGGAAGGAAAACTTTGAAACCATAACATTTCTTTGTCCCACGTGTCTCCCTAAAATAGTCTAAACTCGGCTAGTTCACTTCACAATTAACAGCGGCAATATTTCCACCTCACCCCCCCCCCCCTTTATATAGGAGGGAGATATATTTTATATCTGTACCTACAACTGTGTACATTTAATACACAATCTGCTGCTTATTGCGGCTTGCACTGGGTGATCAGTAATGACTGTTCGGGATTCTCTCTCTCTCTCAACACACGCTCCTGCTCACAAATACAAGGCGGGACACGGCACCAGCGCTCCGGGTATGGAATAACCCGGGCTGTTGTGGGACAGGCTGACCAGGGGCACTGGTTATAAATGATGCTGTCACCCTGACTCCTCTGAACAAAAAGGGAAAGGAACCGTTTCCAGTCCAGCTTTTATTTTTCAGCGCGTTGTTGGTTTATTTTACTCCAACCACACAGTATATTCACACACACACACACACACATACATATATATATTTATATATACACACATATATATATATACACACACATATACACACACATATATACATACACACATATACACACATGCATGTACACACACTGATACACATATATACACATATATACATACATAAATACATAGACACACATATACACACGCACACACACACATAGACACACACAAATATACACACACATATACACACATATGCACGCACACACATATATACACACAGAGGAATACCTACAAACACAACAATCACACACAAATTCATAGTGCACTCAAATGATTACCATATACAGCTCACGGTGAAATGATACATGCACAACACAGACTCAAGCAACCCCTACATTTGACCAATATGTACACGTGCACATGCAGTCTATGTTTTGCTACTGTATGTTTATCGTCATAAAGTGCATTCAATTCACAATATCCATTTAAGCTTTGGGCGAAATGCTGTTTGATAAATTTGGGAGCATTGAACAGGCTGTTGGTGTTAATGGCAGAAAATGTGGGCGTTTTATATTTTAAAGAGGTCCAAGAACATGAAGTCTCTTTAAGAAACGGCGAGGTATGAATCAACAGTAAGGTTGCAGACAGGCGGGCGAATTCCAACAAGTTGTTGGAGAAAAGCTATCCGTATGTGACATCAGCCTTTATCTTCAGTGAGTTTGGGTTCCAGCGCAAACTGATTTGTGTCCAGTGGGGAAGGTTCTTTAAGAAAATCGGCCAAGGAGCACGTTTCTCCTCAATGATTTTGCAGTCTAGGTTTGCAAAGAACATTAATTGCCAAGACTGTCAATTAACAATCTCAAAGTGTGAAACGCAACGTCCCTATCTCTTAAAATAATTGCAACAATCAAAGGCTGAGTGGTAACATTAAAAAGTCAGGATTTGGATGGAATTAAAGTGTTAAAATGATCATTATTTTGTCACTTGTAATGGGAAAGCCACGTTTTATAAACCAACATTATTAATTCCATTATCAGTAACAACTGCATCTGATTTATTGGTCATCTCTGAACTTTCAATTCCATTTAGAGATGGGAGACTTGTAATCAAACCGGTTGGATGTGAAACCGCCTCTACATCACACAGAGAGCGATATTCCAAGCGGGATATTCAAATATTCGGGAGGGTCTTACCGAGCCATCGCGGATGGCAGATATCAGCCGGTTTCTCGATTACTCGACACTCCAAAATCAAATGGGTCGACTGTCTGGTTCTTGCTGCAGTTGTTTTGCACTGAAGACACCCCGCAATCAAATTGGCTTTTACCCTCTGAAACTCTGCGATTTTAAACAGTACATTCGCTGATTTTAAATTTCAGTTAGCCAGTACATTTAATTCTAATACTCTCGGTAAAATTAGTAAATTAACATCGTTCTTGGGTGGCGCAACATGTAAAATTATGAGACATTTAAAAGCTCTGTGGCATTTTATTAGGAAGCTGGTTGAATTGGATATATATTTGCGGTGGGGTGGGGGGTGGGATTGTGGCGCCTCAATGAGGAGAGATTGACTCGGTTAGGATTGTTTTCGCTGGAGTTCAGACGAATGAGGGGGGATCTCATAGAGACTTATAAAGTTCTAACAGGACTAGACAGAGTAGATGTAGGGAGGATGTTCCCGATGATGGGGGAGTCCAGAACCAGGGATCACAGTCTGAGGATTCAGGGTAGACCATTTAGGACGGAGATGAGGAGACATTTCTTCACCCAAAGAATGGTGAGCCTGTGGAATTCATTACCACAGGAAGTAGTTGATGCCAAAACAATGAATGTATTCAAGAGGCGGCTGGATATAGCACTTGGGTGAATGGGATCAAAGGTTATGGGGAAAAAGTAGGATTAGGCTATTGAGTTGGATGATCAGCCATGATCGTGATGAATGGCGGAGCAGGCTAGAAGGGCCGAATGGCCTCCTCCTGCTACTTTTGTTATTCATTCGTGGGACATGGGCGTCCCACGAATGAATAACTGGCTGGCCAGCATTTATTGCCCATCCCTAGTTGCCCTTGAGAAGGTGGTGGTGGAGCTGCCTTCTTGAATCGCTGCAGTCCATGTTCTGTGGGTTGACCCACAATGCCGTTAGGGAGGGAATTCCAGGATTTTGACCCTATCTTCTATGTTTCTATGGGGAAGGAGCAGGGGGGGGTGAGATGAATTGAAGAACTTTTTCAAAGGGCAGACACCGGCTTGCATGCCGAACGGCCGCCTTCTGCCCTTTAATGAAGTTAGATTATCTATCAACGTGAAGTTTATGAGCAGCACCACGTCTGACTGTGTGACCCGCTTGTGGGCTGGAGATCTCTCAGGGAATCTCAGGGATTCTTAAAGAATGCAAACAGGAAACGCTGCAGAAACTCGACAGATGTGGCAGAATCTTTGGAGAGATTGCATTTCGAATCCAGTGTGACTCTCCACCGGAGCGGGCGGCATTATTCTAAAGCAGAGTGACTGTTAATTCTACCCAGAAGCTGCCAGACCTGCCGAGATCTTCCAGCATTTATTTCCCTGTTTTTGTTCGTGTTTTTTTTTGTCCCCGGTATTTTATTTTTATTACAGTTCCTCGAATGTTACTCCACTTCGAATTAGAAATAACAACACGATTAAAATCGGTGAAGAAAGCAATTTCTCTGAAATACCGTTAACCAGCTGAAAACTGGAAAAAATAACATCTTCCAGTCAGCGATAGGTAACGACCACTTAGAATCCTACAGTGCAGAAGGAGGCCATTTGGCTAATCGAGTTTGCACCCAATCATACTCCCACCCAGGCCCTATCACCGCAATCTCACACATTTACCCTGCTAGTCCCCCCGACACGAGGGTCAATTTAGCATGGCCAGTCAACCTAACCCCCACATCTTTGGGAGGAAACCGGAGCACCCGGGGGAAACCCACGCAGACACGGGGAGAACGTGCAAACTCCACACAGACAGTGACCCAAACCAGGAATCGAACCCAGGTCCCTGGAGCTGTGAGGCAGCAGTGCTAACCACTCTGCCATATATGAGTGGGAAGCTATTCTATATCTGGAAGCTATTCATTTGAGTTAATCAGGAACCACTGTGGCACCGTGCCACCCTCACTTGTTTGAATGTAATATCCATAATTTCTGAATAAAAGTTGTTAGAAATGAAACATATTTGCATCATTCTGAGAAGCGGATTTCGATGTGGCCGCTGGAAATCAGCTCGCGTCACAAATAAAAATCTGTTCCAATGCTGACTGAGTAGTTATTGGGCTGACTTCCACACAAGTGCAGCACAGAGCAGCCATTATGTTAAAGGGTTTGCGCCTTATTTCGCCTTGTGTTTCGGACATTCCTGTTGCAAGCGCTCTATACTCGATAATATCCCATCTTTAATTGGAACAGAGCATTTTTTCTGAACCCCGCCCCCTCTCTTTTGTAACGAAGAACTCATGGGCTAAAAGGTATTTAAGCGAGACAGTTGCAAGTGAAGGAGGCTCTTTGGAGCACAGCTGGACACGAGGAGTCCGGAGCTCGATTTGTAAATACAGCTGTGGATACAGTTCATCGAGTTCACGGAGATGGAGGAGGGGGAGATGGAGG